>NC_084759.1:95080361-95399861 GCF_028858725.1 Colius striatus | reverse complement strand
GGTATTGTCTTTTATGCCTGACAACCCCTTTGGTGAAGAAATTTTTCCTAATATTGAATCTAAACCTCCCTGGTGCAATTTGACACCATTTCCTCTTGCCTCATTGCTTGTAATTTGTGAGAGGAGACCTGTCTCTACCTCACTACAGTCTCCTTTCAGGTAGTTGTAGAGAGTAATAAGGTCTCCCTTCAGCCTCCTCTTTTTTACAGCCTAAACAACACCAGTTCCCTAAGCCACTCTTGTGCTCTAGACCTTTCAGCAGCTTCATTGCCCTTCCTTAGACACATGCCAGCATCTCAGTGTGTTTCTTGTAGTGACTGGTGTTTAACCCCAACCAGGAACTAAGTACCACACAGCTGCTTGCTCATTCCTCCTACCAGCAGTGTGATGGGGAGTAGAATCGGGAAAAAAAAAGTAAAATGTGGGGTTTGAGATGAGAACAGTTTACTAACTAAAATAAAATATAATAGTAATGAAAATATATAATAGCAGTAATGAAAAGGACTATAAAAAAAATCCATGAAATAAACATTTTAAAAAGAAGAAAATAACCCCAGCAAGTAATGCACAATGCAGTTGTTGACCATCTGCTGACCAATGCCTGCTATTCTGAGGTGGTGTGCCATCCAAGTACGAACTAGACCTTATCCTGCTTAGCTTCTGAAACCAAGACTGGGGCCCAAAACCGAATGCAGTATTCAAGATGTGGCCTCACCATTGTTGAGTACAGAGGAACGATCACTTCACTAATCCTGCTAGCCACACTGTTGCTGATACAAGCCAGGATGCTATTGGCTTGCCTTGTCACCTAGTCATACTGCTGGCTTATGTTCAAGTGGCTGTTAATCAATACCCCTAGGTCCTTTCCTCCAGGCAGCTTTCCAGCCACTCTGTCCCAAGCCTGTAGCGTTGCGTAGGGTTGTTGTGGCCTGAGTGCAGGACCTGGCACTTGGCCTTGTTGAACCTCATACAATTGGCCTTGGCTCATTTATCCAGCCAGTTCAGGTTCCTCTGCAGAGCCTCACTGCCCTCAAGCAGATGGACACTCCTGCTCAGCTGCGTATTATCTGCAAGGTCTTAACTGAGGGTGAAACTTACTTGTCCCAATCATTGCTAAAGATGTTAACCAGAACAGACCCCAGCACTGAGCCCTGGGGAAAACCACTGGTGACAGGCTACCAACTGGGTTTAACTCCACCACCACTCTCTGGGCCCGGCCATCCAGTCTTTTACCTGTCTCAGAGTAGATCTATCCAAGCCTTGGGCCAACGATTTCTCCAGGAGGGTGTTGTGGGAAATGGTGTCAAAGGCTATGCTAAAGTCTAGGTGGACAACATCCACAGCCTTTCCCTTATTGATTAAGTGGGTCACCTTGTCCTAGAAGGAGATCAAGTTAGTCGGGCAGGGCTGGCCTTTCATAAACCTATGCTGACTAGGCCTACTCACCTGCTTGTCCTGTACTTCTTGGAGAGAGTCATATTGCCACTGTAGCTGTTGTTGACCAGGAAGATATGGTAAAGTTTTTGAAAGAAGCATTAGTCATTTTTACTTCAAGTAATTCCTAAAAGGAAGGGTAAGAGAGCTGAAAAGGGAGTGTGTGCTGTTTATGTATGGTAGTTCAAGTTTGAAATTCGTTTTACATTGGTTCTTGTCTTTGGTCACTAGTCTAAAAGAAGTTTTAAAATGTTGTTTTAGTAGCATTTACAAAGAAAATATCATTTTTTCTAGACGTAGACAAAAATACTGTGAAAAATAGTACTCAGTCTACAAAAAGAAGCTCTACCGGTGAAGATGAAATTCCTAGGAAAAAATCAAAGAAGAACAAGAAACACAAAAGCAAGAAGAAGAAGAAAAAGAAGAAGAAAAGGAAGAAAGAGAAAAAGCATAAAAAGCAGCCAAAGGAGTCAAAGTTGAGTGCACGTCATGGAGAACATGCGGCCTTGCAGCCTGCGTCTCTTTTGATGCCAGAGAAATCAAGCACCAAACTGAGTGTAGAACATGGAGGATTTGGAGATCCAAATCTGGCTGTCCAAATGCAGCCAGAAGAACTGTGCTTAAAAGCAAGTGAGGAGCTTGATAGACAAGCTTTAGGACTTGTTTCTCATTCAGGAACTGATTATCAGCAATCTACAGAAAATCTTGGAAGTGAGAAAGGGACTTTGTGTGCAACAAATCCTCCATTTAACTTAGAAAGCAGTCAACCTGCCATCCAAGAAACTGCTGGTATAAGTCAGACTAAAATTTGCACTAGAGAAGAACAGCTTCAACAGTCACAAGAAAATATTTATCCAATAGCTATCAATGCAAGTGAAAAAGGTGTTCTTGTTGATACTGGAAATGATACTTTACCTAGCATACCATCTGGAATTGCCAGTACATTTGAAATTCAGCAAGATTCATCAGCAACTCTAGCTTTGGGCACTGAGGGAGTAAAAGCTGCGGATATAGCTCTTGAGTCTGAGACCATGGAAGTGCAATACTCGGAAGCATCTCTACAATCTGTGGCACAGAGTGGAGCAAAAGAGTTAGAAGCAACTTCAGAATCTCTGTCTTTGGCGAGTGACATGACAATAATTACTACATCTGCAAGTCAGACAGATCTGAATACTGTGGAGGTAGGTCACATGCCTGTGGCCATGGAAGAAGTGAAAATTCCAGAAGCAACTGAAAGATCTCTCTACATGGGAAATTTGAAAAATGTGGAAAGATCTTCAGAATTAGGAGGTATGAGCAGAACTTCGGAACCAACCCTGAAGCTATCAGTTATGTCTGATAATTTGGGAGTGACACAGTGCAGTCCCATTGAGGGTTCAAGTGGCTTGAAGGCAGATGTATCTTTGCAACATCCTTTTAAAATATCTACAGAGACTACTGTGACCCAGGTAGAAATACAAAGTGCCAAAATACCCCTTGGACCAGGAGCTATTACAAAAGTGAAGGATATTGAACCAGCTAGAAGCTCTGTGCTTATGGAAACTGTAATAAAGCCCCAAACCTTGCAAACGATGGAACCTGCGGGTGTTACATCAGAGTGTCTACAGGAAGCAAGAAGCACTGATAGAAGCCGAGAATCTGCACTTCTGCAAGAATTGACAGGTACAGAGGCAAAAGATTTAAGGGCAACTTCAGAACCTGTAGCAGTTGTGCAGACCTTTGTTCCCCAAACAACTCCAGAAATCCAAGTAGCAGAGGGTTTCAAAGGTCCTCAAGCAAGCATGGAAGGGTTTACATTACTGAGACAACCAGAGGAGAGTGAAACAACTATGAGAGGCATGGAAGCAACTCCTCTATCTTTGCAGAAAGAAAGTGTGAGAAGTACAGTAGGAGTCCCAAGACCAATGACTGCAGTGGAAGCAAAAACTTTAAAAACAACTTCACCGTCTTTGCACATGGGTAGTGTGAAAGGTTCAGAAGCAGTGCACTGTGGGAGTGTGGCAAGAGGTTTAGCAGCAACACTAGATTCAACAGCACAGTTTAAAGGTTCAGAAGTCTCTGAATTAGGTGATTCAACATCTGTAGGTATGCCAAAAATACAAACTGTGGAAGCAGTCTTGCAGCCTGGAGCGTTTGCAGTGGCAAGAGGCTTAGGAGAAAATGTATTTTCTGAAGCCAAAATGGGTAACAAAGTCTTGGAAGCAAGTGCACAACGTCTTGCCCTAGAGGAGAGGTCAGAAAGGACTCCTGAATCCATGATTGCACGTGCAAGCATGGAACAAGTTAGAACATCTGAGATGTTACCAGAGATGATGCATATGAAAACTGTAGCAGAGAGAGACTCAAAATATGCAGGAACACTTACAGAAGCTTTTAGTGTAAGCAAAACAGAGAGTTCCATAATTCCACAGTCACTAGTCATGACACACACAAGAACCTCACAAACTGAGGTGTCAAGAGAGATAAAGGATTCTGATCTAACTACCAGTTCTGCCGCTGCTGAAGTGAGAGATTTAGACAACTTGTCAGAAGTTGAGACAGCTGCAGAGGTAAAAGATGTGGAAGCAAGATCAAAAACTTCACACTTCACACAGATGAAAAATTTAGAAATGCTCATGGGATCTGAAATGGGGACAATGCAAGGCTTGGGAAGGACGTTGGCATCTGAGGTGGCTAGAGAAATAACACATTCTGAAATTGCCCCAGAAGGTCCAAACAAATCAAAGAGCAAAGAAGGAGTACTAGAACCTGTGCAAACACTGATGTTGCCAACTTTGGAAACAAGTTCCAAGTCTGTACAGGAACAAGTAGTAGGTCATTCAGAAGCAGTATTAGAGTCTTTGCCCAGAGTGGAAGAAAAAACTATGGCATCAGAAATAGTCACAGAAGTTACGAAAGGATCTTTGGAATCTAAGATTTTGACGGATATGAGAACTCAGGGACCTACTGTAGAATATATAATTGCAACAAGGAGGACAAGCCCCCCAAAAAATGAGCCCTCGCTTACCAGTGCAGAGGGTTTGGAAGAAGCTTCAGAAACTGAGAAAACAATAGAAGCAAAATATTTTGAGCCTGCATCAGAAGCCAGAGAAGTGAGATTGTTGGAAAGTATGAAAGAGTCTGCAACTTTAGAGATGAAAAGTTCTGAAACAGTTGAAGAGCCTCAGGTACACATGGGAGATATCCAGGATTTGGAAGCTTCCCCAAAATCTGGAAATGTGGAGGCGATGAATGTTTTAGATGTTACTTCAGAAGCCATTTCAGAATCTTTGCATGCTGAAAAGCAAGAACATTTGGTAGCAGTTTTAGAAGCAAAACCTACCGCAGAATGGAAGACTACAGAAGAGGCTCCAGAAAGTTTAAGTTCTGGTGAAATTAAATCTTCTGAAACAGTTCCAGAACCAGGGGACATGAAAGATCTGGACCATGAAGTGGCAGCAGAAGTACAATATGCAGAAGGGGTGCAGGGTCAACAAATGGACGAGGTGAGAGTTCCAGATGAGGCTCAGAAATGCGAGATACCGGCTGAAAGGAAAGATGCAGAGCAAACTCAAACATCGGAGCCTTCAATAGCAGAAACAATTTTTAGTTCTTCCTGTGCAGCAGATGAAGAAGTTTCAGCAGAGGCTTCTGAATCTCAAATAATAACAGACACAAAACAGTTGGAAGCAGCTCCAGCTTATATGGCAGAAACAAAAGATTTGGAAACAGCTTTTCTTTCTGAGACTGTTGTAGAGATGAAAGATGCAGAAACAGCTATGGGAGTAGAGGCGGAGACAAAAGATTTGGAAGCAGCTCCACCACCTGAGACTGTTACAGAAGCAGTTCCAGTACTTGTCGAAGAGGCAAGTCAGTCAGAAGTCATTCCGGAGGCTGAGTCTGTCAAAGAAGCAACTCCAGAGGCTGAGTCAGAGAAGAGAGATTCAGAAACATCTGATGTCCAACCTGATGTGGCAGCACGGATGAAGGAGACTCTGATGAGACTTGAGAAAGTTGTTGAAAAAAGTAGCCATAGAAGCAGTGATAAAAAACATGATGCAAAGAAACAAAAAAGAAGTCGGTCCAAGTCTCACTCCAGGTCTAGGAAGAGGAAGAAAAAATCGAGGTCACGTTCTACTTCCAGGCGTTTGACCTCTAAAAGAGGACGTTCTAGGAGCAGAAACTATTCCGTTTCCAGAAAAAAGCATTCCAAATCTAGATCCCGATCTGTGGAGAAGAGAGAGAGAAGAGTGTCTTCCCGGCGGTCGAGGCGCAGACGTTCCAGGTCGTCTGACCACTACAGATCTAAGTCCAGATCAGCAGAAAAGAGAGGGAGCAGGTTGTCCTCTGGGAGGTCCAGACGTAGACGTTCCAGGTCATCTGACCACTACAGGTCTAAATCAAGATCATTGGAAAAGCGATTGTCCTCCCGAAGGTCCAGACGCAGGCGATCCAGGTCTTCTGATCGTTACCGGTCTAAATCCAGGTCCGTGGAAAAGCGACTGTCCTCCCGAAGGTCTGGCCGCAGACGTTCCAGATCTTCTGATCGTTACCGGTCTAAATCTAGGTCAGTGGAAAAGCGACTGTCCTCTAGAAGGTCTGGGCGCAGACGTTCCAGGTCTTCTGACCGCTACCATTCGAAGTCCAGGTCAGTGGAAAAGCGGCTGTCCTCTCGGAGATCTGGACGCAGACATTCCAGGTCTTCTGACCGCTACAGGTCTAAGTCACGGTCAGTGGAGAAGCGCCTGTCCTCTCGAAGATCTGGGCGCAGACGTTCGAGGTCATCTGACCGCTACAGGTCTAAATCACGGTCAGTGGAAAAGAGGGGGAGCAGATTGTCTTCCTGGAGATCCCGCCGCAGACGTTCCAGGTCCTCTGACCGTTCTAAATCTAGATCCAGGTCCTCAGAAAAGAGAGGGGGCAAAGAATACTCATGGAGATTCAGACATAGAGGGTCGGGATCCTCTGATCGATCAAAATCTCGATCAAGATCTGTTGAGAAGAGAGGTCGGAAGACATCTCTGCGGAGGTCTAAACGTCAGCGCTCAAAGTCCTCTGACCGTTACAAGTCTAGATCCAGATCAGTAGAAAAAAGGGATCGGAAACAATCATCACG
The DNA here is from genome assembly GCF_028858725.1 of Colius striatus. NCBI lineage: Eukaryota > Metazoa > Chordata > Aves > Coliiformes > Coliidae > Colius > Colius striatus. Next base: position 95,393,332 of record NC_084759.1, on the reverse strand, counting down.
GAAATCTAAACGTCAGCGCTCAAAGTCTTCTGACCGTTACAAGTCTAGATCCAAATCGGTGGAAAAAAAGAAGGAGTCCTCACGAAAATCAAAGCGTCGCCGCTCAAAGTCTTCTGACCGTTACAAATCTAGGTCTAGGTCTGTTGAAAAAAAGCGTAAGGAATCTTCAAAAAAGTCCAAACGGAAGCGTTCCAAGTCATCCGATAGTGTTAAGTCAAGGTCCAAATCTATAGAAAAAAGAGACAGTAAATTATCCTCAGTAAAGTGCAGTAGCAAGTGTATAGAGTCTTCTGAACTTCGGGAGTCAACCAGATGTCTTGAAGAAGGAGAAGTTTCTGAACATTCTTTTACTAGTGAAGGCAGCCCTTGCAAATCATCTAATGGTCCCACTTCAATGGCTTTGTCTGTTGAAGGAGTAAATGGCCCAGAGCTGCCGCCAGCATCTGAAAGTGGAATTTCCAAAACTTTTGATAGTCTTGAGAACAGCTCCTCATCTGTTGATAAAACAGCAAGTCAGCAGCCTTCTGTGATGTCTGAGTTTGATAGCTCCAAAACCACAGATGACCGAGAATTGAGATCTATGCCTGTGGAAAAAACACAGATGTCTATGACATCTGAAAATGGATTGTCTGAAAAAGCAGTAGCCCTAGAGTCATCTTCACTATCTGAGTTTACCTACTCCACATCTGAGTCCTCATCTGCTGAAAAAAGAGGAGATTTAGGAACTTCTTTGGTTACAGAGACTCAGCTCTCTGCATCCCATGAAGATGAGTCAAGGTCTACCTCCCTCAAAGAAGTGGAGGGTCCAGAGCCTCTTCTGGCGCTTGAAAGTGGTTGCTCTGTGTCTTCTGATGATTACAAGACAATTTCCTCGTCCTCTGGAAATACAGAGATTCAGGGGTCTTCTCTGGTGTCTGAAAATGTACTTTCTGATGGTCATGAATTGAGACATATCCTCACTGAAAAAACAGAGCTTCAAAAGTTTTCAGAAGTACCTGAAAGTCAATCTTCCAAGTTGCCTGATGGCTCTGAGTCAAGGTCACTATCTTTTGAAACAGGAACGGTTCAAAAACCTTTTTTAGCACCTGAAGTTACAGGCTCTGCATTCCCTGGTGTCTGTGAGTCAACCTCCTTGCCTATTGAAAAGGGACAGATGCAAGAGCTTTCTCATGTTTCTGACAGTGTACGCTTTGAGTCTCCCAATGGACATGAGTCAGGGTCCAGTTTTGCCACACAGGTAGAAGAGCAGCCATTGATGTCTGAAGTTAGATCCTTCAAGTCACCTGATGGAAATGAACAAAGATCTTTATCTGTTGAAAAAGTCAAGGTTCCCAGTGTTTCCCTGACACCTGATTGTGGTCCTGTTGAGATCTTGGATAACCTCATTTCAGTGTCGTCTTTTGAAAAAATGCAGAAAGTTGTGCTGACAACTGTAGGACAAAGCTGCCAGTCTGCTGAAATTCATGAGTCCAGATCATCTGTTGACAGAGATTTAGATGGTCCAGTACTTTCACAAATACTTGAAATTGATTGCTCTGAACCTTCTGTGATGCGTGAGTCGAGATACTTGCCTGCTGGAAAATTAGAGGGTACAGGATCGGTCTTGATATCTAAAAGTGGAATTCCTGTGTGCCATGATGGCCATAAATTAAAACACAATTACTTTGAGAAAACAGAAGTCTCAGAACTGTCATTGGCACCTGAGCTTAGGTGTTCTGCCTTCCCTGAAAGTTATGAATTGACATCTACTGCAGCTGAAAAAATGGAGATACAGAAACCTCTCCAAGTGGAAAGTGGGCTTTCCAAGTCTGCCGATGTTTGTGAATCAGTAAGCACGCCCACTGAAAAACCTCAGGCCCTAGTGACTCATGTGGCATCTGAAGACGGGCTTTTCCTGTTGCCCGATAGTCACGAATTGAGACCTATTGCTGCTGAAAAAGTAGAGTTGCAAAACTCATCTGAAGTGAAATGCATTGAATCCTCTGATGGTCATGAGTTGAGATCTGCCTGTGATGAAGAAATACAAGTGCAGGAGTCACCTCTGATGCTGGAAAGCAGATGTTCTGTTTCCTCTGATGATCACGAGGTGACATCCATGCCTTTTGCAAAAGCTGAGGTAGACGAGCCTTCTCAAGTGTCTGAAAATGAATACACAGTACGGATTGATGGCCTGGAGTTGACATCAACCCCTGTTGAAAAATCAGAGAGACAAGGACTTTATCAGATGTCTGAAGAAAGATGTTCTGTGGCCATTGAGAGTGAGGAGTTGCAGTCACCCCCTGTTGAAAACACGGAATTACAGAAGCCTGTTCTGATGTATGAAAATGAATATGCTGTATCTTGGAAAGGCCAGGAGTTGAGATGTAGCTCTCCTGAAAAGGTAGAGATACAGGCTTCTGTAGTACCTGATGATGAATATGCTGTGTCTTCTGAAGATCATGAATTGCCATCTTCCCTTGCTGAAAAAACAGAGGTACAGGAGGGTTCACTGCTGTCTGAAAATGAGTATGCTATATCTCCTGAGGGCCGGGAGATGACAGTCAGCTCTGCTGAAAAAGAAGTGCAGGAGCCTTCCTTGACTTCTGACTGTGAGTATGCCATCTTCCCTGAAGGCCAAAGATTACAGTCAAACTTTGCTGAAAAAGCAGTGGTGCCGGAACCTTCACTGATACCAGCCAGTGAATATGCTGTATCCCCTGAAGGGCAGGAATTGGTGTCTGCTCTTAATGAAAAAACTGAGGTGCAGGTGTCTGAAAATGAGTACAAGGTATCCCCTGAAGACCATGGTTTGAGATCCAGTCCTGTTGAAAAAGAAGAAACAGAGGAACCTTCTGAAACATCTGAAAGTGAAAGTTCAATGTCCACTGATAGTCAGGAGTTGCAATCTACTGTTGTTGAAAAAACAGAGGTGCAGGAGTTGTCTTTGTCTGAAGGTGAATGTACCATGTCCCCTGAAGGTCAGGAGCTGCAGTCTAGTCCTGCTGAAAAAGTAGAGGCTACAGAACCTACTCTAACATATGAAAATGAACATGCTGTATCACTGGGAGAGTATGAGTCAAGATTAGCTCATACTGAGAAAACAGGGGATATGGATTCTTCTTTGACATCTGAAAATGACCATGTTTCGTCTTTTGAGAGCCAGGAGGTAAGATTCACCCATATTCCAAAAGCGGATGCGCAGGAGCATTCTCCAACACCTGAAAATGAATGTGGAGTGTCCCTTGATGGGCAGGAGTTGAGATTCCCCAGTGATGAAAAAGTAGATGGTATTGAACCTTTGGCATTAAACGATAGAGTCTCCATCTCCCCTGATGACTCTGACTTGAATTCTGTCCCTGTTGAAAAAATGGATGACACAATGCCTTCTTTAGTGGCTGAAGGTGGATGTTGCATGTCCCCTGATGGCTACAGTGTGAAATCTGGCCCTGGTGAAGAGACAGGGGATCTAGAGCCATCTTTGACATCTGAATGTAGGCGTTCCACATCCCCATATCAGGAAGGTCACGAGCTGAAGTCTCCTGTGGAGGAAGAGGGTCTAGAGTCCTCTTTGACTTCTGAACATAGACGGTCTGTGTCACCTGAAGGCCATGACCAGAAGTCTATCATAGATGAAGAAATGGATGATTTGGAACCCTCTTTGATATCTGAACACAGGCGATCCCCGTCCCCTGATGAACATGAGTCGAGGTCTAGCATTGGTGAAGAAGCAGAGTACTTAGAGCAGCCTTTGGCAACGGAACGAAGATCCTCTGTGTCTTCTGATGAGCATGAGTCAAGGTCCACTGCTGGGGAAGAGGTGGAAGATGCAGAAACCTCTTTCACAGCTGATCGAAGAGACTCCACATCATCTGATGAGCATGAGTCTACTGCCGGTGAAGAAGTAGAAGATGGGGAGCCCTCTTTGACAGCTGAACGTAGACACTCCACATCCTCTGATGACCGTGAGTCAAGGTCTACAACAGGTGAAGAAATGGAGGATTTGGAACCTTCAACAGCTGAACATAGACGTTCCATGTCACCTGATGGACGTGAGTCAAGGTCGACCACTGGTGAAGAAGCAGAGGACCAGGAGCTGTCTTTGACAACTGAACGTAGAGACTCCACGTCCTCAGATGAACAAGAGTCAAGGTCTACTGCTGGTGAAGATGCAGAGGATGTCGAGCCCTCTTTGACAGCTGAACGAAGAGATTCCACATCATCGGATGAACAAGAGTCAAGGTCCACCGCTGGTGAAGAAGCAGAGGATATGGAACCCTCTTTGGCAACTGAAGACAGACGTTCACCATCCCCTGATGGACGTGAATCAAGGTCTAGCTCTGGTGAAGAAGCAGATGATGGGGAGCCTTCCTTGACAGCAGAGCGAAGAGACTCCACATCGTCAGATGAGCGTGAGTCAAGGTCTAGCAGTGGTGAAGAGGGTGAGGATGCAGAGGCAGATGAAGATAAACAGGATTCCATGCCTCTTGAAAGGTCAGAAGAACAGGACTCTTCCTTTATAGCTGAAAGCAGGCGTTCTGAGTCTTCTGAACGTGAAAAATCTAGATCCAAATCTGTTGATAAAGTATCTGACAAAGAGTCCTCACGAAGGTCTCTAAGCAGACTCTCTAAATCTCCTGCTCGCGAAAAGAGTCGGTCCACATCAGTTGAAAAAGCGGCAGATGAGTCTTCACGGAGATCTAGACATAGGCGTTCCAGGTCTGCTGCTTACCAGAAGAGTAGATCCACATCTGTTGAAAAAACAGCAGACAAAGAATCTTCACGGAGGTCTAGACGTAGACGCTCCAGGTCCATCGTTCACCAAAGGAGTCGATCAACATCAGTTGAAAAAGCAGCAGACAAAGATTCTTCACGGAGGTCTAGACGTAGACGCTCCAGGTCCACCGCTCGCCAAAGGAGTCGATCCAAATCTGTTGAAAAAACAGCAGACAAAGAATCTTCACGGAGGTCCAGAAGCAGACGCTCCAGGTCTTCTCAGCGCAGATCCCAGAGATACGACACAGAATCTCGCTCTAGACGGAATCGCTCCAGGTCAGTAACACGGAGACGAGCATCAAGATCAAAATCTAATCGTCGCTCTCGATCTAGCTCATTGTCACGTTCAAGGCACAGAAGGAGGAGCAGGTCAAGGTCAGCATCAAGAAGGCGACGTTCTTTATCAAGAGACAGGCGTAAGAGATCTCAGAGAAATAGATCAAGATCTACTGACAGAAGAAGAAGAAGATCAGATTCAAGAGATCGTAGAATATCACTCAGATTACGGAGCAGGAGTCGAACACCTATTCGTCAAAGGCGGTCAAGGTCAAGAGGAAGAAGACGGAGCTCTAGTAGGTCACCAATTCGACTGCGGCGCTCGAGATCTTCAGGGAGAAGAAGATACAGCAGATCACCTGATCGTCGTAGGTCGAGGTCGTCAGAACGATTTTCAAGCAGGTCACCTAAACGTCTTACAGACTTGGGTAAGTGATCATTTTATTTCCATTAATTTCAGGGTTGGGTGATACTGTGGTCAGTTACACAATCTTAACGCATCTTTCTAGCGTTTGTGAGGAGTTTCTTGGAAGTCATTTTGTGCATTGCTTTTAGGCAATGAGTTCCAATAGGGACTTTTATGGTGGAGCTGAATCAGTCCTTACCATTAGGATGAAAGTATTCTTAGAGCAAGTTTTATCTTGGTTATAGAGCTTTTATACTACAGTAGTATGTTGCAGTCTTGAGGAATACTGTTCATTGTAATAGTAAAGGCCAAGTACTGTCTAAGAAACTTCCTACTTTTCCTGAGAACAAATTGGGCAGAAAAGAATATTTGAAAGGAAGCGCCAGTTGGAGAGTTCCAAGCTTTGTCATCAGCTGTAATGCTTATTTATCTGCTTTCATTACTCTGTCTTGCCTTTCTCTCATAGTAAGAACTTAATGGGAAGGAAACCTGGTTTCTGAAAATATTCACAGACCCTGCTGATTGGAAAATAGAGGAAAAAATCCTCACGAACTGCATCTTTCCTCCATAATGGAAGACAGACCTTGCAGTTTCCTTAGGTAGTCAGGTCCATAAGGAGAAAGGATTTTAATTTTGAGAGATGAGGTTTCATACAGTGTGTGAGAAAGCCTCCTTTTGTGGACCTCAGGTACTGATACTTTTAACTCAGACTCATAAAATTAACATGGAAGCTGCTCTACAAGAGAAGTATTTTTGTATAGAAAATGGGAATTAATGAGCATCCTTGAACTGCCTTCGTGCTTTGGTTATGCAGCATGTCTGTATCTGTGTACTTCTGGTGCTTAAGAAGCAAAAAATGTTATCTTTTTAGGATTTTTATAAAGCTGTGTTCTTGCAGAGGTAGTGGCAACACATTTCTTTGCAAGCTGCAGATCAAATAAGAAATACTTTATTTTCATTCCTGATTTCTGTAATAGGACCAATGTGCTTTTTGCCTTAAAGCAAAATACTTCCCTATTGACAGTTTTCACAAGAGCACGTTTTATTCAGTGCTTACGTTTTTCTTTTGGTTTGAAGTAGCTTTCAGGCTATATACTAGGGTACTTGAGGAGACTTCCTCTAAACTTTAGAATGCTTTTCAACAGTAGCTAGGAAATAGACTTCAGAATTTATGCTGTGTAGAAATAACTCAGTATTTCCAAACCTGAAAGGAATCTGTGAAGTAAAATAAGCATCAGAACTTCTGGGGTTTGTAAGATTTCAAATGCTTTAATTTGGACTCCCATGCTTTGTGCGAAATTTGCAATTTTACTTGTCTGTTGGGTAGACCAAATTTTTAATTAAAAGTCTGGAGCAACTAAGTACAGGTTTAGTTATTTTCAGAGAATACAACAATGCAGTGTGCATAAAGTCTTGGGTTTTTTCTTTGTACTTTCTTTAGTGTGCCAGAAATGCTTATTTATTATTAAAACCAAGAATCTGTAAACCTAATATTTTTTCTTTAAATAAAAATCTTTTAGACAAGGCCCAGCTACTTGAAATAGCGAAAGCTAATGCAGCTGCCATGTGTGCCAAGTCTGGTGTTCCCTTACCACCAAGCCTGATGCCTTTGTTATCGCAAAAGAAAGATGACAAAGCCAATCAGAAGTCATCAAGAGATACACTCAAGGAGCTCACTGAGGTAAGTGAGAACAACAGGATCAAAACTGAAAATCGGCAGATTGGGTTTTTGTGACTTACAGACAAGCTGTCATTCTATGCACTCGATTTGCATGTAAGCTGGATTGTGCTTTGAGCTCTTACTCTACACTTTTTTTTTTTTTAAAGTAATGAAAACAAGCTTTTAAATTCCCTGGAAATGCATGGAATCCAGTGTTGCTCTTTTTGTTTGTTTTGGTTCTGATCTAATTTTACACAAAATGGTAGTTCTTGTAGTCCTGTTCACTTCTACTTTTGCTTCTAGTCTTTTTAGTTATTTATGTTCTTGTTTTTGTTAGCAAATTTCATCTTGTTAAGTGTTATGTCTGAGTTAAAAATCTAGTTCATAGGTCTTAACATAGTCCTATGTATTTTAATATGCACCCTAAGATATTTTTTAGGGAATTACTGTTGCAGTTTTATTGAGTTGAAGTTCAAGTCTGCAAATAGGATATGTTTGTTCCAATTAGGGGAAATAATTGTTACTTATCCTTTTACTGTAGTAAGGCCACATTTTTTTATTTGCTAATTTCCCCCTATGGCTTTTTCCCCAGAAAAATTGGAATGGCAGGGGGAAAGCCACTTTTATTTTTGGCCTCAATTGCATCATCAGTGTGACAGTCCTGAAATATCTGTTTGTGGAAAGAACATTGCAATTGGGCAATGTCAGATTGCTGAAAAGTAGTCTCTCAGTTCTGTATGGGCTACTGGAAGCAGAAATAGTTCCTGGTGAAAAAGGAGGAATTGTGCAGAATCCTAAGTGGTTCTTCCTGTAACCTGACCAATATCCAGTGTAGCTAGTGCTAATCTGAAGGTGAAAATCTTGTCCCTTTCATGCCCTTTCCAACTGTGGGAATCTGCTGGATGATGTTCCTTGCCTGTTAAATCACAATTGGCCACAGAGGTGGTCCAGGCCGTTGTCATAAGCTATAGAGTGCCCAAGTGGAGAACCCTTCTAGAGCCTATTCAGCTTCTTGCAAAGCTATCTGCGTTGTCTTTCCTCTCTGGATTAGGTTCTGAAATAGTACAGGCTTTTTCTGTTGCCTAAGAGTGTGCTTCAGTTGTGATTTGGAGGCCTCTTATCTCAGGAGAGTGGAGGAATCTTTCTGTAAGGACTGATAAGAACAGTGCCATCAGTGTGTCTTGATTTTTAGTGATGGAGCTGCCTATTTGCTCCTTATACGCCAACAATCAGTTCATCAAACAGATGTGATTGAACTGGAATGAACTTGAACTAGAACCAAAACTGATGATGGCTGCACTTTGCCAGTACTATTTCATCAAATAGTGTGTCCTCAGATGTCTTTTAAGTACACTTTGCATGAATGGGGACATATTAAAAGCATGATACTAGATATATGGACTAAGTTATAGTCACTACTATTTGTACTCAGCTTAGATGACCGTGATCAGTAAAAAATTCATCATTACGTTCTAGCTTCTCTCATGAGTTTTTTTCCTTAGGTTTCCTGTGTAGTAGTTTTCATGAGTTACACTGAAGTTTCTATCTTATTGCAGTATGTTAGTTGTGTGAGATGCCAGACAACCAGTCAATTCCTACTCTGGAATGTTTGCAACTTTAGACACGCACTGTGTAGCAAGTTTTACAGTATCCTGCTGAGATCTTATGTCTGTGAAATTAATGGCTGCATGAGTGCATAGCAAACCTACATAGTTTTTTGATAATGTATGTAAAATGTCAGAAGTGTATATATTGATCATATTGCTGAAAGATTTTTGTCATTTTATACTTCCTGCTTTAGAAAAGAAAACCTCTTTTCTAAAAGAACAAAAATGTTCTTTTTTGTATGTTTTTTTAAAGTCTCAGTTTATTCAGAGCTGTCATATCTTTTTCTTTCAGAAATGCAAGAAGATTGCCCAAAGCACAGATGATGTGATAGTGAACAAACCTCACGTTTCTGATGAAGAAGAGGAAGAGCGTCCTTTCTATAATCATCCTTTTAAGCTCAGTGAACCTAAACCTATTTTTTTCAATTTAAGTGTGAGTACTTATTTAATATTCAGTACTGTAAACTGTGGTTATTTTTAAGTAATGCAAGTAATTTTACAGAAATTAAACAGGGAATGGTAATCATGGTAAAACTGCACTGGGATGTTGTTAAAAATACTCTTCCTACATACAGTTAGAAACATGCCTGCAATCTATGAAATTCTGGTAGTTCCCATAATGAAATGGAAACTATCTTGGATTTTTTTTTTTTTTTTTGTTAATGTGTTTGCAGATTTTTAAAGCTAAAGTAATATTAAAGAGGATCAGTTTTACCTGATATTTTCATTGAGAAAAGATCAGTTTAAATTTATGAACAACATTAGAATTGGGAAATGCTTTTGGAACAGCATTGTTTTTTTCTTTTAAAAGACAAATAAAAAAACCCTAGCAAAATTCTAAAAACATTTTGAGGTGTTCTAAATAAGATGATGCCACAGGTTTTTTGCAGACTTCAAATCTTTGTCTGCTTCTTCAATAGATCTCCAGTTTTCCTTAAAGGAGAAAAACGTTATTAGTTTTGCGTTTAGCCAGTAGAGAAGTAAATGCTGTGTTAAGCGTGAGGATCACTGGTGTTGCCTGTTACTAAAAGAGTCTATATGTCCCATTAAACCCCTTCCTTGGTAGACTGTAAGAGCTTGTGTTGACACTTTCTAGGTATGAGGACATTGGAAAGAATAAAATATTTCTTTAAATACATCTGAGATTCTTATACTTTGAAGCATGGCTTCATGAATTAAAATTTGTCCAGATTTTTTTTTTTTTTAATGTATATATCTTTGGGACTTTTCATGCCTCTCTGCCTGTGCTCTGATTTTGTGGGATCTCTGCTCCCTGGTGGACCTTCATGGATCACAGGGGGACAACCCACCTCACCATAGTCTTCACCACAGGTCATGGGGGAGTCTTTCCTGCAGGGCCTAAGCACGCTCCTCCACTGACCTTGGTGACCAGATGTTCTCATATTCTCATTCTCTTCTGCTGCTGCTGCAGTTCAGCAAATGCACAGCAACTTCTTCTCAAACATGTTAATCACAGAGGCATTGCCTCCATCACTAATTGGCTGGGCCTGGGTCAGCTGCAAGGTCCATCTCAGAACTGACTGGCATTAGCCCTGTCAGCTACAGGGGAAGCTTCTGGCAGCCCTTTGTTTAAAGAAGCCACCCCTGTAGCTCACTGCTACCAAAACCTGGCCCAGACAAAACCACCACAATATGCTAAGTGAAAACATAAATAGGATTCCTATTTTATGTGCAAATATGTATAGCTTGTGGCATACACCAAAGAAGCAGTAATACACATTTATGTAAGACATAAGGTAGAAATAGATTTGGACTTTATGTTTTACTACTAGAAGGTGGTATGACAAAACTCAAAAAACCTCAGGATTCTGTACAGACTTAGAAGAGGAATGTTCTTTAATGGTTATGGGCTGCTCTGCCAGTTTTCCACAGTTTTGACGCTTTTAGTGTCATTCTTACCATTCTTTATGAATTCCAGTCTTACTACCATTCCCATCCTTGTTGTTTTGGTGGTAGGATTTTACCTAATGTTATGAGCTGTCTGGGCTCTGCTTCCCTCTTAGAAGAGGAACCTGTCAGAGATTTCTGTGGTCTCTAGCAATAGTTTCTAAGGCAAAACAAGCTCTCAGATTTAATTTGAGTTTCATGCTGCTATTAAAAAATAATCAAAACCTGGTAAACAAAATGTTGAAAACAGCTTTATCTAGATAGAGTAATGTTTGGCTTCGTATCATCATGTGGATATCGCAGCCAATGCATTTTGCTGCTCCAGGATTTCTGTTCAGGAGCTTTCCAAAAAATGTACGTGTGACAGATTAAGGTTGTTCTCTTTATGATAAGGCAGAGGGTGCACAGGGAGGTTAATCGCGAGAGTGAGGTTTTGCATATTTCTGTCTGCTGAAGCTGATCTAAGTGATTTTAGCTTTTAGCTTTTTTATCTTCTGTTACACTGCAATTTGCTGCTCAATTGCATGTTTTTAGAGCTGTACTAAAATGATTTGTTGTAAGGACTTTAGGCTTGATGTTAGTAAGAGGGATGACTGTTTTATAAAAATTTAGTACCAAGTATGTGCAATAAATTATTTCTCAAAAACATTATGTGAGTACTGTGTGTTTTCAAGTTATAACTTTTTCTAATTTTCTGTCTTTAAGACTCCCAGCATAAAACCAGCACCACCACCACAACCAAAAAATCAGGTCAGCCTATCAAAGGAATTCCCTGTTTCATCTGGATCTCAACATAGGAAAAAGGAAGCAGATAGTGTGTATGGAGAGTGGGTTCCAGTTGAAAAAGGCAAAGAAGATAGCAAGGATGATGTTTTCCCCAAACCGTCCATTGAGGTAAGGAAGGAAAGGAAAGCATATCATATAAGAAAACCAAAACCATTACCTGCTCAGTCCGGTGTTAAATTGAAGCCTGTGAAAAAAAAAAAGTGTACATAGGTAGTATCTGGCACTTCAATAAGCTAATTATCTGAGCTGCTACAGTCTTCAGAACTGGTCAGTGTGCTCACATGGGCAATGATGAAAGCAGCCTGTAGCCATAGTGTGTTTTTTGTCAACTACTGACAACTTTGTCTCAATAAAAGTTAAACTGTTGCTTGAAGATGAAAAACAGGTTTCTTGTGCAGTTTCATGCAGAGGTCATAACCTTGGGTTGAGACTTTCATAATTTAATTACAATTAGAATTATCCTATCTAGAGCAATAACACTGCATTGAAGTGTCCATTAAAAAGAGATTTTTAGTTTCTAAAACTGCCATTTCTTCTGGATGTATCTACTGATTTTTTTTTTAGCTTTACAGTCACATTTTCGTACACAGTTGTCTTTCATGTGGCCTTCCAAAGGAAAATCTAACTGTATGTATGTATAATAAACTAAAAAAAAGGAAATGTTTTTCCCCTTGCAATGTCTTCAAAAGGATATTTTGTGGGGTTTTTGCAATTAAGTAAATTAAATATTTAAGACAGATGTAAATTTTTTCAAGTTGATGTTAATTTCACTCCATCTGAAGACTTGTTCTAATAGGTTTCAAAGCAAATAAACAAAAAGGCCTTGGCATCAATTTCTGATGAAACAATCTTTCCACGTGGTGCGTTTTGTTTTTCAAGAACTTTCTAAGATTGCACAGTTCACTTCCTGAAGCACAGATGGTATTTCCTCTGTGTCTTTTACAGCACAAAAAGCGCACCGAATATAATTCATTCGACAGCCGTTTTCTCAGTATACCTCATAATCTGATGGTCAGGCACCCAGTTTATTGTTCCCTCAGTGTAGATGTTGCCTGCTGTTTGGTCCTTGTTACAAACCACTGAATAAGACAGACATTCTGATATGTTGGTGCAGAATGTCATTCCCAATTACTAGTGTATATGTAAAAAGTCCAGAGCATGGAAGCATTGTATGCTAATATTTGGCCTTGTTTGTTACCAAGTTGTAAAGTATTTGTCCTTCAAATAGTTAATGACATGCTCCTAGTTTACGTCAGTTCTGCAGTTGTCTGCATCAAGGTTTCCAATGATCCTAGACTTGTGTCTGACAAATTGGGTTAGCTAAGTATTGATGGTTTGTGTGTTAGTTATGTAGAAGAGGCCTTAAAAACTGACGTTGCAGTAAATATATAAACGTAACTTTATTTCCTTTCTGTCACTTGTATCTTTATAAATGCTTGTAACAATGTTGTCTGTTTTTATATTTTGTAAATAAATATTTTTATTTGCCTTTACCTTAACTTGGTTTGTGTTAAGGATGATTTCAAGGGTCATTAGCTGACACCAGAGCATTCCATCTCCTTGGGTTTGGAATACAGGAATACTTTTCTAGTAGCAGAATCCCTGTATGTTTCTCCAGGGAGTCTGAAAGGTAACAGAGTGCTTCTTTGCTTAATTTTTTTAAATGCTTATGAGGACTCTGTGAATGAAATGGCTTCCCTTGAGCAAAATCAGCCGGAGAAGCTTCCTTGGTGTTGGAGTAGGGTAGTGGGAAAGTGTGCTTGGACCCTCAGAAAGTCTGACATACAACCTACCTCCATTCATTGTTGCTAATTTTGAAATCTGATTGTGACAACTCTGATGCAAGTCTATATTGACATTAAAAAATACATAATTGGTTTTATTGTTATGTTTTTATTCAAGTTACCGAACTAGTTATGGGAAGAAGCAATCTGAAATGGGCCTGCTAATATATTGGGAATTGTTCTAATAAAACATTATGCACTTAATATAGTTGTTTGTGGTGATAGGAGATGGAGGGAAAAGTGTTGGAGTAATCTGAAGTATCAGCTTGTCTCTGGAAGCCAGAGAAACCTAAGCTAAATCTGAAAGTATAGAGTTTAAGTCATGTATTTAAGCTTGGAGTGTACACAGTGACTGTTTCGCAGAGAAGCTATCGTGATCTAAAGATGTATTAAATGTGTTTAGTGTAGCAGTGAACCTGCAAAGTATGTGAAAAGTGCCTGCTTCCTATTGTCAGCCTCTTCCTTCTTGCTTCAGTATTTGTGATCCATGTCTGTGGGGAAAATATTATTAAAAGTTAGGACTGGAAGGCAGAACTCTTACAGGGAATAGCATGCTGAACTTGAAACTGTTGTACTTGACTAAATAATAACAACTTTTCATACTTCAAGCAGAGATTTTTTTGTTCAAGATCCAAAGCTGCCATCGAGTGTCTTGACATAATACAAAGCCATGATGGTCTCCAAAATGGTGACTGTGACCATGTGGGGAAAGTGTATGGGAATTCTAACTAACCAGGGTACCTACTAATAGGCCCCAGTCCGGTAAAGCACTAAAGTACACATGTATGTTTAAGTATGTGAGTGGTCCCAATGTGGTTTCAGTGGACTGCTCGCATGCCTATGTGTATTGCTGGATTGAAGCTTTTGGTGAGTAGAAGAACTTTTATTTATCTCCTGAACCAATTTGACAAACAAAACCTTAAAGAATTATTTTAACTATGTAAGGGAAGCTTACTAACTCAAGAAAGTGTGTGTTGTAAACAGCCATTCTTTTTACATACCTGATTGTCATGCTGGGCAACTGTTAACAAAATATTTTAATTCTCTTGTGAGGTGTTTATGAGCTGTATTTTTGTCAGCTGGGACAATAAGTAAACACTGAAGTCTGTTTCATGGCCGTGTAGGACTTCTGGGATTTTATGTCTGTCTTGGTCAGTGCCAAATGTTTCAGTAATTATATTCCCAACATAAACAGTTTTTGTCCTAAACAATAAAAAAAAAAGGGATCCCTTGTCTTAAAATGTAACAGAGTACAAAAATCAGTACTCGGTTTAATGCAATTGTAGACATTCATGCCTGTCTTGTACTGGTTTTCAATGTTAACTAAATTCTTGACCTGGTTCCTGTGACAGGGATTTTCGGGATTAACTGTTTTTTCTGTTTAGCAGAGTCAATTCTAAATTAGTTTTCTTTTACTGGCCCTTTATTCTAGTATAATGTGTGAGAGGCTAAGCTTATGAGAGGGTGACTGACAAAAGATACAATTCTTTTGTCTTTTTTTTTTTTTAAGAAAAAATAAGCTATCGACTTACTTTCTGTTTGTAAGTCACCCGCTGCTTTGATTATTTGGTTTCTTCTGTGCTTCAAACAGTTCCAGCTCTTTCAGTCTCCTTCATGTGTTCATCTCCAAAGAAAATTCACTTGTATCTAAGCACTGTTCTTTTTCTCCTTTCAAAGTGTAATGATCCATAGAATGCTTACCAAGTCTGAAGAACGAGGCACAAGTAACTTTAGCAAAGAGCTGTATACTAGCCACGATTTGTTACATTTTTTTATATCCCCAGGTGTTTTGGATTTCTCTCTTGGTTGCCTTTTGTATAGATTTAGAGATTGGCATGGAGCTGCTTCATTTGCTCTATATTTTTTCCCCAAGTGATTCTGATTAGCATGTGTGAGAGTTTAAAATTTGTTTTTCTTCAAATTTTACTCTTAACTAGCAGCACAGACCTAAATAATCCTTTTCAAAACAGTTAGTTTATGAGCTAGCAATCTGGTTTGACTTTTATGGAAGTCTGGTTTGGGATGAACACTAAGATTTGAATTACTAAAGCCAAATCCCTGGAATACATGTGATTCCTGTTGTAATTTTCTATACACAGAAATTAAAGTTTCAGTGTTACTTAGTAGTAGGGTGCTCATCTGAACAGCTCTGTGAAGGGTTTTTCTAAATTCTTGGCTAAATTACATGTAAATCTGTTGGTTAATAAGATTCCATTGAACAATAATCTACTTCTCTATTTAAATATTACACATCAGAACTTTTTTGTGACCGAAATACTAATCTGAAAATAATTATTTTGATATTATATGTACAGGTGATGCTAAATTATCAGGATGTTTAAATATAACTTCAGAATTTGTATTTGTTTAGGAAAGCCCATATTGTACATACCTAACAAGTAGTCCCGGGACTTTTTTCATGTTGCCTGTTTATCAAACTGAGTACTGAACATGTAAAACAACTTTTTGGTATTTGTAGCTTTTATTCTACAACAGCTGCTTCCAGATCAAATGGATATTATTGTGGTTGGGTGTATTTTTAAAAATAATCTTTTTCTTCCTAGGGTGTCGACATAACTACAGCTATGAATGATCGAGCACTGGCTCAGAAAAGGCTTAATGAAAACACATTTGATTTAGAGGCCATGTGCATGTTAAATCGTGCACAGGAACAGGTATGTTGCACTTTTTTGTTAGCATGATCAGATGAACTTAAAGAAATGGATCTAGGTGAACCTGCTTCTGCAGGGGCGTTGGACTACATGATCTCTAAAGGTCCCTTCCAACCCCTACCATTCTATGATTCTATGAAATGCAATGTGATCCTTCATACTAGCTGATTTTTCTTATAAGTACAGGTTTTTGGAAGCACAGTTTATGGACATGTTTAAAAACTCTGCCTTTATTTTGCACCTCGTAAGACAGATTTTGAGGATAAGCAAACCATGAGCCATGGACTTGCTAGACAAGTGAGGAATCACGAAAATTATCGAAAAGCACTAGAAAATTGCAAAGGAAAAATGTGCAGGTTTTACATTTTTACAGTTCTTACAGTTAAGTTCTTCTTTTGTAGATTGATGCCTGGGCTCAGTCAAACTCCATACCTGGCCAGTTCACAGGAAGTACCGGAGCACAGATACTGTCCTCGGATGAGCTAACCAACAGTGGTCCCCAAGCATGGATTAGAAAGGTAGAAGTTACGCAGCCGTACTTGTCTAAATATCACATTTTAAATAACAGTGGAAGTATCGGAAAATGCATAAAATGTGCCTTAAAAACCTATGGTAATGCATGTTTCAGATACAACAGGATGAGTTAAATCATTGTCTTTGGTCAATTTAGATACTTGCTCTGTCCATTTTGTTGTGCGTTAAGGTGTTGCTCATGACATAGAGTACTTCAATAAGGTGTGCGTCTGGTATTTGAGTGAGATTGGTTCATATCTACTGTTACCTTACACTGAAATTACATTGGTGATTTTGATAAGATTGCAATGGTAGGTCCATCACTACTTTTATGGGATTGGAGCAGATCAAGCAAGTTTGATCCTGATGTTACTGAAGTCAGTCGTGTTTCGGCATCAGCTTCAGTGAACCAAGTCCCAAACTGCCATTTTGTTTGGGTTGGTTCTATCTGATTGCTACTTTGCCTTTATTTGTGTCACCGGGGTTTTCTGGGAGCCAAAGATTTGGAGTATTAAACTGGGAGTAGCAGTCAAGTTGTTAAGTTTAATGTCATTCTACAGTGAAATAGTTACTGCAGAGTGATATTGCCTAATTTTTGAGATGTGGTGCGTCATACACATACATGCGTTTTATAAGTTTAATAATTCATGCTTCATCTTTGAAAATGAATACTGAACCGGTTCTCTTTTGAGAAGTAGAACTGAGGAATTCAAGCAATTATCTGCCTTTCAGACAAAAAGGAATAAAGAGTTACGGTGGTCAATTGTGCAAGTAATGTAATTGAGTATATGCTGTATCAGTTTATCCTTCCAAAATGCAGTGTTAAGACAACCCTCCAAACTACTACGTTAGATGGAGGCTTAAGTAGAATTTTCCATGAAATTTGGTGTAAACTGAACAGAAAAGTCTGGAGGTATCCTGAAAATAGAAATATTTTTGCCAGGATTAACTAACTTGTTTTCCCATTTTCTATAGCCAAGCAATGCAGAGAGCCAGGTGACACAGAGATACGAATTACTTGCTAGATGAGAGTCTTTTGGGCTCTTCTCAGTATTAATACGGATTGTAGGTGATAAGGTCGTATTTTAACAATTATTAACTTTGGAGATTTTAACAAAATATCGGCTTTGATGATTACAATATTGTCCCTGGAACGTAGAAGTATAAATCACTCAGCAAAGATGAATTGGTGAGAAAAAGGGAGCTTTATTACCACAAGGCTTGTGAAAGAAATCAGCAAGCCTAAGAAGGTTCTTCATTTGTGCAGTACTGTGAGTGAGTTCCCAATGCAACGAAAAGGGAACATTTCTGATCATCTCTTTCCCAAGCCTCCTCGTCTCCTTTTCGTTCCTTGAGGTTCTGTAGTGATCTTCTGGGCCTTACAGTGACAGGCTTGTCCGCTAATAAAAATGGAGAAAGTAACGTGTTTCCCTTTGGCCTTTAAACTTCACACTGTCATCTTCTTTAAAAAACAAACAAACAAACAATAAACAAACAAAACAATGAAAACCCAAAAATGCTGTATAGGGGAAGAATGGGAAAAGAGTCTGGTCTTTGGCTGGCAGACTTGACTGCTGTGAGGAACAGAAGCATACCAGAAGGTTTTGTTGAATCTAGAAATAAGAGTGAGCCAACAGAGTCATTTCCGTCTTTCTGATAGCTGTAAAAGTTTAGTGGTTTGCAGTGGTACGTGTCCTCCCTAGCAAGCATCATCTGGCTTGTCAGAAAGGAGGCTGCTACTGGAAACAAGAATTATTGGGTGAAGAAGGTGAGGACACAGTCCTCTCTCCTGCACTGGCATTCCTCAGCTTGACTTCTTTTGCTCTTTCCAGGTTCCATCTTTGCACACACATTGCCATCAAACTCATGAGATGACAAGTAGTTGCAGTCATGTGCCCTCTACAAAATGCAATGGGGGCTACACAAGACTCGCCCTGTTTTTATTTAGGCATGGTGAGGCCTGTGAAAGCCTTCAAAAAACTTAGGTTTGATGAACCTAATGTGGAATTGCATCCTGTGGTTACAGAATGGTTCCACAGAGAAAAAAAAAATGAAGTGGAGATAATGGGTTATGAATGCATGTTATCTTTCTCAGTGACATGAATGCAGACAAACCATGAAATGCAAAGTACAGGTTGTATTTTACTTAGGTGCTTTCTGTTGTGTAGCTTAGTTTCTGTTATTTATGCAGTGTAGCACTGAGAAGTCAGACTTGCACTCCCTTTTCTTGTCCTAAGAAAATGCATTATAACATTTAAAAAAAAACAGCACTTTTAAGTTTTCCATCTGCTAGTAGGACTGTGGAGATTTTTGGGGTGAGTTGTGTGTTGTGTAAATTAATGCACATTTCTGACTGAAGATTTTTTTTTTTTGCTGAAGGCATTTTACTTGGGAGATTGCCATAAGCAATTTCCATAAGACGACTTGTGGACGTGCACTGTTCAGCAGCAACAGAGCCCATATCAGCTAGAGGGTTATTTTGTGTGTAATTAAGCAGGGAATTAGAATATGTACAGACCTTGTGCTTGACAGAGATAAGTGCAAAAGAAGATAAGAGTAACAGAACAGAAGCGTGGTCTCAGGAGGGGAGAAAAATTGAAGTACTCAGGGAACTTGTTTTGTCAGCAGTGTCTTCGCTTTGCATTTCTTGGATTTCAGCTTTTTTTCTCCTGTACTTTCAAAATGACTCTGGAGAGGTAATATGTACTCATCAAACCAAAACATGCCTGCAATTTCAATTTTATCTCAATAAAGTTTTGAGGAAATTAGTTACTGAAGTGGTTAACGTGGCATACTCGAGTGATGGACATACCGATTAGAAGCACGGTTTGTTTTCCCAAGTAATGTGCTAATTCATGATGTTCATGCGTGGGGTTCTGAGCAGTATTCATAAAGGAATAACATGTTGTTAGGTTTCTTGTATCGTTAAAATAGATTTATGAACAATATTATCTTTTTCTTTTGAGAAGTGGTTTCTGTTTCAGTTTCTCATCATTGGTGTAATCAGTTCACAAATACGACTCATTTGTTCTGGAGGTCGCTTCTTTTTTTTAGTTTCCTTTTTGCTTACAAATACACTGTGATGCTGCTGAATAAATGTCCAATCAGAGGAACTGGTCAAATATTTTTTTCCAAGCAAATTCTGTTGAGGTCTGCTTGTTTCTGGATTTATCAGCTTCACTCTATACCCTAAACTTGCTCTCGAAAACAAGGTTTCTGCAACGATTTACACACACAGGGTGATGCTTGGGATCTGTTTCATTCAGTTGTGCTAAAGCATGACAGACAGTTTTACTATGGCCGTTAGAATGCTCAGTGTTGTGTAGCACGTTCTGAAAAGTTAAGTCATCCCTTCCATTCTTCCTCAGTCACAGCAGATGAGTAAAACTCATACTGACAATGAAGGTGAAACTAAGTCTTGTGACTGTCACTTGCACAAGGACTGCTAACCTTCTAACAAGGCCACTTGTCAAAATACTTGTGTTCCTGTTGCCTTTTGTGACCCAATAAGCTTTCCTTGCAAATGAAGGCCACATGGCAAGGCAAATCAAGTGTATGCTAGTTATGTTGGACTAGTTTCCGGTTGAGCTCTCAGTGGGTTTTTTTACAGCTAGGCTCAGCATGCTTTTCTATTGATTATATGCCAAAGCTGTGAAGAGAAATCCTGAAGCTAATTAGGAGTGTACTTTTTGTAGGGCATTTGATGGGATTCTTCAGAAGTATATTCATCTTATATTGGGGAAGGAACGTGGCAGCTGCTAAAAGTGTTGGTTTATTTAATGGAAAATTCTTTACAGAAGTTTTGCCAAAGATAGATGCTTGTTCCTGATACTCAACTCAGGGAAATTCCTCAGAGTTAAAGTAACCTTTTAGACAGACCATTGTGCTGTAGCTGAAACTGTCCACCTAGTGCCTTTAAGGCTTTTGTTGTCTTTTGCTTAATAAGTTATTCCTCAAAAGAAATACACCTTCCTTCTGACAAAATTTGTATTTTAGCAGTGTGTCAGCGTTGTGAGAAGGGATGGGTATTTGCTGAGAGCAGAAACTGAAGAAGTATGTCAAGACCTCAAAAATAATGGCTTTAATGTTTTGGAAGTTGCAGGTGCTGTTTTCTAAATTACTTAGTTAAATGATGGCAACTGTCCATTTTGTATTTTGTTTAGAAAAAAAAGCTTGTAAAATCATCTTCTAGATGTGATTTTTGTGCATGTGTTTGCTTGTTTAAGCCCTTAAGAGCTAATACAGTCATCTATGATTTCCCCCAAATTTGTTACCCTAAGCTTTAGGAGAGGATAGTTTTAATTAAAATTACTTTTAAAAAACCCCTCTAAGTAGCTGCCTTCTAAAAATATTGACACAAGAATGTAGCTTATTAATTGTCTCCATCTGCTGGCAGAATGGAAGTGTGCTTTATCTGGCTGACTTTTCATAGAATTTAAAGATCCAAAGATGAAGAAAAAGATAGGAAATTTTCATGCAGACTTACTCAATATTAGCAAATGAAAGAGAACGATTTTTTTGTAAATAGTCCATTCTGACAACAGTAACCAAACACAAGGAAACCTGGGGGTTTATTGTAGTTGCATACTCTTGAGTTTGATGTTGTCTTCACGGGCCAGAACTGCAAGAGTATGTAGCTGCTAAATGGTTTGGTGAGACTCTGGCTTTTATGATTTTTTCAGACTGAAATGTAAAAGCTTGCTTCCCTGCCCTTGTTAACATTTCTACTGGTTTTACATTTTTTACACAGCACTAGCATTTTACTCATTCTCTATTAAATCATGGGCTGAGTGAAGTTGTCTGTCATTAAATTATGAAAAACTAGTTAAAGAGAATGTAATTGTACAGCTGACATTAGAGATTTATATTCAGTGTATTTTAAGAAAATAAGAAAAAAACAACAACAAAATCAAACACAACCCAAAACCCCAACAAAACTGGAAGAAAAACTTTCTTCCTTCCTGCAAACCTTCTTCAGTAAGCTGAAACAAGGCGAGCTTCCCTGGCTCCTTTCATATTGGTACCAGAATTACTTCATTTAGCTTTTTAGTGCAATGCATAAGTGCAGCTGTTCTGCAATGAAACAAAGCTTTCCTTTCCAGTTCCTTGGTGTTTTGGTTCTGTTGTACGTGTTCCAAGAGTAAGCACAATGTGAAAAATAATTACCAGATAGGATTCTGAGTTCGGTCATTAGAAGAGCTGTTTTTAATAAACTGCACTTTGGAATTTAGAAGTCATTTTATCTTCAGTATCTGGAAATTTCTTCAGGCTCCGGTAATTCCTGTGTAGGAACTTACAGCTTGGATTTTTAACTACAAGTCACAGCATTTTGATTCTGTTGTTGCTTTTCTATAGCACTCCAGACCCCCAAATTAGTACATTTGCTGACATGATGAGAAAATCGGGGAACATTGAAACGACCTCATCAAGAAATTGCACTCTTGTCATTTGTGAACTGAATACACGCTGGTGGTAATGAAACAGATGTTTATATTGAAAATTCTATCATTGCAAAGCAGGTACAAAAGAGGAATCGGAACCCAGGGTGACATTGACTGGGGTTTGTATCATTCTCGGCATGGTTGCCCTTTTCTTATGAGAGGTTCCTGGAAAAGACAGGGGAGGATGAAAATGGAAGTAAGTAAAAGCCATTCTAGGTGTATAGATTGAGACAGTTTGTATCGAGGAAACTGATTGTCTCATTGTACACGCACACACTGCATGGTCTGCACCAGTCAGAAAAAAACGTGGAACCGGAGACGTTCACTTAGCCTCTCGACTTTTCCATCAGACCAGTTTTTTTATTAAGTGCAGCATCCAGTTGCATGATTGATAGGTGTTTCCTATTTAATAGGTGAATACGTAGAGAAGTCCTGCCACAACCTTCAACATTTTTTTTTTAAATTCCATTTTTTTGGCACCATGTGTGGTGGGGATTCCACACGTGCATCATCAGCGTGTGGCAGTCGTCAACTAGAAATCCCCTTAAAAACATATTATCCTTAGTCTCTGCAAAAGTAAGACTTCTGGTTTTGTTTATGCACAAATGGAAACCGAGGACGTAGCGGTCCTTTGTCCAAATCTGGGAAATGCTTACTTTTGCAAGCACAACCCCAAAAGAAATGGGGGGAAAGAAATTTAAAATGTTCTATTAATTTGCTTTGGTAGTAAGTAAAAATTTCACAAAACTACTAGGCATTGTGTCATCTAACCTTCTGTGCGAAATAACGGATGGACTTACCAGTGCCGGTGTGTAAACTTGTGTATTGTAAGGCAAGCAATTCTTTGCTGTGATGGAAATGATTGACTTACTTACTTGGGTCAGCGGGGGGGGCAGAAGAGAGATGATAGTTCACAGAATAACCTGTGAACTTTCACCCCTCTATATGGAAACTTGTTTCAGGGTCAAATCCTTGTAGCTGCCTTCTTGCCACGGTCAATGCCAGCCCTACTATTCACAACACTGCGGCCATCGAGGCCTAGGTACGTAACATTTAAGGAGTTTTTAAAGTTCTTTACATCGAAACAGATTTTTAAAATTTCTGTTGATAAGCTTTGACCATTTAACAACTACTGTGTTAATGATGATTTGAAAGATTGCGAAGACTACTGCTGCTAAACTGTGTGGCTAAGCGCCTTCGTTTTTCCTTTAAAAGAAAAGAAAAACCTGTATGTTTCATGTGGATTTTCAGAGTAGAACTTGAATGTGCAACTGCTGTATAATAAAATGGGGAAACCTTTTCTTTTTCTTTTTCTTTTTTTCTTTTTTGGTAATATTTAAAATACTCCTAAACACTCGGTGAATGTCGTTACTAAATGTGCTTGTATTTTGTTCAATGACTAGGTACACTTGGCACGCATGTTGCCAGTTAAACAGTTAACACTGCCTCCTTTCACGAGATGAGAAGAGATGCATTGGAGCCAAAGTAGCGTGTTTAAAAATGGACGGTTATCGTTTTGTTAAATCCCTACGTCTTGACACGGGTCACTTGCCACTTTTGGATTGCATTAGGATTTTCTTAAGTTGTTCTTTTTTGAGAATAATGATTTGTGTCTCGTGTGTCTGCGTGAGTTCTGGTTTATGCAAAATGTAAATGTTTATAAAGCTAAGGTGTATTTTTTTTGAATTGAGTCTGTGAAAGGTTGTTAGAAACATGTTTTTGGAAGCTCCCGCTCGCTTTTTAAAACCCCAGCACTAACTTTAGGACTTGTTTTACTTTTCTTTTTCTGGATAGGATCAGTTCTTAAGAGCAGCACCCGTAACTGGAGGAATGGGAGCTCAGCTGATGAGAAAAATGGGCTGGAGAGAAGGAGAAGGGCTTGGAAAAAACAAAGAAGGCAGCGTTGAGCCTATTATGGTCGATTTTAAGACGGATCGGAAAGGTAAGCCTTCCCGTAGGTGTGTTGGGGCAGGATGGACTTCTCAGCTCTCTTCTGGAGACGGGCAAAATAGCTTTGAAGTAGTAAGCTCTTTCTTACTACAGCTTCACTGTGAAAATGAACAGAATGACGTGGATGGTCTTGGTCCTAGTTCTTCATCTCCCATTTTAAAAAAGTGCTTCTCAGTGATTCTTAAATTAGGGATGTGCCTCGGTTGAATGTTTGGAGAAGGCACAGGCAGGGAAATGAATTGTGGAAAAAAGCCATTGTGGTTGGTGTAGAGGAGGTGGCTGAAGCAGGAATGAGGCAGGGTGGAAGATTGGATAGTTCAAATAAGTTTTAAATTGGGATGAAGGACACTGGTGAGAGCTGTGTTACTGCTGCTTTTAGGATGAAGTCCTGACGTGATCAGACTGCCACACTGATGTTGTTTTGGTCTTCCAACTGGATTTTGTTTCCTTTGTCCATCTGATCTCCTCACTCCTCTTCCATCTCCTAGTTTGATCATACTGCAGGCACCTCTGCACAACTACAGTGATGTTTCCCTCATTGTTTCCAAAGATTCCTTTAGCAATCTTTTCTCCTCTTCTTTGCACAGCCCATGGCAACAAGTGGAGAGCTTATTGCCCTTGTCTCATTTGATTCAAAAGAACTAGCCTTTGATTTACTGGCAGTGCGGTTTGTACAATCAGCCGTCTCACCAGAATATTTGGCAGGAGTTCTGTTTTCAGAGTGAATGTTAGTGAAAATTTTCTGTCTGAAAAAATTGTTCAAGTTTAACCATTTTAAGTAAGAGGTGCAGAATTTCAGAAGCCAAGAGCTATGATTTAGTTGTTCTATCCTGCATGTTATCAAAATAAACAATTCTACACTGGCTGCGGGAAAATAAATTTTTAATGTTGCTCTCCTCGATATTTTTAAAAACTGAGAACGTTTAATATATTAGCTAGAGCTTACCTAGTACTACGTCATGAAAATGCTTTGAGTTGTGGCTTTCTGGTAGCTTTCAAGAATGCTAATCATTGAGCTCAGAAGAAGATAAAGCATACAGGGAGGGTGTCGAGGCTCCTTCCTTGGAGGTCTTCAAGACCCGCCTGGATACGTTCCTATGTGACCTGATCTAGGTGAACCTGCTTCTGCAGGGGGGTTGGCCTAGATGATCTCTAAAGGTCCCTTCCAACCCCTACTGTACTACGATTCTATGATATAAATACAGATGCTGTGAAGGTGGTTAACAGAGATGATGTTGGAATTGGAGCAATCTTTTAGGTGTCAAAATCGCTAGCTCTCACTACAGAGGTAGTTCAGTCAGGTGACCAAGCTAGCGGTGACAATATAATTTAAACGTGTAAATATGAAGTGCAAAGAGGTAGAACATGAGAAGACAAGTCTATGTTATGAAAATACCTATTGCTTCTTCAATTCTGAAGACCTTCTAGCAGCACAGCACCATTTTATAAATGGAGAAGTTCAGTAGTCTCAAAGTACAGAACACAATAATACAGACATCTCTGTTCAGTACAAACTGTGGCTAGACTTGTCTTTTCAGCTGTTTTTCTTCTCTGCAACCTTTCTGATTAAAGAAGGGGTGGGAAGAGATATGTAATGGCCCAGCGATTGCCAAAGAAATCTTTAAAAATATTTTGTTACTGCTCTCTTTGTAAGTGCTTTCTTGTGAAGTTCTCTCTGCTGCTAAGAGTTCATTCAATTTCACTTGATTAGTGTCAGTCAGAGGGAAGAAATCGAAAACAGTCTGTTGCAGTATTATCCAGGAGGCTGCATAACATAGCGATGGATTTTTTTTGTGGTGAGGAAGGAAGGGTTAACTCTGTTCGTTATGCTCCTTGTCACGCTGCAGGAAAGGGGCAATATTACCCAAGTTGTGAATGTTTGAACATGAAAAACATTTTGGTGGTACACCACTGTGTCACAGCTCAAGCTTCCAGTTGTAGAAATGTGCGCCCCAGGTTCCTCATGTGGTTTGTGATGTAAATTTCCTTAATGACTGTAGAATTTGATGCTGAAGTTTCAAGAGTCAAGCCCGAAGGCGCAGCGCAGGATGAGGTCCTTGTGCTGGGCGTTCTGTAACAAGTAGTTTACTCTCTCAGCTTCAGAATGCTCAGTCTTCAATAACAGTTTAAAATGTGAGATGGAGTTAAAGGAGGCCTTTTCCTTTAGATTCATCCAAAAATTCTGATAATATCAGTGACAGCCAGGCTTTGCTTTAATTTTGTGGTTTAAAAATATCGTTATGAAATATGCAATCCTATGTGATAATTTCCACGCAAAATCTGAGGGTGTTGGTGTTGATAAAGACTACTTTTTAATGAGATGCCAAACAGACCTGTAATTCCGGGAGAGAACCTGTATTTTTGAAGCAGCAGCATGTCACAGGATGTTTCATCTGTTACAGAGAAGCAACTGAACAGTAATTATATCTGAGGAGGAGCTGAAAAACTTCTTCAGACATTTGTGTTCTTTGATGCTTAAATAGTCTTTGTTTTTTTAATGTTCTGTGTAGAATTTTAAAGAAAAGTCTGAAATTTTTGAAGAGTCTGTTAGGAAGTAACCAATTTTCATTTTGTAGGGTTTTTTTAACACCTTTTTTGAACTTATGCCCCTACTTCTAGGTACAGGAACAAACAGTTGGTGAAAGAGTTACTTAGTAGGCTGAACTGAGACGTGAACCAAAAGGGTGTCTGCCTTTGCTGTAGCCTTCCTTGGTTTTTTTCCAGACATTGAGTGAGATCTGTAGTTTTCTCACAGACTGCACTGACACCAAACCCTTCTTGAGTTTTGCTGTCAGTAAGTTGTTAGTTGTGTGTGTTCCCAGAAGCCTGGTCTGTCAGCAGAGCTTGTCAGAGTCTGTTGCAGCTTTTTGGAAAATATCTCCTGAAGTACCAGGGACAAGACGTGGAAGACACGTGTCATTGACTTAGAGTGAGGGAGATACTGTATTAATGCAGGAAACCACTTGAGAGTTTTGTTTTCTCTGATGTAAATCTTTGGTTATTTTAGATACAAAAGTCTGTAAGGGGAGGGGGAAAAGCCTTCACAAAACCAACTTTGTTGTGGCTATTTTTATCTATGAGGGTTTCCCCGCCACTTGAAAAGTTCCTACTTAGGAGCTGCATGAATATTAGGATGACAATCAGATAAGGAGGGAAGGCTTTTCGTTTAAAGTGAGATAAAACAAAATGCCACCAAAAAAAGCTGAAAGAATGGGAAGAAACTGGAAACAATTGCAGTATCTCCCTGTCTTTATTCACCAAAGCCAGGAACAGAAACAAACTGAGGTAAGGAACAGTGTTACTAAAGGATTGAATTCTGGAGAAAGTGAGAAACTGATGAGATCTTCTGTTTGCATATATATAAGGTGGAAACAACCTGGAGTCACTCACTGCCTAAGCATGGCATGCTTACTGGCATTGGATACATTTTTGGCAATTGTTGCTTTTCCTTTGCTCATGCCTGTAATACTTTAAAAGCAAAATGTTCTACCTCTGCGTTTCACAGTGTCTTCCATCAGAACCTGTGCTCTTTGTATTGACTTGCAGCCCAGTTGCTTCCTTTACTGCCACTCTATATGCAGAGTGATGGAAGACATGGTAATTGGGCAGCCAACTTGGACAGAAAGGATCAGTGTTTGAATACTGTTAAATAAAGAGAGAACATGTTTTGAGAACACCATGGTGTTCCTGGGATCATAAAAGGACATGCTAGGTACAGTTTTTGCTGCTTAATGGAAGGGTTTCAAATGCTTAGTGCGTTAGAGTGAAACTGTTAGCAGATGACTTTCGGGTTGCACAAACTAAATACTGAATGAGAGAATGTTTTCAAGTTTCTCTCTTTTTCAGTGTTTCTCCAAGAGGGCATGGAAAACCAGGTGTTTCCTGACTTGCGTGGGACTACTCAAAAGTTTTCTACTGCTTGGCTTGTTAAGAGTCATACAGAGGAGAAGGCTGTGTTGTAGTATGGAGGGGAAAAAAGTGCTGGGTGAAAGGGAGGTATAAAGGACTCGAGAAAAGACAGTTGTGTGGTGTTTCAGGGTTTCTTCTCCACTGACAGATGTTACTGCTCTACTGATAAGAATATAGAAACTGGGTGGGAGTCGGAAATATAAACTTTCTCATGTTTTCCTTAGGGCTTGTTGCTGTGGGAGAGAAGGCACAAAAGAGATCTGGACATTATGTTGTGATGAAGGATCTTTCAGGTGAGATTATTACTTGTCTGAAAAGGAGAAATCATTTAAGACGATCGCTTTTGATAGCAACGTTGACATTTCAAATACGTTTTGTCTTAAAGGTAAACATCCAGTGTCCGCGTTGATGGAGATCTGCAACAAAAGAAGATGGACACCACCTGAGTTTGTGTTGGTGGATGATAGTGGGCCTGATCATCGCAAACATTTTATCTTTAAGGTGTGTTTGAAGTTCCTTGTTTGCTATTGGTGACGTACGTGCATGTTGATGTTAGTATGCAAACGTCTAAGCCGTGTCAGGGGTTGTCGAGGACATCTAAGCGGTGTCTTGGTGCTAAAATTTCAAAGCCCCATTTCTGTAACAGCCAGATCAGATCCCTGAAGCACATTAATTTGTAAATCTACCAAGAAACACACTATTGCACTTCTTACTGTTAACCTGCTGCAGGGTGTCGTATTCTCGCTGTTTTCTTACTGGTGTGCTGTAAAGTCTTACTGTTGCAAAGGTAGTGAGCGAGGTGTAGTTATCTTTGCCCTTGAATCACCTTGCGACGTGGGCTTGCTTTTTCACGTAGTAGCACTTAGTGTTTAGAAGCAATTGTGCTTGAAGACTAAGCGTGGATTTCATCATTCCCCTTTAGGAGGCTACCTAGAGGGCATGCTTAAGAGAGGCACTTTCTAACGCTTCGGTTTTTTTCTTCCCCGTCTCCTGTAACCAGGTGAGAGTCAATGGAAATGAATACAGGCCTACTTTCGCCAGCCTTAATAAGAAGCACGCTAAAGCCACAGCAGCAACCGCAGCTCTCCAAGCGATGGGACTTGTACCAAAGGAAAGCATGGTCAATACCACCATGTTTAGGAGTGCCTCACACCGCTAGATATTGGTTTTATATTGACATTATTTCAGATAATTTTACTCTGCACAAAAAAAAAATGGTATTTGCCCTTTCATGTTGTAAATACATTGGCAATTCCCACGTTGTAAAAACTGTACAGACACCTTCAGGTTTTTCTTTTGTACCATCAAAATGTATTTAAATCATACTTAGTTTTTGGTATGTTTATATTGTTTACATTAGTGATGTAATTATTTCTTAAATGACTAAATCAGACGACAGACTCTGGAGGCATCAGTAATCTAGGCCCTCGTTTCGAACCCATGCGATTTCTCTTCAATACGGAATGTTAACACGTTTCATACCGTTTTGTACTACGCTGCAGTTTTCCCCTCTCCCGGCAAAGCTCCTCGTGCCCTTTGGCCAGCAGCTTGCCCTCGGCCTGGCCGGAGCCGGCGGGTGCTGCGAGCCCAGCCGGGGGGCCCATTGACAGCAGCAGCCCTGACCACACACTGCACCGCCACCGGCCGGACGGCCCGTGCTCCGGGACATACCTGATCAGGCAAAAGACTCGCTCTCCAAGGGACGGCAGAAAGTCCAGCGATGGAACCGAAGAGGCTCGCGACCGTGAAGGTGACTCTCCCTGCATGTTCTGAGAAGGGAGGTGATGGAATTGTCTGTTCCAAACAAATTAACACACTGCCTGATGTTGATTGTATTAATTTGTGGTTAATGTGAATTTTAAACTCTTTAACAAATCTACAACTGGATTTGGGGGAGGGAGGGAGGGGATAGAATGATGCTTAAATTGTTGTACCCAACTTGGTCAATAAAGCAGCACAAGTTCATAATCTTAATCACTGGTCAGTAAACGATAATTAAAGCATATGCCAAAACAACTTTGTGAACCAACGCACAGGACAAAAGTATAAAAGTACGCTTTGCGGAGGTTATTAGCAACTCTTAGGGCTTCAGGATCACTTCTAGCCATTTTTGGTTCCTTTGGACTGTTACCACATTAACTCCTTGGGCTTGATTTTTTTCTATAATGGTACTCTGCCCTCCAGGAGACAGCCTGATCCAGACTTTTGGCAGTTTGACAAGGGACAGGACGTAGACAGCTTTTCCTTTTTCTTTTTTTCTTTTTTGTCTCTAATTTAAGAAGTATTAGTACTTTAGCTGCGTGCACTTTGGATTGGAAAGGGCATTGTACACCTCTTGACAGATGTGTCTCTCTTAAGAGGAGATAGCCAGGATTTGCAGCCTGTGGTAGTTCAGGTGCTTATTTCAGAAGTCTTGTTTGAGGTCTCTTTGTATTGCACCTACTGACCAGAGCTTTTCCTGGATCAGGGACAAAATACAGTGTTCGTAGGCAGTGAGGTTGTGCTTCAGCCTAAAGTGAATGAGCTTTCCAATGGCAGTAAACCCACGGAGGTAAGGCATTACCGATACCTCCTCTTCCACAAAATAAGGTGACTTGCGTGCATTGTCAGCCGTTAATGGAACAAGGTGTCTTTGCCCTAAAGGGGCAAGGGTCAATGTCTCATGTTGTGTACAGCAGAGAAATAGTATTTGGTTTTCCACCACACACTTTTGAGAAATAAAGCCCCTTATTAGTCTGTCAAAGCGCTCTGGAAATGCTGAAGTTAATCTTGATTGTCATGGACGTAGTTATTTTTAATTAAACTTTTTTTCCCTTTGGCTTCTCGCCTTCGATCTCTGACTAAATATTTGAAGATCTCCTCGCCTCCTTGGCTGAACCACGCGGAAGGTGTGTATGAAAACCCACAAGTAAACGTGGTGGTACAGCAGTGGAAAGATCTACTGTGGGAGAACTGGGCGTTGTATCTTGTCTTGGCTGAAGTCTGGCTTTTTGATGTAAAAGTAATTAACTGGGGATGTGGGAGCAGCTCCTGATCAGACTGCTCTTTAAATATCTGGTTTGATAGAGCTAAAACGTCAGAGATGTCGGTCATTCCGTTTAGTCTGTGGCGTCCACTGATTTTACAGCTCTGCGGTATCAAATCTGGGAACAGACAGTCTCTTGTACCTGTTAACTTTGTGTTCTTCCTTTGGTCTGTATTCCCCGTGTGTAATGCAAAGATACGTGTTGTCTGACGGCAGCAAGGAGCAGCTGGATTCAGTCCCACTGAAGACTCCATTTAGAAAATAACTATTTAGGCAAGTTGTGGATTTCATGCCTTAAAGATGTGGTACTGTGTGTGGATTTAACGTTTGGTCTTAAGGAAGGCATACAAAAAAAACCATCCCAAGGTCTGTAATGCCCTAATTATGACACTTTTTGATTTGGAGGTTTCTGTTTTAGTTTTGTTCCTTGTTTGTTTAGACTGATATATGAATCTAAAGCTAGTGCAGCGACGTGCTTCTGTTAAATTTGTACATTTGAATTGGTTTTGAGTGTCCTTTGCATGCAGGAATAGATAAGTAGTGATACATTAAAAAGAACAACTAGGAAACACTCTCTTGGAAGCTGGTTATTTTATGCAGCACTTGAGCTGTGGTGGCCGATCTGTGACCCCTGCTGATGGAAGACGTCATTTATTTGGCTGTTAAATTTCCTTCCTTTTGCTGCAGAACCATTTTCCTAGATGTAATCTCCATGAAAGTGCTTCTGACTTCCCTGTGGCGAGAAGCATTTTGAAACAGGTGCCCAAGAACTTGTAGCTGGCCTTCATCAGAACCATTTCCTGGCAGTCTTCTGATGCGTGGTTTTTACAGGGCTATAGGACCGGAGGAGCGGGAGGGTGAAGTTCGTGTGCCTTGGGAAGACTGGAATTGCCTCTGAAAGTGCAAAACCTACCTGAAGTCTTAATCAACTGCTCATCCTCAGCTCTTCCAAACAGATCATAGTTGTGATAAAAATCCACCCGTTTGGGTGAGCAGTTAAAAGGAAGAAACCTTCCAGCTGAAAGATGGCAGTGTTCACCTAGAGTGTGCTGAGGGGAGCAGAGTGGGCAGCTGTGGCTGCTGCCGGGAAAGCCTGTTGCAGCTCAGGGTGCTTCAGCAACAGCACTGGATCCCAGAGCTGGGAGGTGCGGGCTGCCATTAAAGGCAGAGCCTGTGACAGTTTGTAGTGCCAGGTGGAGGTACAGCCCAGGTGACAGGCCAAAGCATGGGATAAAGAATGTGAAAGGGCCCGCTTCTTCACTACACCCGTGTAACTGCAATTGCAGTGTTTTTTAAATGCAAACAATCAAGGTTAGTGTCTCTCAGTACCTCTCACCGTTAGATGGGAAAATACAACTTAGAGCTGAAATTAATCAAGAGTAATAATTCTGTTTCTGAGAAACAGGCTCAAGCCCACATACCGAAATGGTTATTGGCTTGATGAAAATCAGAGCGACTCGCTCCGGGAACAATCTCTGGGAAGATGCTGCCTGTTTGAGAAGTGGGCAAAGGGCTCTGAGGGCCTGAGCAGGCTGGGCCCTGCCTGTGGCAGCAGGAGAAGCTGCACACCCACACCAGAAAGGCTGTGGCTGTCAGAACCACCATTAGTGACTGGCTAATGACCACCTGGGCTGGCAGTTAACAGCAGAGGCTGTGACTGATGGGGGCAGGAAAGCCAGAGAAGGGCATTGGGTTAATTCTTAAAACAGGACTGGAAAGGAAAGTGTATTTAAGGCAGCAGCAGCAGTCTTCTGCTACTCCCCACTGTGCTATGAGCACTAGCTTTTCACTCAGTATCTCATCTAAGGGGAAAAGTTGAGTAATTTGTTTCTATAGTCTAACCTTTAACATTCTGTGAAGTGTAAAGATTGATTTAAACCAGACTGTACTATCCTGCACTCTCCCTGAAGCAGAGTATTTGACATCATCAATATATTTAATATTTGAAGGTGCCTTTTTCCAGAAGGGACTTTTCCCTTTATCTGGGTTTCCCCTGTGTATTGTTCAGTGTAGCACTGGGCTGACAGCATCAGGGTAGTTACTGAGATGTAACAACTGCAAACAGAAACTGTTCCAGTGTAACTGTATACACGCTGTCCTCTTGGGGAAGGAGGTTGCAGGCCTCAGATGGCAGTATAAAATAACGGGAAGGCCCAGGCAGCTTTTGTCCTGCCTTAGTCTGCAGAAACTTCTGTCTGTGCCCATGTTTTTAAGTTCCCAGGTTGTTTCCTCGAGTAAGACCCGGCTGCAGTCTAAAGTTACTGTTCCAGAATCACAGACACAGAGTTGCGCAGGGAAGACAAGGGCAGCTGAGCACAGGAGGCGAGTTTCATTTTCTGTGCCAACACTTGTTGAATCAGTGAACTTGCTGGAGTGCAGAAGTGTGAGGGTGTTCTAGATCTTGCTCTTCAGCCTCAGCATTCTCTGAAGGAATTTGAAAAGTGACATACACCCACAAACATAACAGCTTTGACCCCCCTGAAGTGAAAGAGACTGCATTAAACCTGTTACGAAGGCTCTACTCTAGCTGTGAACACCCCTGCTCACCACCTGCTGCCCCTCTTTTCTGTCTTCCAGCAGGGAGCACAACTATTTTATACCTTCAACTTCTGATTTAGCTCATAGTTTGTACAAAGGGATTCCTAAAAGTCTTGCTCCTTTTAACCTAATTGTGGGACTGGGAATACCAGACAGCTCTGCTGAGTAGTTTCTGAGGACTCAACTTTTTAATCTGATTCACCTGCAGTGAGTTATGTCCATCTTGACTCTCATCTGGCTTTGTGAGCTCAGAGCTTGACTGAACCGAGAGGGGCAATGTCTCTGAGTGCAGCAGTCACATCTGTGTAAGCACTTTGGAGAAAGGGTTTTGCTAAGAATTCCACACCTGCAAAATGGCTGCACGTTACCCCTCAGAGCAGGAGCAGAAATTGTGTACTTCAGAATTTGCACGTGCATGAAAAATACAGACCTTCCAGATCCAATTCAGACCAATAAACCAGAGAGATAATTGTGTTTTATCAGTTTTATTAAAAAAGGGCTTTCTAAAATGCAAAAGGAGAGGTTCAGGGCCTTTTCATTTGTTTCCCTTAGAAGTCCTTTAAAGTGTTTTACGATGGGTGAGGTGCAAGAGTTGCCTGTGATGTGCAAGGAGCGCGTATCCCTCCGGCTACTGTGCGGGGGCTGCCTGCATAGAGCCCAGAACTGTCCAGCCGCTGCAGAGGAGGGTGCGTGCTTGGCCCTTGAAGGGGTCAAGCAGCCCTGGCAGAGCAGCCCTAGGCCTTCCAGCTGTAGGCATAATCCTTCATTTCCAAGAAGTGGATGGAAGACTTGCCCAGTGTTGGATGCTGACACAGCTGATCCAAAGTCCGAGGGTGCAGGCCACACTTAAGAAGATCTTTGTGTACAGTTTCCTGCAGAAATTCAGATGAAGAGAGAAATGGAATTAGGCTTTCTTGTTTCTAACGCGTGCAGTTCTTCGTGTGTTTCTCTGGGGAAAACTCTGGAAAAGCAACTTTTCTGATGATTCCATTTCTGAGGGACTGAGAGCCTTGGGGACTGGTGGGTGGTGATCACAAGTCACTGGCTGTAAACCCATGGATTACAGGAAAAAAACCCACTAGGTGTTACTCCCTGTCCCACAGTTTGTAACGAAGCTCCTGTCCCTGTTGGGTTGCTTACCTGCTCCTGGGCAGGGCTGGCTGTGTCTAGGCTGCTGTTGAACACGGCAGTGGGCTGGTGCGTGTAGCAGATGGCAGTGAAGGCCCCACACTGCGCGGCGCTGAGCAGGGCAGTGAGGGTGTGCAGGCAGTGCGGCAGCACCGGGCCCGACACCTCCAGGCTGCAGACGTTTGTGTACGCCGCCTGCACCATGGCTTTCCCTGTTATGCTTCGAGCCTGAAGGCAAGACCAAGGGGGATGAGTTATTGACACATCAAATCAAGTCCCCATTTCCATTGAATACTGCAGTACCACAGTCCCATTGGAAGTTCGTGAGACTTCATACTGTCAACTTCCCGTACAATACACACGTATGAGCCAGCAGTGTGCCCTCATGGCCGAGAAGGCCAATGGCATTCTGATGCATCAAGAAGAGTGTGGCCAGCAGATCGAGGGAGGTTCTTCTCCCTCTCTACTCTGCCCTGGTGAGGTCTCATCTGGAGTCCTGTGTCCAGTTCTGGGCTCCTCAGCTCAAGAGGGACAGGGAAGTGCTGGAGAGAGTCCAGCACTGGGCCACCAAGATGATCAGGGGACTGGAACATCTTCCTTATGAGGAAAGGCTGCAGAAACTGGGGCTGTTTAGTCTGGAGGAGACTGACGGGGGATGTCATTAATATTTACAAATATCTAAATGGTGGGTGTCAGGAGGTTGGGAACATCTCTTTTTTCTGTTGTATCCAGTGACAGGACAAGGGGCAATGGGATGAAGTTGGAACACAAAAAGTTCCATTTAAACATAAGGAAAACCTATTTCACTGTTCAGGTGAGGGAGCCCTGGCACAGGCTGCCCAAGGAGGGTGTGGAGTCTCCTTCTCTGGAGGTCTTCAAGACCCACCTGGACATGTTCCTACGCAACCTGATCTAGGTGAACCTGCTTCTGCAGGGAGAGGTTGGACTAGATGATCTCTAAAGGTCCCTTCCAACCTCTACCATTCTATGAATCTATGATTCAGGATGGCTTTACTGTCTTTCTACCAGCTCGTAAAGCATGTCAACAGTGCTGGGCAGGAGTGTGGGATAATGTTAAGAAAGTTAACAAGAGCAGGACAGCACTAACTACTCTGTTGGAAGACTGTGCTACCTGCATTAACAGCCCACAGCCTCTAGTAGCCACTCTCTCCTCAGAGCAGCAGATGGTAAGCTGTGGTTCAAGGCCTCCCTCACTGCAAGCAGCCTTGAGTTGGAGACCCCATAAGATCTCAGGAGATTAAGAACCATATTAGTTTCTGAGAAGGTTGATTTAACCTTTTATTTATCAGACGCAAAGAATGGAAATACTGGGATTTCAGTTTAGGAGCAGAGACCTACATGGCTAGAGGTGATTTAGGAGGCCATCCATGTTGCAGTCAAAATGCTACCTGGGGCTGTAGCAACAGAAAGTGCTCTGCAGTATCAGAGGGAAACTGTACAAAGTCAGTGTCTACTCTACCAGGGGAAGAGACAACTTTACTTTCTTTATCAGAGGACAGAGAGGGGTGTGTCACTTACTTTGAGTGTTTGCATTGTTCCACCTCTGAAGGCGACAGGGGACAGCAAAGTTGGCGGAAGCCCTGCTTGTGGACCTGACGCAGCCACCAGGCTCTTGCAGTTGATCAAGAAGTTGAGCAAGGTGAACGTGTTTGTTCCTTTCACTAAGGCAAGGGATTCAGGTCTGTGATCCATCTGCACCTCGTGCTTCTCCTTTCGGCTGTGTGGACTGGAGTCAAAGGAAAGCCACGAGGATGTGAAGAGCTTCAATGCACCGAAGGAAGAAGCGCAGCTGTGCAACTCCAGCAGAACCCACCTCCCCTTCCCTCCTCTGACTGCTCAAGTCATTTAAACAAACCAAACCAAACCAACACACCAAGCTTGACAAAGATTCCAATTTGTTCTTCAAATATTAAGCAGCACCTGAAACAAGACTTCTGCTGCTGTTATTCAAAACCTCAGGCACTCCAAGTACAAGTGGAACCAAAGGAAAAGGGAGCTAATCTATCAGCCCTTATGAAGCATGTATATGATTTCAGCAACAGCTGTTCTGGTCTACAGCTGCGTCCCTACTAAGCCCCAGCACTGCAAAACATTAAGCTGAGCCTACATGAACAGACATACATCCTGTTCTTCAGAAAAACCCAAACCAGTTAATGAGTCTTTCCAGTGAACCTGTTCATGAGATGACATCCACTGTGACCTAATGGATCTTATAAAGTTACACTAACCATTCACAATGGCTTTTCATTCAACAAGAGAAGCATCTAGAAATACTTGTCACAAGGAAGCTCAAGAAGCCATGCAGAGTCCCTTCATATGCAGTAACGTGAGGATTAACCTTCAGAAAGAATTTCTCAAAAGCTTTCATAAAACTTGAATCTATCCCACAAAAACATAACACTCTCAGAGTTTTCCTGTGACATGTCTTGACGCATGAAGAAAGGATACAGTTTAATAGAAATAGCATCTGGTTTCTTAACCTTGTCTTGGACACCCATCTCCTCAAGCCAAGAGAAACTTTCATCGTCATCATCATCACTTGGAGCTGCTTCCCTGGGAAACACAGAGGCAGCGTTAGGAGGACAATGCTTCCCACCAGGGTTTTACAAGTGGAAGGTGCAGGAGTCTGTAGATGCACTTGAAATCTAACACTGCAGAACACTCATTACATACCCTCCATCTTCCGTGCTGCTGCCCACTTCGAGACTGCTGGTAACTTCCATTTCCAAACTGACCTCGGAGTTTTTCTGTTTTCTGGTTTTACTTTCTTCTACCAAAGGTAATGAAAATTCTATGCCTTGAAGAGGGGGGGAAAGCAAGCAATGAGTGGACCTGTAACACAGATCATGGGCTTCACTCAAACTCAAATCATGGTTGGACTGGTTTACCTTCATTTCTCATGGCTTCCCTTAACCCTCGAGTTGTGGGAGAAATGGCAGCGGTGATAACGTCGCTTCCCGCGAGCCCAGCTGCGCGGAACAGGATGGTGAACTGGTAGGTACAGACGTAGAAATAGGGACACAGCTTGGCTTTGAGCAGGTTGTACAGGGATGTAAAGCTGACAGACCTGCAAATTAGAAGAAATCACTTCTGTAAAATGATAGCATCATTATGGTTGAAAAAGACCTTTAAGATCAACGAGTCCAACCACTAACTGCCAAGCCCGTCACCAAACTATGTCCCTCAGCACCTCATCTACATAGCCTTTAAGTATGTCCAGGGATGGTGACTCCACCACCTCCCTGGGCAGCCTGTGCCAGTGTCTAACAACCCTCTCAGAAAAAAAGTTCTTCCTAATCACCAATCTAAACCCCCCTGGCACAACTTAAGCCCATTTCATCTTGTTCTGTCACCCATTACTGGAGAGAAGAGACCGACCCCCACCTCACTACAACTCCCTTTCAAGTAATTTTAGAGAGTGATCATGTCTCTCCTCAGCTTCCTCTAGGCTAAACATCCACGGTCCTGCTGGTCACACTATTTCTGATACAGGCCAGGATGCCACTGGGCTTCTTGGCCACCTGAGCACACTGCTGGCTCATGTTCAGCCATTGCCAACCAGCACGCCCAGATCATTGCTCTCTAGACAGTTTTCCAGTCACATGTCTGCAGTGCAGGACCTGGCACTTGGCCTTGTTTAACCTCATGCTATTGGCCTTGGTCCATCTCTCCAGCCTGTCCAGGTCCCTCTAAAGAACCTTCCTGCTCTCAAGCAGATCTACACACCCACCCATCATCAGAAAACTTACTGAGGGTACATTCAGTCCCCTCATCCAGATTATTGATAAAGATGTTAAACAAAACAGGCTCCAGCCCTGAGGGACACCACTGGTGATCAGCTGCCAACTGGTCCACCACTCTCTGGGCCTGGCCATCAAGGCAATTTTCCACCCAACAAAGAGTATGTCCATTAGCTGAGGTTAATTCTTAGCTATTGACACAGCAAATTGGATTAGGCTGGCTGTGACTGATGTGTACTCTGCACAAGTTTGAGAGCACACTGAACCATTAGCCAGACTTTCAGACGTGCTCAGTGTCCAGGAAACCCTCTGAAATGCAGCCTGTTGAAGAGTAGTATAGGTCTTCCAGCATACTTGCTGTTGAGCTTGTGGTTTGAAACAGCCTAGGGGTGAGTGCTGTGCTTTTCCTGCGTCTCTGCTTCCTAGCACAAGGGTTTGCATGAACCACCTCAAAGGCAACCTGACAGCAGGATTTACGGAATTCTCTCTGAATCAGTAACTAGGATTGGAGAGAGGCATTTGACACAAGAAGGTAGCTTTAGTCTTATATTTCCTCAATCTGGTCCTCAAAATAATAAGCATTCTAGATTAAAAAAAAAAAGGATGAAGGTGGATAAAAGTTCCATTTAAACATAAGAAAAAACTATTTCACTGTTCAGGTGAGGGAGCAGTGGCACAGGCTGCCCAGGGGGGTTGTGGAGTCTCCTTCCTTGGAGGTCTTCAAGACCCGCCTGGACATGTTCCTATCCAACCTGATCTAGGTGACCCTGCTCCTGCAGAGGGATTGGACTAGATGATCTCTAAAGGTCCCTTCCAACCCCTACCATTCTATGATTATGTGAAAGAATTAAATTAAATTAAATTAATTAAATCCCATTGTCTTATTCTACTAAACACAACAGTTGTTTGGTTCCGCTTACCAGTCGCTCATTAGCACTTGTTGCAAGGCCTCATCCTGTGACCAGGGACTCGCCTTTCCAGCCATTTTCCTGTCTGCTCCAATGCGGGGGAAGAGCTGCAGCCACGGCAGTGAAGGGTGCAGCCAATAAACGAGGCTTTGCTGAAAGGCGCAACGCAGTTCTGTCGACAGTTTTGGTTCCTAGACATCAAAAAGTGTTTTGTGAGGACAGTAATACTTTACTGAGTGCAGCATTACAAGCAATGGGGTAAAAAATACCACATTAAATAGGAAAAGAAGTAAAATCCCAGGCTTGTAAATAAGCCAGAGTGAAGAAAGATGGCCAGCAACTTGCAACTGCTCCATGGCTGATGTTAAATACCCACTGTTTGCTGCTGTAGGTAGAAACCATGGATGGAATTGGGTTACTTGTCTAACCAAATGCAAACCAAACCAAACCAAAATCAGGTACACTCTCCTTCCTAAAGCTGGAGCTTCAAGCTACCCTCCAAGGCGTTACCTGTAAGCTCTGTGGCAAGTTTGTTTCTGTAGCTCTACAATGCTGAGCAAATCCTTGAGCTTCCTCTTGCGCTTTTAAGTGTTCTGCCCAAGTAAAGGGTTGGGAAGACATAAATAGAAGACGTGTTTTAATACTCCAGTCTGCGGGAAATTCGTGTCTTGGTGAGGAGGGAACTTCGGGCACAGCAGCAGGTACACAAAGGTCCTTACGAAACAGAAATAGCATCAGTTAACGCACAGAAAATGTAAAGAAACCCCCCACTACTTTGTGGCTATCTATCTATATTTTAGCATGGTGGATCTGCTCCTGTGTTAATATACCCTTCCTGGCAGCCAGACCAGATCCTGGATGACAGCTATTACCTTTAACTTTTTGAGGTTAGTAGCCTATGAAGAGACAAACCTGTCACCTCCTGCATGTTTTTGTCCGACTCAGTTCAACAGCACAAATGCCTAGCTTGTTTTGACCCTAAGAAAGTACTTGCATGAAGTTCAGAAACCCCTACCATTCTATGGTTCTATACTTAAAAAAGCTTTCGTGGACAGATTTCTTGGATTCCAAGTTACAGAGTTTGACTGTACACAAGCTAACCAAAGGCACAAAGTTTAAATTCAACTGATTCAGCCAGTAAGTCAGGTGCTTCCTAGAAGATGCAAAAAAACACAACAAAAAAACCCCACTGGGGAGTTCTAGGACAGATTTTTTTTCTCTTTTGAGAAGTTTTTCCATTCTGCTAAGTTAGTTGGAACACAAGCTTCTGAAAATGTAACGACATCTGCTTGAAACTCTCTCAAGGACTCGTTTCAGGTCCTCTCTCTTTCCTACATGCCCCGTGAAGCTGTTTGTTCCCTTTCTGTAGCTGAATAAAGGACTGCAGGGGATGTATTACGTTGAAGAACATTCTTATTTCAAAAAAAGCATTAGAGTAAGAAACAGAAGAATTACAGCAAATACCGTAATAAAACTGGAAGAAGACAACAACCTCTGTCAGCTAGAACTACAACCGCAGCAACATCAGGCAGAAGGCTAGCTTTTAAAAGATCTTCAGTATAACTGCCAATTTAAGAAATTTTCTTGTACACTACCATTTTAACACATCATTTTAAATAGAGATGGACCACTGAGTATTAAACCATTTAAAACATTATTTCTCTGGGAGCGGCAAACAGCTAAAACCGTTTCAGAAGCAGTACGGGCTGTTTCGTACGCGGGTTAGGGAGAAGATGTCAGTTCTTTCAGAAGGCTCTGCCCTCCTGGCGGGTTTTTCTTCACAATCAGGCTCTAAAAGCTGAATAAGATAATAGAGTGAGATGCTACACAAAACAAGTACGAGAATAATAATTACCAACGATACCCCGGCAGTGAAATTGCAAGAGTGATACTAAGCACATACGTGGTGCAAATATCTCCGCTATGGTGTGACCAAAAGGCGCCTACGCAGCGAAGGGCAACAGTCGGGTTTCGCTCCACGGCCAAAGCCAGAGCAAGCCCCGAGCTCGGGAGCTGCTTTTTCAGGGGCGGCGGGCTCCGGGTCGGGGCTGAGGACGATGGCTGCCGCCGCCAGCGCGGAGGCCCCTCCTCACCCCACGGGGCCCTCGCTATTTCCCCCTCTTGCCCCTCTGGACCCGCTGCCTCACATCACAGGGCGGAGAAGCGCGGCGGGCTGGCGCGGCCGAGGCTCAGCCCTACCTGCCACAAGGCCGCTGCTGGAAGGGCCCCTCCCGGCGACGTCGGTATCGGTGGCGGCCGTGCGGGCTCCCGCGGCTGGGCCGTGCCGGCCGCCCGCGGCGCGTTGTCCAGGCTGGAGAAGGGGTTGCGGCGGGTGGGCGCGGAGGGGGCCCGAGGGGGCGCGTCGCGGGGCCGAGGAGCGGCTTCAGCGGCCGCCTCGCTCCTCCGCAGCCGTTTGCGTTTCAGCCGCAACATCGCCGGCGGCTTCTTGAAGCCGGGCGAGTAGCCGGGCACGGTGGGGGCGGCCATGGCCGGGCGGCACCGCGCGGCGCAGAGCTGAGCTGAGCCGAGCCGAGCTGCGGGCGGGAGCCGCTGTCTGCGCTTGGCGCCAAAAGGGCGAGCCCCGCCCCGTGGCGGCGCTGAGGGAGCGCCGCCGCCATATCTACCGGCCCCGCGGCACACGGGCTGTGCGGGGACGTGCCGGGCCAGCGCCTCCGCCACCGCTCCCCGCACCGCAGCGAGCTGGGAAACAAACACGGCCGTACTGCTGAAAACCGTACAGGGTTCCTGAATGCACAATGAAGCCAGATGAACTTCTCCAAGCAGGTGACAGGGACATCTGCACGTGGCTGCGCTGGGACAAAAGTCACCTGTGGAGATACTGGGACATGGTTCCAGTTGAGTGAAAAGCGAGACTGAACAAGCACCGTGCCTATTTGGGCTCGAAGGCTAGTTCTCATTGTGATTCATGGCAGTGGCCAGGGCCCACACTGCAGTATTTTACTTCAGACTCTACTGCAGACAGGCATCCATCCCCTCACCACCAAAAAACTGGCAGTGATTTCCAGCCCATGCTACACAGTTATTTCCAAAATACACCTCTCAAGGCCATTAAATAAAACAATGATGGACTATAAAACTAAGCCAGATGCAATCCTGGTTTGCGGCTGCCATCAGAGGCAACCTATGTGTCACCCACACATCACCATCGGGCTGTGTAAGGCTTGAGCTCACCAGAGCAGAAATGTCCTCAGCAAAGCCTGGGTGAGAGCCTGAGCTGGCACGACTCCTGGCATGCCTCTGCCATTATTAGGAGAGCACAGGCAGCCTTTGTGGGGCTGTCAGTTCAGCACACAGGTAGTGAAGCACATGCGACTTCCTAGTCAAAGCTACGAAGGAACAGGCATTAGAAAGAGTATTAGAAAATGCGGTGACAGCCAGCTAAATACAGCAGTAGGCTGCTTAACGCCCCAAGTACAAAGAGACGTTTGCTTTATAAACCTATCCAGCAATAGTTAGCCTTAAGTCGATTGTACGGGGCATTCAAAAGGCATTTATTTATGTCACATAACTACTGACAAAAGTTCTATTAAAATAAAAACTGTACTATAAAAATCCTTCTCCTACAGTTTTGTTTAACTCTTGTTTCTTCTGATCTTCTTTATTGTACAAACATTTAGGCTAAAATAAGTGGCATCAGGAAAAAAAACCAGTTGGATACAAAACTTCAGAATAAATGTCAAGCTACCAGGTCTCACCATGCCTTAGATGTGCGTGTACACACATGCGTAAAAGCATCACTTATTTTCAAGGCTGCATTACATCACATTAGTAGTAAAAGAAGATTTGCTCAAGCTTTTATACACTTCCCATGCAGCATTTACCAAGAACCTACTACAAATCTGGTGAAGACAGAAGAGAGACTAATCATGGTTCCAGATAGTCTGTTTTCACTCAAATGTTCTGACTTCCTAGAAGACTCTTGGCCTACTGTGTCCAGTTCTGGGCTCCCGAGCTCTAGCGGGACAGGTAACTTCTGGAGAGAGTCCAGCGCAGGGCCACCAAGATGATCAGGGCACTGGAACATCTTTCATACGAGGAAAGGCTGCGGGAACTGGGACTTTAGTCTAGAGAAGAGGAGAGTGAGGGGAGATCTATTTACAAATATCTAAATGGTTGATGTCAGGAGGCTGGGCCATCCCTTTTTTCAGTTGTATCCAGTGACAGGATAAGGGGTAATGGGATGAAGCTGGAACACAAACAAAATTCATTTAAACATAAAACCTTTCCTGTGAAGGGGCCCTGGCACAGGCTGCCCAGGGAGGGTGTGGAATCTCCTTTTCTGGAGATTTTCAAAACCTGCCTGGACACGTCTCTGTGCTACCTGATCGAGGTGAAGCTGCTTTAACAGGGGGTTGGACTAGATGATCTCTAAAGGTCCCTTCCAACCTCTACCATTCTGTGAATCTGTGAACTTCTTACACTAAAGTACCAGTGTCCACTGTTGGAGCCATCCACACAGCGAAAACAAATAGCACAGCTGAACAGAAAAAAATATTTTTGCTCTCAAATAAAGAGCAAGTAGGAAGCCACATGCTTTGAAGAAAGAAAAGCAGTAGTTTGTTCCCAACTGCTCATTTGCAGATGGTTCATGGTAACAGAGAATGTTGAATGAACAGATGTTGGCTCTGTTAGGCATAGGACTGAGGTTAACAGAGGGGAAGTGTAAGTGCACAGCCTAGGAAAGTCTTACTGAAAAGACATCAAAGAAAACATTACAGTACAAGATACACAAAGTGCCACAAATATCCGAATGACACGATCATATCAGCTTATGGGCTGTAGATTTACAGTCCAGCTGCTAAAATG
The DNA here is from genome assembly GCF_028858725.1 of Colius striatus. Taxonomy (NCBI): domain Eukaryota; kingdom Metazoa; phylum Chordata; class Aves; order Coliiformes; family Coliidae; genus Colius; species Colius striatus. The sequence goes on along the minus strand of NC_084759.1, from coordinate 95,349,481 downwards.
AAGAAAATCAGCTGTGAGTGAAAATTCCTGTCAGTAGTATATCCTTCCCCTCTAGCATCCTTGCCAACTCTGATGGTTTTGCTTGTCAATTAAATAAAGGTTTAAAGTGTGGATTCAAGAATTTAAGTGTATTGCAGAGTGCTCAGTGAAAGGTAAATATGTGAAAGGTAAATATAAAGGTGACTACTGGTAGGGGCCAGAGAAGGGGGAGCTGATAAAAAACACCAGATTTTTGTTTTTCCTTTAATTTCTTACGGTTGAAAACCAACAGCAACTGAACTTGCCTGGAGATGTTACTCACATTTGTAACTGGGGCAAGACACACAAGATTTGTATGTCAAGACTGCCTCTTCGAAGCTGCTGATGGGAACATTCTGCTCAAGTGGATAAAAAAACAACCCAGCTCCCTGAAGTCACACACCAACAGTGCTGAGGTACAAAAGATCTTTAAATTCTGGTTACAGAATTATTTGAAAATGTACACTATTTACTTCTCAAATACATTACGTTTCTTTATCTTCCCCAGGCTTAAGAAATCGGGAAATTGTGTGTCAGAACTGAATGACTTGTCTTTTTCTTGCTTGATTCTTCTGAACGATTTCCATAGAAACTTTGGCTTCATACAATGGGATCGGTTCATCCAGCTGAGGCCTAAAATGGAAGAGTGTGTCAGAAGTGTCTGGTGAGCATGCTCAGGTCAATAGAAATACTGCAGGACTACTGCTATAGACTTTACTTTCACTATGTAAACTTTACTCCTTAAACAAAATAAAAGTTTTATAGCTTTGCTTGGCTTCACAGAAGAAGGAAAGAACTCTAAAGCAAACAAGAAACAGAAGTTTTAATTAAAATGTATCCTTACAGGGGAAAAAACCCAAGTGGTGGTGAGGTTATTGCTCAGCAGCAGTAGAGCTATCCTGCATTAAGAGAAAAGATCCTCCATTCGCACTATGTTATGGGAGCATTTGGATCTAGTAAAACTGTCACTCCTCTCAGAGAAGTATTAGACCAATTGTCTTTTGCAGCCAATGCCATTTCTCAAGCAGACACTGCTGAGCAGCCAGACAGATGCTCTTCCTCTACCAGGAAAAGAACGTATGGCCTCTGTTAAATTTTGACATGTAGCATAATTGTGGGGTTTACCAAATTTCCTGCTATCTTACAAACAGGAACTGAACATAAACTTCTATGTATAAACTATGTGAGGCATCTTTTCCCGAGAGTCCCGATATGAATTTGTAGTACAGTGCTGGTAAAAGTTTTTTACTTCTAATGCTGAATTTTAAAAATCCAAAAACCACCTCTCACCTGAAAATACTACTGGATAATTTCTCCATGATATCTTCTAAGATAGGTATCTAAGAGGACTGTCAAGGTAACAACATACCTACAGATATATCTTTCTATTACCACATCTGCTGGCAAGGGCCCCTGCATTGACACAAAACCAATAGGATCAAGGCAAAATGAAAATTAACCGATTCCTATCTTTAGATCAGATTTACACACCTGTTTATACATCAGAAATCTCCTTTCTTGAAATAGTGTGCAGAAATAAAACAAGGAAAATACAGTTTTGGAAAGTAACGCAAAAGGGTTAAGATTGACAAATGCTGCCTGCACTAGTGCGACATTAGTCAACCAGACAGGCAATTTCATTTTTGTGTGCAGAATAAAGATGACAGACTTTGGTACCAGTTAACTATCCCTACTATTCACACAGACATCTGAGGTAAAAATCAAAACAAAGTTGGGAACACAGCAGAGTCTGTAAGTTCTTGGGGCACCCCTGTCCATCTGCTGTAAGGGCTCTCTGAGTTAATGATTAACATATATGATAATACAACAGGTGAGGCTGTATTTAGTCTTCATTTGAAACTCAAAAAAATAATGTTAATTTTAAGAGCAATCTGGTTAGAAGTCCAAGCCATTTTTAAAAAGTGATCACCTTGTGATTTCTTCAGATGATATTAGTGCCGTAGGCTCAAGAATTTCACAAGATATACAGATCAAAAAAAAAATCCCACCCCAACTCCACCAAACCAGATTTTTCCTTTCAACTTTAAAGCCTGTTGTGATAAAACGTGCTGTTGTTATTAAAGATATCCCAGGAGTCAGCAGAAGAAATCATACTGTTTAATCAGCTTACTTTTTATGTGGGTAACTATTCAGTAAGCATCCAATAAAAATACCAAACTATAAACCGATTCATAATAACCTGCATCCCATAAATACTTCATTAGTGTGCCTGACCTTGCCTAATCTACTTTGCAGTTTAGTGGAGGAGGGGAGGACACTTCCTTGCTGTGCAGTTAGTCCTCTCACAACTACAATGACTTAATCCTCACCTGCCGCTGCCATTCTACTAAACTGCATAAGTGATTCAGCAGATCTCATAATCTGCAGTGCAGTAAGGAACGGGGAGGGTCCTTAAAGCCATAAACAGACAAACTTTCCAATGCTTCAAGTGATTCACTGAAAACTGTCAAGCTAGGAGAAAGTGCAGAGTCCAGTTGCTTCAGGAGGCATTCCTCTCCCCACACCCACATCTTTGTTCAATAACTTATGTGCGCAAATAGCCAAAAGGTTATGAAGCCAAAATATTTAGCTTCTACAGTTAAACTGATTCCATTAAGATTTACAGGTGATGCATCCACTGTAAAAAAAAACAACTTTTTTTTTCCCCCAAAATGTCATATGCATGATATAAAAACATATAGAATAACATCTTTAATGAATTGGTCCAATCTTGAACCAAAATGCTGCATTTTCTCCAGAATGTGTTTTCTATTTCAGCATTGCTTGTAATGAAGCAGGTAGAGACATATATTTAAAAGAAATGCAGAGATGAGTGTCTGTTATATTTTAGTTCCACTATCTGCTTAACTATGCTGACCTTCAAGCTTGTGGTTCCGTGACTGAGTAGAAGAGAATCTATTAGTTGGTTTCTCAGTTACATTTCCATCCACTCACATTAATAGCCAGTATTCAAAATGACCAACAAAAGGATATAGAGATACTTCCCCTGCTGTATATTGGACAAGTTCCATATCTCATCATTCAGAAAGGAGACTGTGGCTCCTTTAAGAAACAAAGAGTGGCTATCTGGAGGATCCAGCTTAAAGAAATTGAAAGAAAAATGTTACTTAGCTACATTTTCTTATATAAAAATGAAGGTTGAAGGGTTATTTCATATAGAAAAAAAAAAACACAAAAACCCCCACCTCTTACCCATTCTTAAAACTTAGCAAACTTGTAATATTTACAGTTTTAAATGATATTTTTCTCTCATCAGTTTCATACCATGCGCCAAACAAAATGGGTCCTTTATAATAGCCCAGCTAGTCACAGAACTTACTGCTACCTCAGAGAAGACAGCCCCAAAAGTGTCCCGAAGGAAAATAAACACACTGACTATTAAACAATGGGGAACCATTTGACCATGACAGAAGCTCTCAGATGCATCCCTATATATAGCGTGGTACAAACTAACTTACTGACTCAGTATCTTTACCTGAAGATTTTTTTCTGTTGTTATCCAGTGTCCTCCAACACCAAGAAGAGTAATGATATCATGCTTATGAGGCAGCAACTGTGATTTTGAGGTTGATTCATCTTCAGCACTATATAATTTCACTGGGGAGGTGAAGGAGAAGAACAAATATTCGACCTCAGACAAAAATTCTGTCCATCTCTACTGAAAACCACATATCTTGGGATTCTTTACGGTCCTCTGTCTTCGGATACAAACAAGTAGTGATATATGCATATGAATACACACAATGAAAGGCGGCTGTCTGGTACAGCACTAATTACAGTTAAATTATGCTGTTAGCCACATGAGAGTATCTGAGAAAGCAGAAGATTTAGAAAATTAGATCTGTATTTCAGTGGAACTCTAATGAGTTCTTTAATTATTTCAGCAAAAACCCAGTAACTTCAGATTTTTCAACTATTAGTATTGTTTTGGGATGCAGGTTGACAGTACTGGGAGTTGTAGCATAACTTTTGTATTAAAATACAGTAGCATAGCCAACGCTGTCACAGCTCTGCTCTTCAAACACACTCTTTCCTTTTCAGTTTTGAGTAGAGGGAAATCTCAGACAAATTGAGCCGATGACTAACAGCATTAGAATCTTCCACTAGGGGGGGATATGAGGAAACCTTAAAAACATCTTGCTTAAGGAGATCTATTGAATGAAGATTCACACATAAAATTGCACAGGAACAAGCAACTAAATGTAATTGAGACAGTGCAGCCTCCACCTGTATTACTTGTAAATAACAATACAATAACTTAAACAACACTAATGGTGCTCTAAAGACCAGATCTTCATCAGTTACATACCTCCAGCATCTAGAACAATATCCACTCCCAGGCCACCTGTTTCTTCCAGGCAGCTTTCTGCTACATCTATCTTTCCATTTGACACATCTATCACTCGAGCTAGAAAAAAGCAGTACATTTGGTCAACTACAACAATGTAGAGTCGAGATTCAGAACAGAACAGGAAGTTTCTAGTTTCTGAAAGTATTACAAGCGAGTTTGCAGCTAAGACAAAACCCCAAGCCATTAGGGTTTTATACATTCTTCAATTTAGTGCAAGATCAACACCAAGAAGTATGCATTAGCTTAAACACAAAAGTAAAACTCACAAGTCTGTTTAGGCCAAAAAGGATAAAGAATGCCTCTCTGAGAATTAGAAATCCTTCTGTAAGTTAATTACTTGCTATCCTTCTTTTCCAAAAGCACCTTCAAAAATAGCAAGTTCTGGATTGACTAGCTGTGCTATTGAAGCAAAAAAGAGCAGCCAAAAAATAAGGAAGCACCTTATTTCAAATCCCAACTTTCAGTTTATCTGGTCAGATAATAATGTCAAATAATGTCAAAAAGCATTCCATAGCTGGAATGCTTTGGGAGAGTTTTCCAAGCCTAGCTTTCTTCCCTTACTCTACGTAAAACCCACCACTTCCTGCCAGTCCCTCACAGAACTCTCCTCTTGGTTCCACATCATGGAAGGAGACAAAACCTTATGCTTCCTGGTATGGGGCCCCATCTTCCAGTGCAAGTCAGAAGTAAGCACATGAAAAAGCAATACATTCAGTCACTTACAAGGCACTGACATGACTTTCCTTACGATTTCCAATAAGTCTTTTAATCTTATTATATCCACCTTTTCTTTAAAATAATGCTTAGAAACATTGTTACTTATCTCACAGTGTGGATAAACTTAATAACAAATTACTTTCTGCATGATGTTTTTAACCTCTAGCTCTCTGGGTCATTAAATAAATATGTGGATTCAAGTATTTACATCTCTTGAAATATTTCTGAGCTGAAAGCCAGTAATACATTTTCTTCTCATATATCTGTGGTACCATGTTTATAGATGGTTATAAAGGTAAACCACAGAATCGGGGATAACTATGGCAGAGAAATAGCAGCTTTTAGTTTTATTTCATAATTATAAGGTACAACAAACAATTAGAAACCAAACAGGCCAAAGACTTCTCAGCAAAATGATAATTGAAATAATGTCAAATAAATTCAGAGACACATTTCCAAAACATAATGAATGAAATTCAAATTTGCAACGTGTACTTACCCACTAAAGGCTGCCGTATACCTTCTGGAATTTAGTCACAAGGGGTGAGAAGGAAGGAGAAAAGAAAAATGGTAAGAAATAGGTTATTAAGAAGAACATTAACAAATACTCAGTTAATGCTTTGGGTTTTTGTGTTGTGGGTTTTTGTGTTGTGGGTTTTTGTTTTGTTTTCTGCCTCCCTCTCCCCCATCATAAGATGCATTAGGTTTCCTAGGTCGATCACTCATTTTTTTTTCCCCTAAAGTAAAATTGTGTGTCTAAAGAGAACACACACGGTCATAATTTAATAAAGATGTCACATTGATTCTGTAATGATATTCACATTCCCCATGTGCTAATAAAACCACATCATATCCTTTTCTTATTGCTTTCTTCAGTCAAGAAGTTAAAAGGTTTTTCTTAACATAGTAATTTGACCCAACATAAAGTGTCTGCAAGTAGTTTCACTGTTTGAGAACAATTCTGATTTAATAGACTCAAAGCATGGCTATCAAAAAGAAAGGCAATAGTTTTAATAACAGCTTGACTATTTTATAATTTCTGTTTATCAGGAATTTCCTGTTTATTACTTAATACAGTAGTTCCAACAGTACTCATCAAAATTCTGTTCAATTTCCTTCCTAGCACAATGCTGTAACAAGTTTCTCTCCACCATGGAAATGGCTGAAATTATAATATAATTGGCTACAATATTTTGTCATTTATGCCAATTTTGTCACCAAACATTTGTAACTTAGTTCGGTTTCTTCTTCTGTGACTGGCATGACTTCTAACACAGCATTATCCTAACTGGCAAAAAGGCTTCAGTTCCTCCCTTCTTTTACTATTGATGAGAATTAGAAATATCAATATTTTCACAACTTGCAAGTTGTTCCAGCAACTTCAGCTACAGAGTTAAAAAACTGTCACATGAAATACCTGCTGCTTGTTTTATTGAAGATGCTGAAGACAGCTGTGAATCACCTATGAGGTCTTACCAGAAACGTACCACTGAAAGCTCAATAATTGTTTTACAGAAAAAAAACAAACAACTCAAACAACAAATCAAATTAAAAAAGAAGGGAGTAACCTAGCAAACAGTAGAAACTTTTATGTATGTGCTTTTTTTCCTTCTGTTCTCTAACAGAAACTCATGTTATATACCTAATATTCTGTCTCTACTCTGAAACATGAGCATTAAAATTCAAAATTTATTGTACCCACTCCTTCATCCTATTATTATCTGTACTCCAATGATTACTGAAGACATTCAAAGAGTGCCATCCCATTGGTCTAAATATGAATTTACATTAACAGGAACTTCTACTTCAAGAAATGGAATAATATTTATTAAAAATTAAACAAAAAAACCCCTAAAATGCAAAACCTGTGTAAACTTTTTGCTTTCACAAACTGTTTCTCTTTTCAATGCCAAGTTATATCTCTTTATTTGAAGTAAAAGTTGCATTCCCTGCCCCCTCCTAATATATATATTCCACAGACATTTGAAAAACTGCTGAACTAAACTCCTAATGTAAAACAAGCACTTACATGAGCAATGTATAAGCAATGGCCATTTCACTGCAAAAGATAGCCATTTCAGCCGTTTTATGAAGCAGCTTGTTCTGCTATACAAAACCTGCTGCTCATCAGCAACCAACAGACTCTTGCTAAAAAATAAAACAAAAACCCACTGAACAAGCACAAATCAGAAAAAGTCTCCACCCAGAGATACTAGAAACCAGCTTTGATACAGCTAGCTACGCTTGGGTTACTTGGAGCATTTATGTCATGTCAACATTTACGGAACTTTAACACCAGCAAAAGTAAACATGCCAAGCAACCAAAAGTACTATTTACACGTGCTGACAGGACTATGATGATAAAATTAATTGCAAAGTCTTTTCTCAGCTAATAAAGTTCTCATATCATTAGCAAAACATACCCATGAAATACTACAAAGAGAAATTTTAGGTCTTCTGTATTTAGTCTTTCATCCTGTAACAGCTGGCTAACAAACCTCTCCGTATCAACAGCATTCACAAAAATACTGTACGGTCTGGTATCTGTAATGGCTACTATTATAGTAACAAAAGAATTCTGAAATTCATTTTTGGGAAGTTGAAAAACAAAAAAAAAGATGTAATATAAAACCCCAGAGAAACAAGTCTGCCAGGTCTTAGAAGAAATGATTATGTTCCTTACAGAAAACGTTGCAATTCCCTGTTGAAGATTGTTAAGATCAGACAGCAAAAAAAACAAAATTAAAAAAATCTTTCTCTCTCCTCTTGTGCAATAACCTCTGCATAGCACTCCACTTCCTGCTGCATTATCAGCACTCCAAAGCCATTACTGGAAGAGCTCACTTGGTAGGCTGGAAGTGAATCACTCCCGAACACTGCAGATGTGTGTGAACGTGCAGCCCCAGAATGCACATGCACACTGTGTTGTCTCTGTGCTTCCACTGCCAGTTCTGTTCTTGGGAGCCAGAAAGGAATTAAAATTGACAAGAACTCTGTTCTCTCTGTGTCTAAAGAGCAGCTCTCTAGCTTATTTCTTCCCTTTGCTAGCTTACTATTCTTGAGCCAGCAGAGAGAACACAAGGACAATACTCTGCACCTGCATATCAGTGATGCCTGGTTTTAGTGAGTCACTAAGGACAAGAGATTTGAAAACTGCTCTAATTCTCCATTTGGAAAGTCAAGATTGCTACCAATATTACCATGCAAAAAAAGGAAACATGGTCAGGGACAGTTAAGCTTGACATTATCTTTTTATGAGATCTCATCTTAACCCACATATATTGTGATTGATGAGACTGTAATATACGTAGACGTGATAATTGACTACACAAGGATTTCCTCCCCAAAGGCATTCCTACAAGAGATATATCTACTCTTACACATACTTCTTTGAACGACAACAAAAATCACAGACTGAAAAATAAACCTTGTGATTACACTCCATCAGTCTTTGCATTTTGAGCAGGAGATACCAGACGCTAGTTTTAGCCTCTTGTTCACTGTACAGCAACATTCATAAACTGCCAAACTGGGCTTTGCAATGCCATACTTTATTTTTAAAACTGTCTGAATAAAGAAATATTCTACTTTCCTCCACTCTGCAGCATCAAAATAGGAAAAAGTTTGATCAGGAAAGATACCAGTAGTTTCTACCTAGAGTATTTTCCCACGATCCAAATAGCACTGTTAATTAAGAAACTGAAGAAGTTATAGATGAATGCAAGCATTATGTCTAATCTAAAGCTAATTTGGAAAATAGAAAAATACAGAGTCTTTGAATGTCCAGCTACAGTTATGACAGTACTTGAAACTCTGCTGCAACACAGCTTGATAAAATACTATTAGAAGTAACCTGAGTCTGACAAATACTGTGTCAAGTATATGATAACATCTGACTCTGGCTCAGATACCTAGATTACATACTGTGATACTGGTGATTTAGGAATGCTTTGTTTCCTCATTCACAAGCAACTACTTTATAAAATGGAAAGACTTCTTGAGTAGTGAGGCCAAAAACCAGCACTCAAGTACTACTGTGTGAAATGGGAAGTACTGAGACAGTCATTACAGTTTAAATGAGGAATGTAAATGCCATTAAATGCATCTAGCCCAGAATACCTATGGACTACAGAATAAATTTTAAAACTATTTAACTAGACTATTTACAGAGTTATATTTCGGTTTTCAGCTACTGAAACAAGCCTCTAGGCTAAAAAGGAGATAAAAATAAAACGTGGAGACACTGCTCAGTGTAAACTGTAGCACTGAAGGACACAACTCACCCATGGGAGGTCTAAGCCTCTCCAGGTACTGCTTATCTTCCAGACTGTATGCAGTAGAGATTACTTTAGCTCCTCTGTGTTGTGCTAATTGAATAGCTATTGTACCAAAAGGCTGCAAGAAGAAAAAAGGTAGATTATTTACCGCAACAATTTGATGCCATTTAAGAAAGATTCTATTGCAAAGGACATTCAAGAGAAGTCAGCAGAATATCTAAAGATTAACTTACTCCTTCAATAAAACACATCTGAACCACGAGTTTGAATACCCAAACATTGACTGGCAGGCTCTGAAAAAAACTTTTAGTAATTACTAGTTCTCTTCTTCAACAAAACAGTTCAGATTCTACTTTTAAGTAACACGAGTACCACGACTGCAATTGTAACTTGTAGCTTTGGGCATGCTTGCTTGCTTGTTGAAGGAAATGCTACCAAGGAAAAAACCTCAGCCACATTTACATTAATGAATCTTGGCTGAGGCAAGCTCCACATCTTCATTAGCAATAAAGATTGCAGTAATGCAAATGAAATTAGTTATATTGAAGAGAAGTTAAAAAGCAGTGGTGGGAAAGGAATAAAAAAAAAAAATCAAGGCCCTGTCCTGCAGTTACACCCGAGGGGTTAGGTTAGAATTATGTCAAAGTAAAACACTGGAGAAGAACCACCTCTCTTCACTACACTCACAACGTGTAAAGGACTGTATTCTTGGCTCAGTACATGATGTGGGAGGGCCTTTCTGATAAATCCATTCAGTTAAGGGCACTGCCAGGAGTAAAATGAAAGGCTTGATAAGTTGAGTATATTAAGAAATCAAATACATCTGGTGATAAGACAGTTATTTATGGCAGAGGTAATCTTTCCGTTCTGAAATTGTTATTATGGCACAGTTGTTACCTACACTTGCTCCATCCATTACAAGGACAGTTTTTCCAGGAGAGACTTGGGAAAGGTAGTGTAAAGCTGTGTACGCTCGCACACCATCACGAACAGTCCCGGCGGCTTCAACCCAACAAACTTTTTCTGGTTTACGAACTAAGTTGGGGGAAACAAACAAACAAACAAACAAAATCATGGTGGAAATAAACAGCAAATCTCTGTCATTCCACTGAGAATTATTTTGTAGGCTTCATCAATTTCTAAAACATGAAATAAAACTATACAAGTCCAATCACCTACAAGTGTAATTATGATCTATTTCACAAAGGCAATATTCCCACGTTGTGGCTCATCGCAGCGTTAGGTCAGCTACATGGAATCTAACTGGAAAAGGCAATTCTTATTTGAGGAATACCTGTCCTTCTGCAGCATTCTTGGGAGCAAGTTCAAATACAAATATAGTATTTCAACAAGAAAAGAGACACATAGCCTCTTGCCATAAGTGATATGAGGAGCTCTCTTCTCTGTTTCACAAAGATAACTCTGACAGAACCTACAATGCTAGTTCCAACCTGGAAGTTCCTAATTCTCTTTATAGGTTAGAATCTTCTACTTCATAATCCATTGGTATAAACAGCTTCTGGAGATTATAACACTTAGAGAGATAAAGGTCAAGATAACATTATTTGTCTTCTCTGTTTTCTGTTGTCTCTACCTACCAGAAACAAGAATTTTCTTAAAAGCCTTCAGGAGGTAATGTTAATGAAGGACTCTGTTAACTGGACATCACCAGCTCTAAGATCATTTTTAATGTAAGCAATTTACATGATTCAGTGAGACCTTGATACTAAGCTAGAAGATCATCCCATCCCAGCTTAGAGTCTAGCACAGAACTGAGCTAAATAAGTGCAATCCTCTTGAGACACACTAGAAAGAAGAGACTGGAAAATTTTGGTCTGTCTCTTTAAGCATATGAATGAACAGTTTAGCCTGAATCAGGGAAATTATAGAGCAACAGAAGTAGTGGGATCACCTGGGATCATTAATCAGTGTGCTGGAAAAGAATTCTAGGGATTATCACCAGCATCATCACTTTGTGAGACAATTCATACTACTTAGGACAAAGTAAGCTACTCAAGGTCATACAAAGTCAGAAATATTTTCTGCCTACAGTTACTGTAAATAATGATAAATCAGGGCAGACCTAAATTTCATTTTGTTTGATTTGCATTTAAATGTTAGAAAGAATAAACTTTAGTTTTTCATCTCCATGAGTCCATGACTTATTTTGCAAAAACTTATCATACCTAGCTTGGGAAAACACAGAGAGGATATTTTACACAATAAAAGTAGGGATTTGGTTTTGTTATAAACCAATTTAAGAGAGTCACCTCATAACTACACAGGTTGAATTCATGGACAGTCACAGAAACACATACAAACTACTTTGAACAAAAGGGCCACCAAGACAATTAAGGGAGTGCAGCATCTCCCTTACGAAAGGTTGAGGGAGCTGGGGCTCCATAGCTTGGAGGAGGCTGAGGGGTGATATCATTAATGTTTTCAAATATGGAAAGGATGGGTGTCAGGAGGATGGAGCCAGGCTGTTCTCAGTGGTGTCCGATGATAGGACAAGGGGCAATGGGTATAAGCTGGAACATAAGAGGTTCCAAAGAAACACAGGAAGAATTTCTTCACTGTGAGGATGAGGGAGCACTGGAACAGGCTGCCCAGATGAATTGTGGAGTCTTCCTCTCTGAGGACATTCAAAACCCATCTGGATGAGTTCCTGTGTGACCTACTCTAGGTGGTCCTGCTCTGGCAGAGGGGTTGGACTAGATGACCTCTCCAGGTCCCTTCCAACACTTAAGATTCTGTGATTCTGTGAAAGGGAAACTTGCCCCAAGTAATGCAACAAACTGTTGGGAAAAGCAGAGAGATTCTCAAATTTATTATTCTACACAATAAAGCACCCTATGCCCAAAAAGAGGAAACTTCAAACTCACAATAACTGAAAAGCATGTTTCAATATTAAGTTTTCCCCAATCCTCATTCCCCAAAAAATACTTCTTCCGGCTTCTAGTCTTCTAATTTTATCCAATCTGTTAGTCCCATTGCAAGTGACATTCCTGGACTGAGTCAAAGTGAGGGAAAAAGTAAGCTTCTCCTCATTTAATTTTGTGACAGATAAGGTGAGGAAAAGTAAAAGGATGATGAAGGAACAAAGAGGGAAGTTAGAAAGGGAGAAAAAAAAAGGAGTCAGCTTGTGTGGTTTAGATAAAACATTAACCCATTAAATGATAACAGCAAAGAAAAAGCCTTTGAGAGTACAGAGAATTCAAAGTTTCCATGAAGAGGGGGAGCAGACAGAATGTGTCAATGTTGCTATACACAAGTTTGCCCAGAGGTCCAAGTTAATTAGCTCCCTACTAGAAAAGCTAAAGCAAAGATCCATTAAATGTAAATATTAGCAAAATATAGGAACTACATACCCAAATAATGCTCATGAACTAGAATAATTTCACAAAGACCAGACTCTTCACAATCCAGAGGCAAAATTCCTGAGGAAAAAAAAAAATAGACCTTCAGTTTCCAATAACCATACATTAAAACCAAAACATGCTCCTAATGAAATTGTCGGTCCCACTTGGTCTGGAGCTCAGTTGCCCTCAGGTTTATGACAAGTTAAGAAAATTTAGAAAAGTAAGAGTCTGCAATCTTTATGGGCAGAGTACACCAGATTGTTCCAAAAGGCATTTTGAGGTTGGGGAGAGAAAGAAAGGGGACACTATTAAGTGATTTTTTTGCGACTGGCATGCTTAGTTTTTGTCAGGTCATGTCTGAACTCATTTCACACTGATTTCAGTCTGATGAGCACTCCTGTTTCTACTCTGGGCCATGGCTAACAAGGAAGATAATCAAGCTCTCATATTGCAGATGGGCACAGACCAAGTCACACTGTAGACACCTCTACTCCTCCATCCTGATGCCTGCACATGTATTGTTAGCAAAGGCAGCAAAAAAGGGGTAGAAAGCAGCAGAGCAAGAACAAGCAAGCAAGAATATGTGAGTTTAAGTTTTAAAAAACTGAACAGAGATGAGGAACTGAAGGAAAAAAAACCCCACCCATGCAAGACAGAGAATGCAAACACAGAACAAGCAGAAGAAAAAAAAAAAAGAGAAAAAAAAGAGAGAAATCCATCCTGGTTATAACAGTGCTTTTTTTCCCCTCCACTGGCCAAAGGAGGAGATTAATGAACAGTAGTAGGTTCTGGCATCCTATCAGTGTGAATGTATGTACCCTCTGTCCTCCGTAAAACAATATTTTCTTCCCACTACCATCCAAACCTTATACTCCTTTTAGATCAAAGTAAAGGCTTTGGCTTAAAAGCCTCAGCAAATTTGGCTGCTACTTTCAGTCTTTCACGATTCCCATTACAAGATGGTTACCCTACAGTGCTTGTATACGTCTGCAGATTTCTCAAAGGTTTATCTATAGAAGAAGACTAAAGCAGCTATCTACAGCAGTTATTGTGCAATTAGGAAATAATGCAAGAAGGGCAGGCATCTCAGAACAGAACACTCTTTCTTACATCACTATCAATTCTGTCTTTTTAAACTTAATTCCTCTTCTAATCCTTTAATTAAGCATACAAAGTACAAATATGTAAGAAAGAATGTCCCTAAGAAACCTCTCTTCGATCCTAAAGCATAATTTGGATTTTGAGGATTAATACAATAACATCTTTCAAACATTAAGAAAAATGTCCTTCTAGTAAACTAAAATAGCCTTGGCACCTAAACCAGTTTGCATTCTAACAACTCACTATAGAAAAAGCAAAACACAGAATGAATAATACATGAAGCCATTTCTTTTCTTGACAGACACAAGAGTTCAGGAAAGTCCCATTACCTCTTAACACCCCAGACAGCCTCCAAGGAGTCTTATACATTGCTGTCAACTCACATTGATCTCAGGGTCTCTAAAACCATTCACAAAAACATGACCCTTATACTAAGGGGAAAGATATACGACATCTTAAAGAACTGTGCCCCTTAGTTTACCTCATAATACTTATGGAAGCTCCAACATGAAGTACAGACTTTATTTTACTTAAGCTCCACAGATCAAACATTTGACACAAGTATAACATTAGATTTTTCACCTTACTTGTTGTGAGAAGTATTCCAAACAGTGTAGGGCTTTTGTGCACTGATTATTTAGGTATTCAATAACAGGACATAGGAAAACTGGCTAACCAACATTAAATTTAAGCAGGTGCACTTATAGTTTGGTTCATGTCTCCAAGTATTTGTGGCCAATTTAACTCTGATAATATTTTTCTCTGCACTTAACATTGCATGATCGGTTGCTAAAGGATTCTGAGAGAAAAAAAAAAACCTAACTGTAACTTTGAAAAGAAGTCAAGAGCGAATCCCAAAACAACAGACTTTCAGTTGGTCTGAGGCTTTACTACTGCATTTTTCTTAACCAATCAAATGATTATGTATAAGAGAATATATTACATAGACAATCTCCTCTGGAAGATTAAAGAAGGATCAGAAAAACTTTACAAGTGAGAAGTAATTCTGGGTATGATTTTTGGAATCATGATGTAAAACACCAAGTACTTCCACTGAGCACAATATTACTCTGATGATAAAAAGAATAGAATCATAAATAATGGATTGTGTTACCATATAATTAAACTCAGTAAGGAGTTATATACCAGGACAATACCCTTTCATAGAAGGACAGGTTTATTTTTGTAAAAGTCAAATAGAAATACTGTTCTGACAACGATATATGTTGGGACAGTTTGACCTTATTAAACACACAGTAAACCAAATCATTTGGCAATATCATTTTCTATCTGTTCATTCATTAACTATGTATAAACTCACAGCAATGGTAACTGGGCAGAGTGCTTGGTAGGAAAGATTTATCAAAACAGAAATATTTCTCTCCTTTTTCTTCATATTCATGGCATCTATATTGGTTGCATAAGTTTGAGTAGTTGTTTGAAAGGGAATGCTATGAGATTTCAGTATTCAAAGAAGCAGGTTTTCTTTCTTTTAGGGCAAAAAAAATATCTAATGCTGTTTTCTTCATCTTCCTATTTTATACACATAATTCTATCTTTCCTGTACCTGCATTTGGCAAACATTCAGCACTCAAGAATAGAAAATACAAACAACAGAAACCTCAGGATGACTGATCTGTTTCTTTCATGAACCAAGTAAAGATTCCTTTCCCTTCATGTCAACTTTACTCTGATGTAGCTCAGCTGATTCAAACTACTTATTCCATATTTGAATTAACAAGAATGAAATGGAGCCCTAGTTCATGATAAACTCAACCCTCTCACAGCCACTTAGAATATCAGTTCAACCTCTCAGGTCCACTGATATATGTCCAGAGCATTTTTCCTCCCAACTACTTAGTGAAAACTGTAATCCTCCAGCTACACCAGAAGCTGACTGAAACAAATGCTATTTTAAAATATTCAACAATAATATCACAGCAGGGTCATAAAACATGGACTCCCTGTGGTTAAGTCAGGGGAGGAAACAAGTCTATTTTCAAGAACATGCAGTAAAAAAAAAATGAAGATTCTGGAAACTGGGCAACTTGAATCGCTGTTTCTTTTAAAATGTGGCCTTGTATTTAGCAAAACACCTGAGTACGTGCATTGCTTTTGGCAACTCAGAATCCAGTCAAACTGGCAAGCCTACTTGCATGTTTAAGATTGGACCACTCTTGATTTCTTTACTCAAGCAGGAATTGACATGACTTAGAAGAAACTGAACAGTCTTCAGTATGCTTGAAGAAGAGATAAAAAGGTACTTTTAACTGCTAGTGATGAATATCATCCTCAAGAAGGCAGGAAATATAAGCCTAAACTTTGTACCATCTACAGAAATCAAAAGACACATACCAATTACATCAAGGTGGTGTTATAAACACAAATAATTGTGTATGAAGTCAGATGGGGGCCTTAAGAATTCTCACTTCACATGGCTAATTGGACCCAGGTGTGTATCCCTATAGATTCAGTGAAGGCAGTAGAATTATGACAGATTACATTAGCTCCAGACCCGAAATTCTAATTTTCATAACAAAACGCTTCCTCGGGAGGACAAATTCAGAATAGAATTCTCACTTAGAAGAGGTTATTCATGTGACACTAGTTGAATCTTTGAAAATAACAACTAATTATAGCTTTAGCAGTGATAATATAATAATCTCAGCCACTCATTATAAAAAGACTACTAATGGTGTTAATTGGTAAGGCAAACAAGCATGAACTTACCCACCACTTCATCATCTGGCTGAAAAAAGGTCACTTTTCTTCCAACTCACAGAGAGTATATGAGAAGGAGGGGGAAAAAAGGCATGAAAATGAATGCTTACAGCTGAAATTGCACATGCATTTGAAAGCATTGTTTACCACTAGCTTACAAAGCTCAAGATATATTCCCCCCTAGCTAGTAATAAATAAATAAATAAATCTATTAAATATGCACATACCAAACCCAAATATTCAATCCACTAAACTTTGGCACTCCATCCACCAACAGTTACATGCAAGCATGCACATGTAAGCATGTTTCAAAGAGTCAGGCTTTAAACTACACAAAGGTGGATATGGCAACAAAGCACTACTGAAATTCCTGAATGTTATTTTGTCTCCACTATTCCAAGATGTCGTTTTTACAAATAACTTAAGATTATTACCTGTACATACTATAACATCTTAAGATCTTGAGTTTTATTTAGATTTTATTTAGAAAGCTGCCATGCAATTATTTTTTTTTAAAGTCAGAACAGATATGCAGGAATTACAGATCATTTCCTCATTTTTTTTGCTTTCATTTCAGTACCATTACTGCCTTATAAAAGCCTCATTGAGCAAGCAAATAGATTCTACTATTAAAACTGTGCCACATAAGCAGTACTTATTTGCTCTGGATTACCAGACCATAATTCTTGCTCCATACCCTTACAATACAATTACTTTTAACTTACCTTCCAAGACAACTCCAGAAATTTCTCGACCAACAGGTAGAAGCTCCCTCTCTAGTTTAATTTCTGACAGCAGCTAAATGAAAATAATGGTTACAACATTCTTACTAAGGCTCGAAATTTGCATATTTATTATCATCTGACAGTGTTTGATATGCTTAGTAAGAAAGTTGGGCTGTTACCAAAATGTTATCTAGGGAAAAAAGGTACATATACACACTCCTCATTTAATATTAAAACCTTTGCACTAATTTTCTGTATTTAAATTTAGAAGCATATAAAAAGAATAAAACTGGAATTATTAACAGGCAAGCCAAACTGTGACCTAAAGTCCATATGCAAAGAACAATAAAAAGGATTTACTGCAAGAGAACTTACAAATGACAACTGATCTTTCTCCATAAATTAGGAACCAACTTGCAGGTGCTTTTTATTTAGAGAGATATGCAAGAATACCACATCAATCCTGTGCCATCTTTCTCAGCAGTAAAGCCATATCCTCAGATGGCATAAATGGAACTGTGCCAATTACCAGCTAAGGTCCTGGCTTAGATCTTCAACAGAAACTGTAAACACCTCTAGCTTTTATTAAAAAAAAAAAAAGCAAATACCTTTGTATCTATCCAGCTCAGTGCACAGGCTCTAACTTGTACTTTCACATCATGGTCTCTTGCAGAAGGAAGGTTTTCCTAGGACAAGTTTACAGACCTTACATTATACAATTTGACATGAATGCGCTAGTAGGAGCCTCTCAAGCTCTGAGAAGCACTTTTCCACAGTCTTTGTTTTAGATTGTTTTGTAGTCAGAACAAGAAATTTCTTTCAATGGAAAGGGAATGTAACAACAATGAATTAATAACACCATTTTGAGTACATGTATATTCTTATTACAAATTGATCACTCTGACACTGACATTATTCTTCCATTTTTTCTTCCTATTCTGTAAGTAATACCACACTCTTACCTGCAACAATTTTTACTATGTAATTACTCCTCTAGTGTCTAACAAATAGAAGGAAGCAGATCATGAATATTAAAACTATATTGCAAGAGTGACGGAGAATTTTAGGATAATTTTTAAGAGAATGTCAGTCACACTGTACTGATAAACTTACTGAGGTAAATATTCGAGTAGTCCAGATGATGTAAAACCAACCGATAACAAGTGGTGTTAAGTCCCATATACGATGGTTATCTCATATACAAAAGTGTTCTACTAATTGAGTTTCCTCTTACTATTTAAGCTTTTGAGTTGGAGATAGATATCTGAACTGAATTCAAGGAATTCAGTACTGCTACTTTGAAGTATTTAATCAGCCAAGTTGAGCTCTGGACTGCTGACTCCACACAGCTGTTGAAGAGCTACCTTGGGTACCAGAGGCAAAATCACCTATTTCCATGTTAATACCTTAGCAAAAGTGAAATATTTACCAGGTTTCTACTCTGAAGTTGAGATATATTCTTAAGTGTTTTGGCTTTCCTTGATTTTTTTTTTTAAACTCTTCCCAGCAAACAGCTGTTGCTTTTCTTATAGGCCAGCAACATGAACAGTAATCTCTGTCTAAGGAACACTGAACTTTTTCTCACCCCAGCTGAGTAAAACACATGCTGTTCCTTTAAAATCACAAGGCATTTTGCCAGTCAGACTGACCTCCTGCTCCTCTAACAAACCAAAGTAGGGTCTCTTACACTAAACAGAAAAGCCATTAAACTGTTTGACTATAGAAATACTGCATTTCTTTTTTTTTTTTTTTTAAAGTTAGACTCTAAGGGTAATTTATGTAAATTTAAGGTTATACTGTCTTTTGGAGCTATCCTTTCAGTCTGCATAGCTCAATGAACCCAAGCATTGCTACAATGCATACAATAAAATTGCGTTAATTTATAAAAGAATAGAAGCCTCCAGAAGAAAAAAGGGATGATGAAATGTTTGTGTTGTTAACTGGTTGCTGCTTTCATAATTGAAATATGTCATTATTAGAAACTGACCAAGCACCATATAAGGAAGGTTTGTTATAGACATTCTTCATCCAAGCTTGTGACTTTTTGTTATCTACCTTCTGTTCTACTAAGGTCTCTTCAGCCAATTAGCTTACTTTTTCTTCACTTTTTTTTCAATATTTAATTATATTTAACATGAGGATTCCATAGTGCTCGTCATTACACAGAAACCTGCAGAATCAGTTCCTGTCTGAAGATATTTAAATAGGTAGACAAAGTCTACGCATAGAAGTGCAGTTTAAAGATCTTTTTTAGCTTACCTAAGCCTGTACCAGAGCTAACTGGCTTGCCTGTTGCCCACAACTATTTATTTCCATATTCTCCTTTGTCTTGGAGCTAGCAATCCTAGAGCCATTACAGTGATGTGAACAAACTTGTAACAAATTACTAGTTTCCATCTGAAAAAGTAAGCTCATCCATCTCACCTTATAGCTGCATGACTCCTAAAACAATCACAAGAAGACAACATTCAGTGATCTTACCTTAGCCTTATGTCGCAAGCTAATATGTACGTACTTATCTAATTAATCTTTACATCAACCTGTCAAAGACTCCTTAGCACATCAGTTTCAACTAAATTTGTCAGAAAAATCGTTGTCTTCTTGTTCTTCCTTTAAGTTACAAGAAAATAGATAGCTAGACACAGGAGAATTTTGTGTCTCTGTCTCTGAGAAAAAGGCTACACCATTATCTTGATCCTCCTCAAGAGCAAAGGACTCTTAAAAGCAAAGAAAATAACAGTAGGAACACTGCAAACATGATAAATTTCTCAAGCTATGTTTCTACTTTTTCAATAACCAGAAAATCCAAGCTGGAGATGTGAATCCATATGAAGCAAGGGTTTATTTGTTATGCCTGCATAACTTGCTTTTAAAATATGGACACAACGACTGCAGAGAGAAATCTAGCACTGACCAAGTAGTGCATGATAATAGTAAAATACACCTCTTCTACTTCCATTTATCCACCTGTATGTGCAAGGATTAAACCAGTTCTTTTTTAAGTCTACAGAAGAATTAGGTGTTTCAATTCCCTTGTGGCATTCAGCCACAATCTCTTCTTCCACTGAGTGATTAATAGTGCTATTATGATTGGAACTCACTTTTTCCTGGAAGACAAATGTAATTTCCTCTCCAGGTGAATTCTGCTGACAATACAAGGCCTTCATAGTGATCTGCAAAAAAGACATAGCAACCAAACTGTACTACATGCAGCATCTACACAGCAAACATGTAGCTAAAGCTGGATGTTATTTTATAAGCAGACAGCAATTGTTTGCAAGCAACTCTGGGCCTATGAGACCTTCCAACACTTAAGTTCTGAAACGGATAAAGCAAGATACGGTTTACCTCAGTATTGTTGACTTGAGGGACTGTGTATAGCAAAAGGCAGTGAATGATACATAGGATGTACTGATTGGTACTCCAACGCAATAGATTGGTTGTTTTCCACCCAAGCTGGAAGGCAAACAATTTGACTAGCTCAAAGGCAGCACAAAGGACAATACAAGTGGTGTAGTAATATAAGAAATCTTACGTATGACTTCACTAGAAGTCACAACTTGGGTTGTCGGTATCTGCTCCCAACTTGGCATACGTTGTCCTCAACAGACAAGAGCCTTTTGTAGAAGGAAAAAAAAAAACCCGTTAATAAAGAGGTTTCTTCAAGTTACAAGTGAAAGAAAAGTAGAGCTGAGAGGTAGAAAACCATGTGACCATTATATTGCTTCTGGCAGGCAAGCAGTAACACCTCAGCGGTCGGCCAAGGTTGAAGGGACCTCCCTGAGGCACCTTCGTCTTGCAGAAGGGCCCGGCACAGACCCGACCAGCTCCGCTGAGAGCCCCGAGCTCGGCGGTACCGCCTGGTTCTCGGCGCCCTGCGTTCCCAGCACCCACACGTTCCTCGACGGCAGCTGCCAAGCTGCGCCCGCTTCCCGCAGTGCCACCGGCCACGCCACTGCTATCACTCCGGTGCTTTCCCACACCGGAGAGCAGGGAGAAGGACGAACACGCGCCTCTGCCTTCGCGCCGTGACACCTGGGGCGCCGCAGCAGCGAGTCAGAGCCCGCCGAAGGCCAGGCGCGGAGGAAACCCTCGCAGAGCCGACGGCAAAGTGAGCGACTCCAACCCCAACCGAGCCTCCTTCGCCCCGGGACCACCAGTAGGAAGAGACCCCTCGAGAGCCGAGAGGACGCACCAGCAGCCCACAGAAAGCGCCGCGACCGGCGGTTGCCATGACAAAACGCTACTTCCGCCTCGCTCCCTACCTCGGCGCCCTCCGACAAGCGCGGGCGCCGCCGCCGCCACACCCCGCTTCCAGCCCCGACGCCCAGAGACGCCCCACGAAAGCTCGTGATTGGCCACGGCGGCCGCCATTCGGCGTGAAAGCGGAGGCGGGACTGGCTGGGGAGAGCTGTCGTTCATTGCAAGGGAGAAGGCGGGAGCAGACACTTCGCCCTCCCCCCGCAGTGGCTTCCCCAGCGGCGCGCGGGACTACGGAGCCCAGCAGGCTGCGCGCGCGCACGCCACCGCTCCCCCCCCCGG
Organism: Colius striatus; assembly: GCF_028858725.1. Taxonomy (NCBI): domain Eukaryota; kingdom Metazoa; phylum Chordata; class Aves; order Coliiformes; family Coliidae; genus Colius; species Colius striatus. The sequence goes on along the minus strand of NC_084759.1, from coordinate 95,327,646 downwards.
TGCAATACTGTGTCCGGCGCGCAGCGCCCAGTGGCTGCCCTGCCTGACCTCCTGAGAGAGGAGCTGGCAACCGGGCCACCACCGAGGTGTAGGAAAGCGGGGGCGTGAGGGAAAGAAAAGACACCGCCTTGAACTCCCCTTATGTAAAATAAAGGCACTGCCCCCACAGGCGCGTCCCGCGGGAAGTGAGGGGGGCGCCCAAACACCCCCACCCCCAACTCCCTCCCTCCTTGTGCGGTGACCTCCTCGCCGCCAGAGCGGGTCTGGCTGCGCTGGGATTGGCCGGAGGGGGCCGGGTCTCCGCGGCGTTCCCGGGCTCCAATTGGCGACAGGCGCCTGCCCGTCGCGCGGGGGGCGGGAGAGAGGGAGGCCGGGGCCGCGCGTCAGTACGGAGGCTGTGAGGGCGAGCGTGAGCCAGGGCTCCTCCCCCCGCCGCCCGCCAGACGGTGGCTGAGGAGGCAGCGGGAGGGGATGGTGCGTCTGGCGGAGGCGGTGGCGGACGCCGCTGCGGCTCCTCCATCCCCCCCGCCGTCGCCATGGGTGTGAGTAGGGCCCCCCGGCCCGCGCAGATATGAGGTACTGATCAGTGGCAGCGGGAAGGGATGGGGATGGTGGTGAGGGGGGGACGACACGACACTCTCACTGGGAGGGGCGACGGTTCACCCCAGGCCAGCGGCGCCTTGCGAGCACCCGCGGGGGGGCAGCGGCGCGTCTGCCCCGCGCTGCCTCTGTCGCCCCTCACCTTCTCATGGCACCGGCGGCCGGGCGTGTCTCGGTGCCTGGGCCCGCTGACAGGCGCCGGGTGCCCGACACGAAGCGAGGCGCCCAGCGCCTCCTCATCTCCTTCAGTAACCGTAGTCATCGCCGGTGTGGGCGGCCCGGGAGTGGGCGCACAGCCGTGAGGCGGGCGCCCGCGGGATGTTCCCCGCCGTGCGGGTCCGGCCCCGGCGGGCTATGTGTGCGAGGCGGCTGTTGCGCGCTGAGGCGGGAGCCGCCGCTTGCCTTCCTCGAGATGGCCTTTTTGTGTGTCTGTGTGTGTGTTCTTACTGTTATTCTTTTATTTTTTTTATCGCTACCTCACCGGAGTGGGTTTCGCGAGCGCCGTTTTTGCAGCTACGGTTTTTGTGGATAGAGCAAAGCCGGGGCAATGCGGCGAGGGGAGAGCGCCCCGGTTCGTGTGCGCTGGCTCGGTGAGAGCACAGCCCTCGCCGTCACAAGACAGCCATCGCTGCGGGGGGAGCTGTGTCCCGGCTACCCGTGTCCTCCGGGGGATCTCGCATGTGGAATGCAGGGGGTGGGTTGTGCGACTGCGAGTAGCGAGTTTCCCTTTGCCGCGTTAATAAATAGTGGTTACTCCTGCTTCCTCCGTTCTCTTTGCTCCCTGCCCCTTCGGCGCCTACGGTCCGCCCGCCCTGGTGCGAAGGGAAAGGAGGAATGCCATCCCTTGCGGCTTGAAAAGGGCACGAGACCGACCGAACGAGGGATTGTCGTCAGGGCATCAGGAAAAGGAAACCGATACGTGGGTCAGGCTTTTTATCCCATCGTTTCTGTTTGCCTCGGATTAGCAGACAACTTTGTGGGTAATGTTTCATGTGGACATCTTTTGTTCTGATTCGGCTGCTTCTTTATTTTGAAAGAAATGTGGGCTTTGATCCTAGTAAACAATATTTTCTGTGAACTCTGCCTTTCTGTGGGGCGTGGATGTAGTGATAGGGAAAACACTTTAATAGATCATTAGAAAGTATTGTTTAGTAAATAATCCTGGTTAGTAAAATAGCTAGCATTCCAGATGTGATAGTGTGGTACTCATTAAGGCAAGAAGCCTCTGTTTTCCTTTACTTCTTCCCACTCTCCAGTCCTAAAGTAAGCTTTTTGTATAGGACTTGTATGGCAATATATATTTGAGGTAATAGCTACGTTGTTTAACAAAATATTGGAAGTCAATGTCCAAATGCATGTATTTTTTCCTAAGTCAAAAAGCCGAACTGTGTTTTAGGTACTGATGACATTGGAGAGTGTTAGACTGTGCAGGGTAATTCCACATTGCCCTAGACAACTTTTCTTTCTTTTGCCTTTTTGTTCTAGTCACCAGTAACTTTGCTCGATGAATAAGACCTGTATACCTGTATATTTATATACAGTATACTGTAATGATTACTGAATTCGTCTTTCTGTTTTAAAATGCTTATATTACATCTCCAAAGCCCTGCTTGAGGGGATGGGGTATGGAAGGAGGAGTCTTGCATGTCAGCTGTATTCAGATTTCCAAGTATGGGAGTGGGGGATGTACTTGCTCGTGGATGATGAGGAGATGTACTGATTGCATATATAAGTACATGCATATATAAGTACAGGCAAAGAAAACAGTTGCATTATTTTTATTAACTTACAGTTTGGGATATGAAGCCATCTATGTGTAGGCATGCATGTAAGTCAAAGCAGCTTGAGCCGTTTTAGCTTGCGTGATTAGCACTTGTATGCTCTCACTGATTTTGGCAGCTTTACAGGGGTCATGTTTCGTACAGATCAACTGTTTCTGAACAGTTTCTCCAGTGTATTAGACTAGAACTTCATTTGAGCCGAGCAGACTGCACTTTGCACTTGCTGCTTCACAAACCACACTTAATTCTTTCAGTTCTAGTGTTCCTTCTATAATATCCCACTGTCTTTCCTTCCAGATAAGATTTTTTTTTTTTAAGGGTAGCTGTGTTTTCTTGATCGTTTTCTCTTATGTCCTGGTGCAGTGGAATAACTACTTAAATACTGCAAAATAGGAACTGATATCTCAAAATAAACCAATCACCTTCAATGCTTGTTCTGTCTTTTGCTGTGGTTAGTTAGCCCTTTGGTGGAAAGTCTGCATGCCCTTTGCTTAATACTTCTAATCATGCAATTAGGATAGATTTGGATTCAGGAAAGAATGTGAATCTAGCAATTAAATATTTTTAAATGCTGATGTTGGATAGTCTTTTCTGGTCTCTTTTTGTACGGTAATTTTAGTTTTTAGTAGGATAACAGGAGAGAAAATAGCAATATATGAGTTCTGTTAGTGGAATAAAAATTAAAAAAAAAGGGGAAATGAAAGCAATAGCTTGAGGAATGGGGAGAACATCATGGAGAGTTACTAACTATGAACATTTGTTTATGTTGTCTTTAGTTCTAGAGTAGAATAAATTACAAGCAGATAGATTTACTTGTAGTACACATTTCAGGTGGGGGTGGACCTGCATGGAACCAAGGAGGTCAGATTTTAAATTCTTTTTTACTGTTAAAAAACCCCCAAAATTGCTTCTGCTTGTCTGCTAGAAACTTTGAGTGCTTGTTGCTGTTGTGTTTAATACAGCTGCTGAACTTGAAATGCCCCCTATGCAGTAAGTTGGTTTTGTTTTTACTTGCATAGCATGAAATTGGATGGTGTGGTAGACAATTAGAAATTTGGTGCAAGCTGAGATCTAATGGTAAGTTACATGTGTACATAAAACCTTCTGTGAGGTAATGAAATTTCTGTATGATATGTGGCAAAAGTAGTTACCCTCTTCTAGAGTGTTTTCAAATATTAAAAAATATCATTTTTGGGTGTCATTGTTACTATAGGTATGTCGATATTTTAATTGTAATTTGCAGTATTCAGAAGTGTATTTGCCAATCCTTCATAGAACAAGCCCCAAACTTGTAGAGTTTTGGAGTGTGCATGTAGATGACTAGTTGACCCACTTGTCTAGAATTAACCTCTCTAGAGAGCTCTGTGTGTATGTTGAAGGGAGTAGAGGTGGTCAAGTTCTTGACAGACCGTGCACTGTTTATATAGGAGATATTAGTTTCTAGTTACTGATTTTAAATGCTTTCTATAAGTGAAACTGAAATTTGTTGATCTAATTCAGAGCATCAACTTCTTCACCAGAATAGGCAATGCATGGACATTAAATTTGCACAAGGAAGAGTGAAATGAGATATCCTCTGTCTTCCCCAGGGAGGAAAGTGGGTTTTTTTCTTTTATTTCTGATGGAAAAGGTGCATTTTTACAGCATTCCTTCACTGCAATCAGTCAAAATGCAGGAGTATTAAATGACATATACTTGATTTGGTTTTCTCTTAACTATATTAAATATACATACATTAGATGCTATATTTTCCTTTCTCATGTATCGTTTTGAAGAGAATTGAATTGATTAGTGTTAGTGTCATTTCAGTGGTCATCTTTCCTTTTCTGCTAAGTCAACTTTTCAGAAGTGTTGGGTGTGTCTGGAATTTTGAAATAATCATATTGTTAATGGCCTAAAACCTAAATCTCTGCTGTATATTTCTCTTTCACAATAGTCCATCTGTCTTCCTCCACTGTCTGTCATGGTTGTACTTTGACAGTTGAAGTCTAAATACTGTGGATTTTTTAAAGTTTTTATGTGATAGCAGTCCTTGAAAAATCATGGGCTTTATGGTATGTTCTAGTAGTATAGATAAATATTCTAGTACTAGTATTATAGATTAGCAAACTCTATTAATACTGTTAAAATAATGTCACCGAAGACCTGTTGCCCCAAGTGTTCAGGTTTTCCTTTGTGTTTTGATGGGTAGCTCCTTCTAATTTCTATGAGTATTCTCTACCTAAATATTTTTCAAGGATCTAGACCTGAGGATGACTACTCTGCTGTAAATGACTGGACAGTGGTTTATCTTTGCACAAGTTCAAGATACAGTTTTACTGGTTCCATATAAATGCACAATTTGTAGATAACAGTTAATATACTTCTAAAATACACAGAACACCTGACTTTAAGTCCATAGTTTCTGAAAGAGGATTCATGCAGAGTCACCTGAAAAGGTTGGGACTTCTCTGGAGGACTTGAAACTCATTTTAGCACATTGCTTTCTATACTTTCATACATAATTGTAAATAATATTTAAAACAATAATAATTATTATTGTTATTGAAATAATGAATGAGCTATATATTAGAGTTTATATACAGCATTTAGAAAATGTCCAACTCAAATCACATATAGTAAATCTTAAGTATTATCTTTGGACCAGTTAGCTGTTACTAGTTAGCTGTTCTCTTTTAGACATAATTTCTAAAAATGTCTTCCAAAAGTAATTCATAGACTTTACAACTGAGAATAAAACAATGGAAAGTGAAGCTTTTATTGGAATATATACTTCATAGTAGAAACATGTAGTTAGAATCACCCATACTGTAAGCAGGTAGTCTGGTGTTCCCAATATCCTTGACGTTTAACTGCTGTTTTTATCTTGTCTGGTCACTCACTTTTTAAAGAAGCAGTCAATTTCTGTGATTCAATTTCAGTGTTTTGATTTGTATGTGTTTTTACTGAACAATGTGTTAGGCATAACTAGGTTGCCTTTATTGTATTATCTGTCCACAGGTATCATCAACAGAATTTTTAAGACTGAAAGGACTAACATAAACAATTCTACATTAAAATGAAATCTGTTTGTTTGAGTGCTTACTGAAGACACTGAGTGGCAAGTGGTGCAGAACACAGATTTCTAGTTTCTCGAATCTGACAGCCAAAGTTTCTGAAATGATAATTTTATTGGGGTTTGAAGATCACCACTGTAATAGCTTACCAGAAGGCAGCTTTCCTTGACTTTGTCCTTGCTTTGTGATTGGAGATATGTAGAACTGTATTAAGTTTTTTAAGTAAAGACTGTATTGTGACTCTTAAATGAGACAGTAATTGTTTTAAACAATTGCAGTTTTGCAACATGTTATAAAGTAATCAGTTTGTCAATAAATGTAACAGATATGCAAATAAAATGGTTACATTCTGTCTGTGATTCTCCAGGTCTACTAGGATCAAAAGGTACCCATGTCAGAGTTCAACAGAGAAACAAAAACTTTTGTTAGTTTCTGATGGTACTTTTAAGTCTCTTGGTGTGAGTAGGTAGAAACAGAATATTAAAAAAATATTAAAATTATATCTAGTATGTTTAAGAAAGAGCAACCACCCATCTTGGAGGTAAAAGAAAAAAGCTATCTGTTGTTTTCTAAATAATGCTTATGCTGCAAAGTATACATTAACTTTTTGTTAGTTATCATACCAGTTGAACTTTAAAGGAGAAATTCAATATTGACTACTAGGAAGGTAATTAAACTGTGTATCTGTTAAGAACAGAACAGTCCTGGATTCCCATTTAGCTGAAGAAGCTGTGTAAAGTCAGCTGCATATCTAACTTTCAAAGGTCAAGGTGAGTTTATGCAGGGACACTCGGATGCTTGTTGCTGATGGCTATCTTCATATTATGTTACAATTTAACACCTATACTTGTGTTTTGGAAACGTAATGCTTGCATATTAAGTGTTCATATGATTGCTCTGAAAACTGAAGATAGGATCGAGCTAATATTGTGTTTTGAGGTCCCTACCTCTTCATTTAAAAAAGCTTCTTGTTAGTAACTATGAAAATGCATTTTTCATATACTCCAGCTTTATATTCCAATTTCAGTTCACAAGTGCAAAATATAGACTGACCTGTAAAATGTGAGATGCAATATTTAGTATTTCTTAAAATAAGTTTTTTGATAGATTCGAATTGGTCAAAACGTCCATGCTATCTTTTCTGCCAATCTTGCAGACAAAGAAGATAAAGGCTGAGGAGATCCAAATTCCAGTTATAATACGTTATGTTTAGACATTAACTATGCATTGTTAAGTCTTCATCCTGAAAGCATCTGTGTGGTGCTTAGTTGCTGACTAAACCATGACACTTCTGTCCTGTGCTCTTACCCATACAAAGCTGACAGCTGGAGAGAATCTGTTGCAGTATATAGATGTGGATGTGTGGCCTTCAGCTGTGTACAGCTTCACTATGGATTCCTGTTTTTGTGGCTAGGAGATTTAAATACAAGTTCTAATACCTTCCTTAATTTTTCAGGGTTTTCTTGGGAAGTACAATTCATTCTTTTTTACAGACACACAAATAAAACAAAACAAAAACAAAAGCTTCAGATTTCTGTTTTGAAATGGTGATCTGATCATGTACCAAAGGGGATGGTGTAATAGTTAATTTTCTTGAACAAAAATACTGCCTTGTTTTCTTTGAGTCACATGCAAGTCTCAGTTGAATAAACTTCATTCATTGTTTTTCTCAGGCAGACAGACTCTTGTGACACTCAGGTTTGGGGTTTTTTGTTTTTTTGGTTTTGTATGGGCATCCAGTATAATTGGCTTTTTTTAGATAGCAAATCTCTGACCTGGTCCTTGACTGCATCTGCTCCCTGTGATACTACAATGTTTGTTTTTCTAGCTCCTTGCATTCAGCAGTCAACATTCTTCTTAAGTGTTCTTTTTTCCCCTCTTATTTCTTTTGTATCTGTATTTCTTCTCTTTAATGATCCTACATATTTCATTATTATCTGAAGGCCGGCAGGTGTTCTTTCCCACTTAAACTTTGGATTTTTATATTTGTTGATTTACTTCTGTTGATATTTGATCCCTACAAGAAAAAACGGACTGTAAATTACTGGAAATAGTTTGTAGAGCTACCTGAAATACTTGGTGAGGTTTTTTTGTCCACCAGGATGATCAGAGGACTGGAGCATCTTCCTTATGAGGAAAGGCTGCAGGAACTGGGGCTGTTGAGCCTGGAGAAAAGGAGGCTGGGGGGGGATCTCATTAATATTTGCAAACATCTAAATGATGGGTGTCAGGAGGTTGGGGCATCATTTTTATCAGTTGTATCCAGTGACAGAGAAGAAGCTGGAACACAAAAAGTTCCAGTTAAACATAAGAAGAAACTATTTTACTGTGAGAGTGAGGGAGCCCTGGCACAGGCTGCCCAGGGAGGGTGTGGAGTCTCCTTCTCTAGAGGTTTTCAAAACCCACCTGGATGCGTTCCTATGTGACCTGATCTAGGTGAACCTAGGGGAACTGGACTAAGTGATGTCTAGAGATTCCTTCCAACCCCTACAATTCTATGATTCTTAATACCTCTAGTCTTTAGTATGTGCTCAAACTGCAAAACAGTAAATAACAAAGTTGTTTAGAAGTTTGATTGTTCTGTTGTTCTGTACTTATTCTGCTTAAAACCAGAGAAAGCAATGTAATATGCTTATTAAAAAACAACAAAACAACTTACTATTGAACATAATATGCTAATTTTAATAAATATGATAGAAGTTAAGTTTATCTTGTAGATAGTGTCTGATGAAAAATGGTATGGCTGCAAGGAACTGTTCCCAAACTGTGCTGATGTGGGCAAGGGAGGAAGGCAAATGCATTTCATTTTTTGTGCCTTTGATTAGATATCGTGTTGAACTGAATGACAAACTCTAACTGTCTGTGGTCAGGAGTTGGTGACTTGGTATCATGTGTGTCCTAGTGTTGAAAATGCCTGTTTGACAAGAGCCCTTCAGGTGGCATTAGTGGTATAACGATTGTGATATTGGACTTCTGAAGAAGAGGTCTTAGGTCAGTGTGGAACTCAGAGTTGGAACCTCCCAGTCAAACAGAGGGTTACTCCCACTATTGTGCTTTTGTGGTCTCTGAACCAGGCTGGCTGATAGGAAGCTGCTAAGAGTGTGATCCATGCTCAGAACATACTTCATTACCACTGTTCTTATCAGAATAATCTGAATCTGAGTTGAGGCTTGTGCAGCATTTTCACTTCAACAATTTTAAGCTCTTTTGGTTGCTTAGTCACCCTTTTTGCACAATGAGAAATTATGGGTGAACCGTAAGTCTCACAGTTCTGCACAATAACTGAAATCTGCTCATGTGAAACAGATATATGAAGTGCTCCAGATGCAGTGCTGACTTGAACATGTCAAATGCAGCAATGGATTGATTTCTTAAATGGACATTTGGTGCTACTATTTAAACTTAAAGAGACAATTGCTTACAGCTTGTGCTGTCTGTAGGTAAAGCAAACAGAGAGTTTTTTGGGAGAGGAGAAGAAAAAATGCATCCTTTTGAGTAAAGTGCTTTTAATATTATTCTAAACTGCATCCAAATGCTATTGTATTACTTGTAAAAAATTAGTTTATTTGTATTAACTAGTTGAGTGAATCAATCCAAGTAGTTTCGTCTGTCATTATTACAAACAAAACCACAAGTACTTATGTAATAACCCAGAAATGTCCCTAAGCAAAACTATCTTTTAAATAGTAATAGAAAAAAAACCAAACCAAACCCTGCGTGAGCATACTTGATGTGTTCTATGAACTTACGTAAAACCCTAATACTTGGAAGCTTGTTCCTATTCTTCCTCTGTCTTAGAAAATCTGGCAAAGTTTTATTATAATCTCTTCGTGTTAACTAAGTCTTTTCAGTTGATGTTAGGGGGAGGATCCTGGTGAAGACTATGGATGGATGGATTAGCATAGTAGGTAAAGTATAGAAGTCATAGCATTTGTATGGGTGGTTTAATGGAATTTAAGCTGAATATGCATTGGAAGCCTATTGTCCAGAACCAAGTGATAGCATTTGACATGCTATGTGAATAAAAAGTAAAGGAATATTTGATTAACAAAAACAGCATAGTATTTTATTTGTGTGTGTATATGACAGTAGCCATTTTAGCATCAGGTCATCTTAATGCCTCTGGATTAGAGCTACTGTTATTGTAGGAGAAAAATAGAAAAGTTTAAAAATATTTGATAAAGCCTTTCTTTAAAAGAAATGAGACCAAACCAACCAAACAAAAAAGCTGAAATTGGGCTTTTCCAAAGAATCATCTGATCCTATGGACTCTAACTCCTAATGCAATCTTTGTACAGCAAAGACTAAACTGGATGTGATACGGTACATCTGAGTGTTTAGGCACAACTGTTTGACAAAGCAGCAAGCAACAGCATAAACAAAGTACAGTAAAAGGCTTCAGATTTCAATATTAGAATTCAGAATTTCATGGACAAGTGACAAACTGGGCTAGTTTCACTCTGCTCCTACTTACGTATTGATATACAGCCTTCAGAGTCCTTATCGAAAAATGAGAAGAACTGCAGGACTAAAAGGAGTAGGAATGTGTAAAATTGTTTCTCTATTTTTTTTTTCCTGGCCTCCCCACTCGCACAGAGGCTGGGATAAGAGAAATGGAGCTTTGACCTTTCAGCATCTTGGCTCTTATTAGTTGTTGGCTTGAGGAACTGAATGTATTCCAGGGATGACATGTTAGCTGAAATTTCATCAGACTGAAAGACTGTAGTCTTTTCAGCTGGTAGTTGTTTCTGGATACTTGGTAGGCTCCATTGATAGCTGAATAATAAACCTTCTGCCTATTGTGCGTTGTGAGGTTTTTTTTCATGGCATTTTAAGGACTTCCATGTAAGTAAGAGGGAGGATTTTTTTCTTTGGTGGTTTTAATAGATGCTAAAGTTTCTGTAACCAGAAATTGCATGAATTTTGCATTTTTTTTCCTGTTCTACATGTGTCAAGGAGGAAAATGTTACACTGTAGCTCCAAGGAGAATGGGATTAGCTGCTGGAGTTGCTTAATTCCTAGATTTTCTGGAATTTGTTGTGGCAATGCCAAGTTGCTGTTTTTCCTGGATTACCTTGATGCAATACTGAATTAAACCACCTGGGTTTGTTAGGAAAAGTAAAGTTTTTTTTCTTTCCCAAGCTGGGGCACGGCAACAACTACATTGAAATAGCTTTCCTGAGTGTATATAGGAAATATAATCATGTTGAATTTCTTAAATGGTTACCTTAAAAATAAAAATTAATCATTCTGCCTTTTAAGTTCAAAACTGTGACAGAAATCTACTCCTCTTATTTAAAACAATACAAACCCTGAGAACCCCACAAGAGTGATAAGTTTTTAAATGTTGACTCAGCTAAACTTTGTGCACTGAAATGAAACCTAGGAAGCCTTTGTATTGAAATTCTTGTGAAATTTCATTTCCTTTTGTCTGGAGGTTTATTGTGCTTTATTATCCTTTCCCAGTTTTTAAAAGGAAAAAAAGGAGAGAGAAGAGAAATTAAGAAATTTAACAAAAAGTTAATTGAATCCTCTGTAGAGAAAGATGCAAGCAGTTGCTCTCTAGCCGAGATACATTATAGCTAGAGAGGTTTAAAAAGATAGTAAATAAAAAGTGCAAAAAAAGGGCAGAAGGCTACAAATAGGGCAGAAGGCTACAAATAGGGCAGATACACTAGTATGCGGACTTCCAAACTTAGTTTCTTCTGATTATTGTTTTTAAGGTGGCAGCAACAGTTTCTAGTTCTATACCAGGCCATGTACAAGAGAAAGCCCTTGGCTTTTCTGGCAGTTCTCAAATACTTTTCTGAAGTAGCTTAGATAGTTAGGATGAGCCATGCTCTGCAGCTGAAGAAGAGAAATGGAAAAAACACTAGGTTAAAAAAACTAGCCAAAGAGAAAAAATGGGAGTCTCTCTCAACTACAGTATTTTAAACATATACTGATTGAGTTCATCTGTTAGTTCCGTACTAGTAATATAGTACCATATGACTATAGTCCACCAATAATTCTGTCTCGTATTAGTTTGGCTTTGTCTCTCATTAAAGATTAAAGATTTTACTCTGTGAAGATTTAAATGGAAGCAGTTGCATTTCAAGAAAAGAAAACAGACAGAGGTTACCTAGTGAGGTGGTTTCCACCTTTCCTTTGATTTGTAGGCTTCTAAAATATATCTTTTGAGGGTATGCACTTGGGATGATGTATATAAGCCTAATATTAGGCTTGATTTTTTTTTGTAGTTATTTTTGCAAATTACCTAGAGGTTTCCTCTGTCTTCTATATGAGTTACGGGAAAGCATGCTCTTGAATTCTCATGATCTCTCATTCTTGTTTGGCTGAGAAAAGTACTGTAGCTGATGTGCATGTAGGCACACAGTAGCAAGGTTGAACCTTTTAAGGGTATGCATACCTGTGGACTTGTAGCAGGAATGGTTACATCTAAACACAGAGGTAACCAAATTACTGATTTGTTTTCAGAGCTTACAGAACCCAAATTACATACATGTGCAGCTACCACTGAGGAGCTGACTTTTACATTTCCAGAAGATTCTCTGAGAGACTTTTAGAGAGGGCGTAGAAGTATTAATAACGTTTGGCTATTGGTGATGTGGTGACAGGAGTAACCTGTCTGGAAAAAAAGTCTCACAGAAGTGCTACTCCAGAGGAGAGGCTTCTTGAATGATATTTCTGTCCTTTCAGAGTAATAGCAACTTGCATAACTGTTGTTTTTGTGTCTGTCTGTTTACCTATTCCTGATTATCTGTTTTGTTTTCAATTGCTCTAGTTTTGTAAAGACCTCAGATTTGCGCTGTATCTTGAATCACAGCAGAGAACATACTTTACTCTTCCCACTAGGAATAGACTAAATTTGTTGGGAAAGTATTTGGCAGTTGTATTCAGTTCATTCTGTTTGAAAAATATCTCAGCAGCTGGTTGCTATAGAATCATTATATCTCTTCCAGATTTTAATGTTTAGTAAGTTGGATACAGTGGGGAGGTTATTGGCAAGGTAACTGAAAAAATGCGTTAAGTTCTTTCTCTCTTGGGACGATGCTGGCTTAGTGCCTCTTTGTAGGACTTCTTTATTACTGTTTTTCAATGGCTTGCCTGAGCAGTGCTGGTGGTGCATGCTGTGACCTCTGGCACTGTGTATGTGGTTACTCATATTTTTGGCTAGGCTGCAGCATTTTAATGCTATGGCTCATTTTTTTTCTTGCACCTTGGTGTATCAGTAAATGAGATTTAGCTGAGTTTCTATTCTAAGTCTGCAACACTTAGCACTAAAACCAATAACAAAACGAGATCTCTTGCAACTGTTGGGTATCACTTGAAACAACTGTGATCCTCTCCCAAGCTTTTGGGATTTTGTTGATTTGTGTTTTTTTTTTTTCCTCATAGTCCTTAATTCACAAATGATACTCAGAAATTGCTGTTTTCCAAAGCAGATAAATTTTCCTGTCACATAGAGAGCTTTTTCCAGAGTTTGAGTGAATTGCATTATGCAGTCTTCTAGAAGATCAAATCTTAAGGATTTGTCAGTGTAATCAAAGCTTCTTTATTATTTAGAGATAAATCAGCCTGAGACATAGGCTATGGTTGGGATGGTTCATGCGCTTCATCTTGAGTGCCCTCAGAATAGCTTTCTTTCAAGGGTTAGCATAAACTATATGTGTAGTTCTAATGTCTGTATATTGTTTGTGTGTTCTGGCAGATATGTTCAGTTCTGTCTTAGCATTCTAAATATTTTAGTTTAGAAGCAGTCTGGTGGATTCCTTAATTGTCAGTAGTGAAATTAATTTCCCAGAAAGGACCCATCCATGGAATACTACCCAAATATTGAAGTAGGTTAATGTAAGTGAACGGGTGAGTAAAACAGAGAACTTGCTACTCTGTGTAGCCTGAAGTCAGCTACCAGCTGTCATTTTTAGCTTTGTCTCTGGCAGATCAATTTATGTTTCAAGAAAGTTTACCTCCCTCTTCTCTTGTTAGACAGTAGGTTTCTTCCTAGTATTTTCTGACAAGGAAATAGCACACATTGTTCTGAGGTATTACGTTTTCTTGATAGTCTTCAAAGTTTGCACTGTTATCCAGTTTCTTTATTTCAACTTGATTCTTCGTGTTATGTTCAGTTCTCTGAGGATTGTAACACTACATGCTTTGACAATGTATGGGCTGCTGGCAATCAAATTTCTTGAGATCTCTGTTAAGACTTATTTTTTGGGCTATTAAGTGAACAGGAACTTTTCAAAAGACTAAATTAATGATTGCAGAGTTGGAAGATGCTGATTTTTCTGCTAGTCTTAATTAAAAATTCTTTCTCTTTTGTTAGTATCTCAAAGGAACTGGAGGTGCTGGGTTGTTGGGTTTGTGGGTTTTTTTTTTTTTTCCTTTCTCCCTACTCCTCAAGCATTTCAGTCTCAACTGTACAAACAGTACAAAATGAGCCACAGACAAATGTATATCCCAGATATGTGTGGTGTTCTCTCCATTGTTGTCATATATTTATCATTTAAGAACTTGTATTCAAATAACTAGTGAGGTTTTTCAGCAGGTCTTAAAGTAACAATATGAACTATTTCCATATAGTAGAATTCCTGTAGCTTGAAACACTTGTCATGGATGTTGTTCGTTGGAGAACTACAAATAAAAAGGAAAAAAAGTGTGAGTAAATGGCCTATTCGGTCTAGAATGTCAGTGTATCTCTTGGCAATGCTTGTTGATGGCCTCTAGTGAAGATTACTTGCTGCTTTTTTCTTTTAAACATATGAACTTACCTGTTTTTTAACTGGATTTTTCTCTTGCGTAATATGGGATTTCCTGCTTAAAAGTTGCACTATAACATCTGTACATCTCAAGGAGTACTTTGAGTACTTGGATTCTGAAACAGGAGCAGTTTTTAACCAAATGGGAACTGTGGCGTGTTCATGTAGTTTTATTTGTATGGATACTTTATTGCTCATTTATCTGAGAAAATAATTTGACATTTGTGTGAGATTTATGCTAGTTGTGCTAATCCTTCTCTGGAAGCATTGAAAGTGATAGAAAATAGTACTGTAGCTTTAGGAAAATCCGTTATTGTCAGAGATTTTAAAATAAGTTAATTTAGGAATCTTACTCTTGCCGTGTCCCATGCTTATTATAATTTACTGCTTCATAGGAACCTGTTGTGACTGTTCACGGCTTTGCAACTGAACATATCCAACAGAAAATGCTGTTTGTAATACTTGGCATATTTAATGCATTCATTGATTTTTTTTTTTTTTTTTAAATTACATGGATGTTCATTGTTCTGATGTCAAGTGGTGGTTAAGTATTACTACCTGTTCTTTCCCCAAAGGAAGAAAAGTTAAATTTGAAGCAATAATTCAGATTCTTTCCCTAAGAGTACCCAGCTCTTCTTTCCAATAAGTTAATTTTGTCTTTTGCCTTTCATTTCAAGCACCTGTAAATGTCATATATATTTTTTAGGAGAGTTGAAAACTAGATTGTTGAGGTTTTGAGACTTTTTTTGGTCTAGGTTTTTGTCTAGCTGAAATATTGATAACTTTTTTTAATGTAAAATATCTTCTACTGGAAGCTTGATACAGATTACAAGAAAGTCTCGCTTGCCATTCTTGAAGATGACTTATTAGCTGTGTTGATTGGTGAAGAGATAGATGCTTCATTAAAATGCTGATTTTCATTTCAAATCTTAACTCAGAAGGTAAATAATCAGAAGCATATTTTTAGAATCTAAAGTTTATTTTTAAAACCTTATCATTTGCCAGCTCTGAAGAGTATGCTGGGCTGCACTGAAGCCAGCCAGTGAGAGTTGAAAAATTTCTGCTGAATGTACTGCCAATTATGCTAGCCTCGCTCTTTCAAGCTTCCTTCACAGCTGTCCCCAAGCCTCTTCTGATGAGGTCTCTGCTGCAGAAAATGGCCCTCAAGCTATCTTCTGTTAGAATCATAAGGCTCAATTTTCAAGGTAAACTTGCCTCTATTTTTAACAAACCAGATGGAGAAATAAAGTAACGCTGATCCTGACTTAAGAGTAAAACCGCCTTAAAAGTTGCAGTAGCTTCTAGAGTAGGTTAAATGAATGGGAACAATAATCATTTTAGCTGTCAGATTTTAATCCACTAATGGAAGAATGAGTTATAAACAATACAAACTTGTATTTCTCCTATGCTGTAAATTGTACAGACTTTTCATATCTATCATTCCTGTGTGAAGATACATTAATATATTTGTGATGGAAAATAAATATCACAGGTAATCCTAAACTACAAATCTCTACTCTGTCTTCCCCAGGTAGAAATACATATATTTTTATACACATGCATAAACATGATTCATGACCTACAGATGTAATCCTCTTAGTGAAGTGCAATGAGTTCCTGTTCTTCCAATAAAAGAGATTCCCCTTCCTCCAAGCAATTTTTGGTATCTAGCAATATTATTTTATTATATATATTAATACTAAGTGCCTGCTTGGATGACCACAAAGAGGAAAGTCTTGGAAAAATGTTGCTTACTTAATATGTTTCTCTAGAAGTAATCTTATTAAGGTACAGTTTTCAATTTATGAGGTGTGGTAACTGAATTGGGTATGACAGATATCTGAAGTGGATAGTTCTCTCTGAACTGGATATCGAGTCACTTCTCAGAACTACTTAGTCAAATTAGATTAGTAGATTTCAGTCACCTAAACAGCTAGAAAAAAATGAGACTCCTATATGTTAAGTCCCATTTTAAAATGAGATCAAAACTAGTCAACCAAAGTGCAAAAAAACTGCCTTACAAAAAGGCAGAAGAATTTCTTCTTTTTAATTTTTTAAATTTGAGAAATACTAAGACTGCTATGAGTAGAATTGTCTTTTGCATCAGGAGAACTAAATTCACTAAAGTATCTGTTATTGTAGCATATATATAACATCCCTTCTGTTATATGTAGTCAAATGTTTTTCAACCTTCCTACATAGGTGTACACATGTATTTTATGCAAGCTGTTTATTTTAGAATCTTACTGAGCTTTGACTGCATTCTAGAAGCTGAAGTTGAAATCGGCATAGAAAGGAAAGATTAAGCTTGAGGACTGGACATTTTTTCTGGTTTGAGAGATGTATCAGTGTGTTGGTCACTTTTTGTATGTTTTTCATCCTATCAGCCTTGAAACCATAAGAGAGAATAATATACTAAAGATGCACAAGTTTAACCAGCTTTTCAGGAGCTTGAGCTGTAATTGTTAACAAAGCATGGGAAATAACATTCTGTAATTTCTCTTATGTTGTTACTGATGGCAAGATTAAAAGTGGAGATGAGAGACAGCTTCATAGCCTTTGTGATTATTTAACACTTAACCACACTAAAATAGTAGTTTATTTCATCTTTTTGTAGAATTAGACATGTAATTCTTATTTTAGTGAAGAAGATGGAAATTTCTTGACTTGGTCCCAGGATATTTCACTTGGTAACATTCTAATTGATACTAGAGTTGTCATCTCTCTCTGATTCCTTCCAAGTTGTATCTTTGTCTTGACAGACAGTAACTCTCCGTGAAACAAAGTAAGCTCATGGCAACAAATATAGCAAGAGATGTAGTGCTGGTGACTTTCTGTAGCTATTTAGAGTATATACATTTAATGTAATGTCTGGAGTCTTTCACTTCATCATGTGTGTCCAAGAAGAATCTTGTTCAGGTCTTGTATTGAGAGGGGGAAATGTAAAAGAAGGCATCCTACAATCTAATTGACTAATATAAAAAAGAAATACACTTGTCTCTGGGCAAGTTAGATCCAAAAACGAAGTTCTGTCATCAGGTCATTGTTTTGTGTAGTCATTGAGTGATGGATATAACATTATCTCCTGAGTGCATTTTATCTCTTCTCATAAGTGCAAAACTTGGAAAGCTTGAATCTTTGGGAGTGCTGTCAGAGCTGGTGGAGTTTGATGGAGGAAAGGGATGAGTTGGTGTTTGAACTATGAGGCGGTTGAGCTGTAAAGTCTGCTGTAGCATCAGGGCCTTCTTATGCTTTTATCAGGCTTCTCTTGTTTCATTCTTTGTTGGCATTCCTCTCTCTGACCTTTCTTTACTAATTCCTGTTTAAATGTTTCAACTCTTCACTTAAATGTTTCTGGCCCTGCCTTGCTGAGGAAAGAAGTCTCTTGAGGATGCAGATTTGAGGGTATCTCTTCATAGCAATTAACCCACTGCCACCATACAACTTCCATGAATAAGTATTGTATATCTGCATACCAGCAGAACTTTCCTTATGTATGTAGTTGGGCACTGATTAATAGTTAGCATGTTAAAAACTTAAAAATGTGAGGGGTTTTAAGGAGTTCATTGGGCTTGTTTTTAATAGCTGACTGCATTTATTGCTTGAATCAAACTTGAAAGGGTTTTTTACATCTATTATGTTGGGAAATCAGAACGTTTCATTACAGTTTTGCAATTTGATTTTTTTCCTAGTGGAAGTCCGCCTCATAACCATCATGTCACTTGTAACAAATTTTCCTGATTGCTAGGTACCAAAAAACAGATGACTTTTGAAGTACCCATGGGAGAAATTTGTAAGCTACAATAAATAAACCTCCCCCTGCTGCAGATTTGTGACTTACAGTAAATAAACCATTAGCACTAACAATAACCTTAATGTTCTTATCCTCTTTAAGGAAAGGAATTTTTATCCTGGAAAGAGGTATTAAAGCATTTCAAGTACAGGGAAATTACTCTTTTCAATATTATTAACCATACAGACTTTGATCATTTACAGAAGGACCATAATGAAGTAGCCTGCTTTCCAGATCAAGCATGAAAAATGCCTGTGCATGTGGTACCATTCCTCTGTAACCTGCATTCTTCACAGAAGCCATCTTATCATCTATAAGTATTTATATACTGGGAATGAGAACTTTTCTAACTGCTTGATATATATATCTTCTAAAAAAATACCCTGTCTATCTAGTTGTTCTGTTTTTTGTTTTTTTTTTTTTTTATTGGAGTTGATTTGTCTGTATGCATGTCTGGATTCTCTCTTGCATAGGCCTGAAATAATTCCCAGCCTTTGGCAGAAGTGCAGTCTTTGTAGCCTGGAACTGAGTGGCACTGTATTTGACTGATCCCGTTGCTCCCTCAACTGCTCAGCAGTTAGAAAGCTGGAATAGTATTTTCAGCATCCAGCTTGTTATGACTAAAGCTGATATCTATCAGTTCTTCCAGTAAACTCATGCTGCTACCTATCTCTTTGTAGTGAGGAAAACATTAACCTCTGTGTGTGCTTTGAAAAAGTCTGTGTTGCATAAATACTTTCACTCCAAATGGAGACTGAAACCTTTACAATTATTGTTGAAATGCAAGAGACTGATTTACATGGAACTGATGGAAAGCACGCTTGTCATTTGGAAAGGAAGCTTGTCACATGCCCTTACACAATTTTTAGGCATTCATTTGCATTTGCTATCAATTGATAATTCTGTTTAATGTAGAAATAGGATTTATAAGTTGAAATAGGCTTTTAAACACTTATTCATGTATCTACCATTTCCCATTTCATCTTGCAAAACGTTTTTCTTTTCCCTTATCACTGAGTGTATCAGTAGCCTGTGGTCACACCTGAAATGGTTTAGCTCTTTTGTGAAAATGGCTCCTAGGTATTTTGGAGGGAAATTGATTTCGTGATGGAGAAGGAAAATAAACAAACTTTACTTTGGGATATACCCTGCCCTATGTAGTTAAGCCCGTTTTACTTCTGTACAATGGTGTGTTCTTAAGCATATTTTAAATAAAATACATTACTTTTAGCAAAAGAGCTTTAACATTTAATTCCTTGTTTAAGCTTTATGTAACTTTTGTATTCTTGATAATGTAAGAGAAGCCTTTATTTTCCATATGTACTATTGTCTGATAAGCAGCCTCTCTAGTGTAAAAAAATACTTTGATTTAACAAATGCCCAAGGATCTGTCCTTATCACTATATGAAAAACAGCACAGGAAGTTTCACTGTCTGTTCCTCCAATATTAGCATTCCTTCCAAATAAAGCTGCTATTTAAAGTGATTTTTTTGTCTTTTCATTGTCTACTAGAAACATTTGTTAAATGGTATATTGCTATCAGGTAGATTTTGGAGAATATATTTTTTTTTCCCAAAATGTCTTTATTAAACTACATACCATTGCTCTAATTGGTTTGGTTTTAAAATAATTATTTAATTTTATGTAAAGCTGAAAATCAACGGTCCTACTCATGGAAAAGAATTCCAGGTCTTAGCACAAGTAAAGCACTAACTAAATGAAATGATCTGTTTCATAAAAGAAATTAAGCTTCAGTAACTAACGCCTTGCAATATCTCTGCTACTTTAGACCCAAGTATGTTCTGTAGTTTCACCTGGGAACTGTTATGTGTATTGATTTATTACTAAAGTTCTCTAAAGATTCTGCTAAAGGTGTCTGCCTTTGGGTGATCTTCAATTTCACAGAGACTGAGGAGGATTATTAATTTGTATGCTATATAGCAGATACTGTTTATTGTATATGCTTCTCATTTGAAGTAGAGGGACCGTGTCCTCTTCTTTAAACATAATTTGTCACAGTTTTCTTGACTGAAATGTAGAATTGGCAATTTATTCACTGTGTTACTATTTTTAGAGAACTTTGGACAGGTCCTTTTAAAGCCTGTTGTGTGTCAAATAAGTAGAACCAAAAATTTGGTAACCTGTCTGTGAGTTAGTCCATGCATCCTTTAGTTATTTGTATATATTGATATGATACAAAAATTATTTCAGAAGTCAGAACAAATTTGTTCCTGATTTTTTATTTTTAAATTCTGTGACATATCCTGTGTAGTCTCTAATATTTCCTAAAGGGTCAGGATCATTACAGATAGAATACTGTTTTATTAAATAACATAGTATGTTTTCATGAGTTGACCTGGACTGGCTACAAGATGCCCACCCAGCTGCTCATTCACTCCCCTCCTTAAAGGGACAGGGGAGAAGATGGGTCAAAAAAGCTTGTGGGTTGGGATAAAGGCCTGTAGATGACATAATTATTTTCATTGGAAAAAAGTTTAACTGGTGGTATTTAATAAGTTTGGATAGTTGGAAACGAAGACAAATCCAAACACCACCTTCTCCCCTCCTTGGTCCACGTTCTACTTCACTCCTTCATTCCTGACTTCCTCACGCCCTGAGCAGCACAGAAAGGTGGGAAGTGGGAGCTGTGATCAGTTCCTAACAGCTCTTCTCTGCCACTTCTTCCTCGGCATTCTTTTCCCTGTTCCAATGTGGATCCTCTCCCCAGACTGAATTTCTCCAGGATAAACCTGTTATGGCCTGGGTTCCTCCACGGTCTGCAGTGTGGGCATCTGCTCCATTGTGGTCTTTCCATGAGCTGCAGGGCAATACCTGCTTGTCGTGGTTTAGGCCCATCAGGGAACAAAGGCCACGATTAGCCTCGAGTACCGAAGAGGCTGAGGATTGCTCGAGGGCAGGGAGAGCTTAATTGCCGCTTAAGGTTCAGGACAAAACAGACCAGGCTACTCGGTTTGGGGAAGAAAACAGAAAATAATTTAACGCAAAATCAACCAAAACATAACCAAAATGAAACAACCCAGAGTAATACATCAATGAAGAGTCCAACCAGCCTTTTTAAGAACACCTTCTTGCCACACCTCCCCTCTTCCCGGGTTCAGAGCCCTGATCCCAGTGTTTTCACCTTGCCCCCCCCGAACGGTTCGGGGGGGCAGGCAGTGGGGGTTTCAGTTAGTCGGTTTCCGAGAGCTTCTGCCGTTTGTCCCTCCTCAGGACGGGTGAACTCCACGCCAGTCCTCCCTGCAAGTCCGTGGGGTAACTCACAAGCATGGCAGATCTGCACGGGCTGCTCTGCGGCGCGCAGGCTCTCCAACACGGCCTGGGCCATGGCCATCTTCCCACACAGTCCCTCGCCCGTCCGGGCTCACCCACACGGAGCTGTTGGTGGCTCTCAGTCTTGCCACGAATCTCCATAGGTTTCAGGGGCACAGTTTGTATTCTCGCCACGGCTTGCAGAAGGGTCTCCGGTCTACTGCTTCTCGTTCCTTCCTCCCTCTCTGGCTGAAGGGTCCGCGTGGTCGCCTCCATCTTGTATCACTCTCCACCTCCCGACTCGCATTTCAAATTCCCGTCCCCTAAATAGTGATCACAGAGGCGCCAGATTGGCCCAGCCGGGCCGGAGGTGGGTCTGAACCTAGGAGCCGGGGGAGGGTCTTCACTGCAACCCGCTCCCCCTGTTACCAAGCCAAAAGCTGCTCCTTGCTAAACCAGGACACTGCTTCAACATCATCTCTCCGTGGGCAAGTGCTGAGGTGCCTGGAGCACCTGCTCCTCTTATATGTATGGGTGCCTGCAAGGCTGTTTCTCACACTTTCTCCCTCCCTGCCAGGCCATATTTTGGCTTTTCTTACCAATGCTTTCCTTGAGGCACCACCATCTTGGCTGAGGGACTTAGCTGTGCCCTGTGGTGGGCCTGTTGGAGCCTCAGAGAGGCTGCCCCTGCAGCTCTTTGCTGCTGGCATATGTGCACATGCACCTCAGATAATTATCTAAATTTATCGTTGTAACAAAAAGGATTTAACTTCACTGCTTGATGCTAAATGACAGTACTGTTGAGTAGGTATCCATCCATACAAAGCTTGTGCTATGTGTAATTGTAGCTATATACTTTTTACTATATATAAATTACATGTCTTACTTCTGAAGAAATCAAAAGCGTCACACAACTTGGATGAATGCAGGACTTGGATCTCTGTATTGCACACAAGTATATTAAATTGCCTTACAGCACTGGGGTCAGGAATGCATCTGTGTTAGTGCCACAGAAGAAAGAATTTCCTGGTTTGTGCTGCATCAATAGCTTTATAGGTTAATAAGATGGTTTTAGCTCAATATGAGAGTTCTCCTAATTAAATTTTGAGTATAGTATAACCCCAACAACTGGAACTATTAACATTTTGTGGAGTATTTTGTGTGATCCCTTTCTCTGGGAAGCTCTATTGTGGAAAAGTAATTTCCAAAAAGGAAAGTGTCCTCATGTTTAGGATTTGCTTTAATACCTGTTTTGTTCTTTCTCCAAAGAACAAGCTTCTCTCACAACATGCTTCTTAGTGGGACTGGACAATTCACTGATCGGTGACTTCTCTATTTCTTTTTTTAATCTTTTTTGAAACGTGAGTCTTTGCCATTCATCTTCATAGTTTTGGAGTATTTTCTTTTGGTGAAGTGCAGGTGGGTTAGCGATCCCCTAAGGATGCTACTTGTATTCAGGGCAAGTTCAATAAATGCTTCTCTATTTTACGAGCTCTCTTTTCAACAAGTTTTGCCCTGAGATAAAAGTTCTAGAATTTACATTCTCAAGGAACTCAGTATGAGTAACTTAGGGGTGGGAGGGGGGCAAGGAAGAAAAGTAAGCCAGAGAGAACCAATGTCTGAAAAACAGTTAAGGATTGTGACTAGAAGAAAGGCAAATAATAGGAATTCTCATCTAAATTATGTATTTGTCTGTTCTTGGATCTGAAAATGCTCCGAATGTCCTCCATAAGAGTTAGGAAGACAGAAGTTTAAAGAAATTCAGAGCAAAAGATACACAGGTATGAGGTGACTTCAGTCAATAGCAATGTGGTCTGTCACAACTACTGAGAATGCTGATAAGACTTGGTAGATGCTGAATAACGCCTCCTGTTAAAGCTTTATTTTGAAAATCTGCTTGACAAACCTGCTGTAGTGAACTGCTTTTCCTGTACCACTGCATATATGTAACTGATGATCCCTTTCCTCTAAGAGTTTAGAAGAGCAGATGCGTACAGAGGACAAACTGACCTACACTAGAGTAGTTCAAAGGACAGAGTCATCTGCACCTTCTCTTATATGGCTAACTTATTTCTATCTCTGCTCTGTTAGACCTTTTTATCATATGGTTTTGCCTAGGATGAAGGGAAAGGAAATGGACACACAGATCCTGAACTCTCTTGATTTACACTTATGCTGACTCTGGGCTTTGTCTTCCTTCTTATCCTTCCCCAAATGTAACAGTTACTTTGAGGCAGAGATGGGGAATGTGAAGTGAAAGAATTCAGAATGCCTGATTTTTTTTTTTTTTCATTATCCCCCGTTCAAATGATCAAGTATTAAGTTCAAACAAGAACAGGAATTTGTACAGCATGGCTATGTGTGATTAGGTTAGGCCTGCAAGTAATAAAATCTTGGGGGAGAAGACTGCTGTTGTCGTCTAAGGACTTTATGGCTCTGACCTATTCATTTGACTGTCCTTATTCCTGTAATAGCATCAAACTGGGTTATAAGTCCTTTGATTCTGCTCTGTCTAATGTTAGAGGCAGAGGGAGCACATATCTAAACTATGTTTATAATTTTGCTGTTCAATCCTGTGACTGAAAACAACACACCTCTCAGTTGCAACCGGTCCACCTCACTTCCACTTGTGGGCTCATGCAGGGATATGAAAAAAGAACCCTTGTGTTAGGGTGGCTTTTTACCTGCAGTGGAGATAAGTAGCAAGGATAGATTAAAAATGTATGTTTAGAAGGCAGGAACACTGGAGTAGTGCTGGACCAATACTCTGAAATACGGAAAAGTTCATGCAGATTTGTGTAATAGGAAAGTGGGGGATGAAATTTATCAGCCACCCTCTTGATTTCCAAGTAATACTGCAGTGTCTATCTCACTACTGGAGGTGGGTCAAGGGACAGTGGAAGCAGTTGTACTGTGATAGTTAATGTAGGAATAGGGAAAAGTTAATTTGCAAGAAAAAGTGTAATCATATTATTCTGTAGTTAGACTGTTTCTTGCTGAGGCAGTAAGAGAAGAAACAAGTTTACTTGTTATGTGGACTAGAGAGATTAAAAATCTGATAAGGGGAAAATGCCTGGTGAAATGTAAGTGATCCAGTGTTACATTGGGCTTTCAAAAGAAATGTGTTCTATTTTCTGCAAAGTTAGAGTTAAAAAGTTAAGGATGGCTAAGTTAAAGGTGTGATGTGACCATCAGCCTCTTCCTAGGATAATACACAAATAATATAAAAGTAGCATTTAGTTGTTACAGAGCACTCAGACTTTGCTTTCCTTTGACTAAGACTGGACTCCAGGCTTTGGCCACTTTACTTTTTTGTTCCAAGTGTATCTTCTAAGTGCCATTGCTTAGTGATACTTGAGCCATGGAGACAGACAGATTAACAGTTCTGAAATAAGGCATGACTGTCTTCATTTTATGTTATGTAAATAGCAGAACTAATCCGCTTTATCTGATTTTAGTAGCATTCAGTATAACTATAAACCGTTACTTACTGGCAGTTGGGATCACTGCTCAAGATCATATTTGTGAAACAAAATAGACTTTGAGGGTCTAAGAGAACACAATACTTTCATATCTAGCAGTGATATGCATTTCCTTGTCCTCCTTAGCAATTCATTCTTGAAGTTAACGTCAGGCTACTGTTGTAGATGTGACACGTATTCCTAACTTCCCTGATTCTCATGTTTCAAATGTTTAGTTTTAGAACTTGTATTGAAGAGGGAAGGAGTCAGAACTTGCCAAAGGCAATTGTGTTAATGAAGCTTTTTACCAATAAAGCCACTAACCCAAACCCAACCAAACAAAATAGAAAGCAGCTGATTACTACAGCCCTGTAAGTAAATACAAAAAGAAAAAAAAAGTTGTGAGTGCTAAGAAACTACTAGAATTTCATTCTGAAAAGAAGAGAATTAATACTTTACAAGATCTGGTAGTTCAGAATGAAGTAACCAAATATGAAAGTGAAAATAAATGAAGATATTTATTATAGTTCTTAAGGATTTGAGAAACGGTTGAGTGATACAGTGGATTTTCCGTCGTGTTAAAAGTTTTAAAATGAAAGCCAGTTGCCTCTTTAAAAAGATACTGTAATTTAGTCACAGTTCACTTAGTACCAGTGTTTTAATTGCTTCTCATGTATTGGAAGAAGCAAAAGACTAAATTTTCAAGGAATTACTCTTGGAACTCTCTCTGAAGGGAATAGTCTTGTATGATAAAGACAAATTCTGAGCACTTTGCTTCAATTAAATAATAATTAATATTAACTTTTAGATATCAGTTAAAGAAATTAGATATACCTTCACCTAGAAGTATATGAGTTAATATAGCCTGGAAAACTCAGCTCTGTCTTAATGAAAGATGAATTGTGAAAAGCAGCAAGCCAGTTGTCGATCTGGATGGCTAAAAAAGTCTCTTGTCTGTATCTTAAACTTGACTGATAATTTTGAGTCACATAGATCTGATTTCACCAAGAGTGTTCTTCGTAACCATTGTCTTGAATTTTGACCGTAAGGCCTTGAAGTAATAAAATGCCTGTTGGCAGTATGTTTTTTACATAGCATTTCAGCAAAAGCAGACAAAAACCAGGTAGTTCCTGTGGAAGTAGTTGTGGAAGGCCTTCCTGCAGAAACACTTCAAGCTTGCTTGACTAAACAAGATAAAGTAAATAAACAATGTCCTTAAGTGCTTGCAGATTTGTTGTACACATAGACACCGTTTTTCTTGTCAGTCTGGGGTTTACATCACAGTTGTTGATAAATGTTAACATTTTTCCTGTTTTTTAAGGAGTTCTTTATGTAATAGTTAGACTGTTGAGCTGCCTTCTGACTTAGACTGGAGAAGAAGAGTGCCTTGCTACTACACCTGTTGCCTTCTTGGTGGTTTTAGAGTGATTTTTCTTCCTTTGTGGTCAGGTTATCACTTCCCCATGGCAGAAAATAGATACCGTGAATATGGAAGTGACCTTAGCATTTTGATAATTGCCAAAGGTATTGAAAAGCACTATTAAGCAGAACTTTGTTAATCTCATTTTGGTGCCTGGCTAAAAATAAAAGAAACAGCAGAATTCAGCATTTGTGAACAGAAACTATAAATTTTGAGCTACATTCTTAAAATCCACGTATAATATAGAGTGGAAGGAATTTTCAGCCAGATCTGACTTCTATGCATAATTATTTTTAGTGTAGTTGTTTTCAACCTGCTGATTTTTTTCAAGGTAAAAACTCAGGTAAGACATCAGTACTTAAAGTTAGATATGATCTGGGTCTATATGCCTGTGTATATGTTTCTGTTTACCTTTATAACTTCTAGTCTAGAAAGCCCTCCTCTGAGGAGGAGCAGAGTGTGAAGAGAGGACTTCTTGGATATATAAATGAGAGTACTACTTGTGGGTAGAGTATTGGTTTATGAGAACAAATTATATGGAGTGAGGGATGGGAAATAAAATATTCCTTATCTGCAACCTAATCTACGTGAACCTGCTTCTGCAGGAGGATTGGACTAGATGATCTCTAAAGGTCCCTTCCAACCTCTACCATTCTATGGTTCCACAGTAGTACAAGACAGAAGTGAGCATCAACAGCTGAGATGGCTGGGCATTTCCTTGTCTCCCTCACTTAAGGCTGGATGTAGGCAAATGTTTCTCATAAACTAACCCATGCATTTTAAGTACGTTTTGCCACTCTGTGTATATAGAATAACTGTAGATTATGAAAGTTGTAATTGTACAGAATATAAAAGTTATACTTGTCTGAATGCCTCGGTCCTGATGTTTGTTCTACACTTCATATCTGTGTGCCAGGTGACATTTCATCATCTCTGATGCTTAGGGATGAGGAAAGCCTCATTGTGCTCTGAAGTCCATGGATGAAAGGATTGTATTTACTCCAGTAGGATTGCCACTGTGGAAGACAATCAAGGCTGAGAACATACCTCCGAGTATTGTCCACCTCCTTGCCTTTGAGAAACAGCATTGGTCCTCAGGCTGCAAAATGTAGGCTCATCCAGTCTTACCAACCCCGTTGTTTTTGATGGATATGACTCTCCTCTTTCCCCACTTTCCTTACTGCAAACGTTCACTCCTAGACTTTGTGAGCGTTCCACTTCCCAAGTGACAGAGGTAAAACCCCTGAACATAGTAGATGTTGAGTGAGACTGGCACAGTGCTCATAACCAGCATCCTTTCTGCCTGCTGACACCAACGTAGTAAAATAATCCTGGACAGAAAAGAATTACAGAGAGCAGATGTGTATAATGGGCATTATGTGCATTTGCAAACTATTGATCTACTGAAACATCATTTGTCATTCTGCTGCTTTCACTGACCTTAGAACACAAACGGTCTGGTGCTGCACAGATCTTTGTGGGGAGAGGGCAGGCGGTATGTGAATTTGAAAGCTGATGTGTATGCCTTTTCTGGAGAGTTGGGAAGTACTGAACTTGTGGATAATCATAGTGTTTAGTGGTTTATATTGTGTACAGATTAGATGTATGTCTCTGCTGGTTATAGATTAAATTATGTATGTTAGAAGGAAGTGTTTAATGTTGGATGTTTGTCAATAATGTTGGATGTTTATCAAATCTCAGAGTGGCTATGGCTCAGACTTTTTTGTGGTCGAGCAAAGGTGAATAGCTCAATGTTCTTTATGGTTCTTTCTAAAAGCAGTACAAAATATCTGTTGCATCTTCTGATTCTTGTGGAAAATAAACTATTTGAGGGACTCACATTTAACAATTTATTACTTGCATAATTTTCCTTACTGTGAGCGATTTGGGCTGGCTTTCTAAGGAAACAGTGCATATGATTAGCTGACAGAGCAGTTGTGGTTCCCCTTATTGTCTCTCCTTCCTGCTTGAATGATTTCTGAACTGATCGGACAAAGTCAGTCAGATTTGTTAGTGTTCAAAAAATTGCTGAGGTATCTGAATTCCTACAAATGTGAATATCAGTCATTAGTTGGAGGGAAATGTAACTAATTTCCTGAAGGGAATTGCACAAAGCTGAGTTTACCATCTGTTTTTCTGTCAGCTTTCTCTTCAGTTGGTTCCTATATAATTTTTGATTTGTCCCACTACGTGTTCATTCTTGTTGGGGGTGTCAGGAGGAACAAGGAAGGCAGAGGAGTTAACACTGCTGTGGAACTGGTAGAGATTAGAGTATGAGGAATTCAGATCTAGAACATCTTGTTACTATTTCAGAATAAAGTTGCAAATTGAAATGTCAGTGCTTGTATTTCCATTACAATAATTCATAAATATATGATAAATTTAGCCTATAATGGCTATACCAGATGTTTTTTTGGATAAACCATATCTGATCTCCATCCCAGAGTGGATAGAGTGGCTAAAAACACTTTCAATCCTTTTATGCACTCTTCTGTCGCAGCATTTATAATATTTAAGTTTTTCTATCTTGCAAAAAAATGCCAAACCAACAAAACAAAGCAAACACCGTCATTGACCTTTCTCGATCCACTGTCTAGTTCTCCTTTTTAAGTCTCTTGTCCTTTTACTGCCCTAAGTGCTTTTCCTGCCCTTCTGCATACTCTGGGAAATTGAAGTAGGAAGAGAATCTGTGCTATGCTGATCTCTCTCCTGTTATCTTTTTAACACTCGAGTGTAAAAACTGCCAGTGCTGTAAGATTCAGTAGTACATGTGTGGAAATTCAGAGAACTCTTGTTTTGGTATTTTTTTGCTAGAGTTTGCTTGCAGTTTTTAAAAAACAGCAGCAGAGATAACTGCCTGCAACAGAGCGCAAAATAAGAAAATGTAGGCAAAGGTTAAAGTGCTGATCTTCTAACACTTGAGAAGTACTTTTGAAAAAGCCATACTACTAGGATGAGCTTATTCTGAAAACACTGTATCAGTATGCATGTGATTTTAAGCTTTTGAGCTAATGCTTGCTGTGCATGACTTCAGTATCTGTGTTATCTGGCATTTGAAAGAGGATTTCTGAGTCATACACCACACTTGGTTTCTCTGCCAAATTATGAGAAAAAAAAAGCAGTATTTTTTTTTTTTTAATACTTCTCTAAATTACAACTGATGGGGAGACTGACTTACAAAAGTGCTGTGGGTTTTTCTGCAGTGACATCTGTGGAGCGTATATATAGTAGGTTCCCAAGTTGGAAGCCAGAAGAGTATGTGGGAAGTGTTAAAGGGGGATGGGGAGGGAAGCAAATGAGAAATTCAGACAAAAGGAAATTGTTGATGCAAGTTAAGGCCTTTTCTTAGTGATATTGATAAATTTCTGCTGCTGTTCAAGCACTCTAAATTATTCTTCTTCTGATTCTGTTTCTTTTGCTTTTCTTCTGTTGCCTGGAAAACATGAGTGGAATCTAGTAGGACAAGAGGCAGCTTTTTCATTGTTCCTGTGGCTCTGTTGCTAGCTATTGTCCTCTTGGTTCAGGCAGCTCATGTCAGTCTTTGTATGGAGTAAGAAAAATGTTTTTCCTTTTTTCCTTAAAGATTGAATTTCTAGACTGTGTAGATAGGTTAGCACTGCATGGTTTTCAAATAAAAGCTAAGAGTAGCTCCCACCAACTAACATATTCTTGCTTGTGATGTTAACTTTTAATACTTTGTTCATTTGGATGGGCTTATATTTGTGGCCTGGTTTGAAGTAAAACAGTCTTGAAACCTAGATTCTATTTTTAATGTTTAAAACAAAGGAACTCTAAGCAAGAGAGTGTGTTTCTTGAATCTTTTTGTCAGGAATAAAAATCAGATTGCTGACCAAGTTATATGTTTTTAACAACTGGAAATAGAGCCAAATTTGCCCTTGAGCAGGAGCAGAACTCTACCACCCAGTAAATGCAGTCGTGAGCAGTGTCACTCAGATCTTGTCTGTTGTGACTGACTTAACTACATCAGTGATTATCTATAAATGAGGGTTGATTTTGAGGGCATCCTTGAAACAGAACCAAAACATAGCTGTTTTGATCATATGAAAACACACTCATGCATGCATAGGATAATGCAAAAAATGAGACATTTGGTTCTTTTGCAGGTATTATTTATATGATTCTACTTTTTCAATGCCTTTATTTTTGCAAAACTGATTAATTATATGATGGTACAGAAAGGATATTGACAATGGAATATCCTATAGCTGTTTGATTATCTCTTGTTTGATTTTTAAAATTTTCTTTTTCAGGCATCTATTAACAAGTTAAAAGTGACAGAACCATGGCTCAGTTTCCAACACCTTTTGGGGGTAAGTTTATAGTGTATTCTAAACTATTCCTGTATGCAAGAACTGCATAAATCTTTTGCTTTCTAAATACGTTCTGTATGAAACTGTTCATGGATAGTGTATCTTTCTGAGATGATAGTTGATCTGATTTGTGGTGTTTTTGCAGATCCATTAGAGAATACATATGAAATGTTGCAGAGACATCTCTGAAGAGTCAAACAGAAAAGCTGTACTGTATGTCTTTTTTTGTGCATTGATCTGTTACAGTCCTACAGTTTATAACTGTAGGGCAGATCCAGGCCACTCGACCCTTGTCAGTAGAGCATAGACTCATTGTGCAGTGGTTGTGGCTAGGAACTGGATATGCTTTTTCTTTGGGGATTCCTAGACTTTTTCATTGCTAAAAAGTACAGCAGATGCCTTTGAAAGCTGTCACTGCAAGCTGCTTTTCCTTCTTGCCCCATACCCATGTTTAGATTAGAACAAAGGCACTGCATTTTTTAGCTCTACAGTTGTAATGAGAAAGGTGTAGCATCTTAAACTTTGGTCTTTTTTGAAAGAAAAGTTCAGTAGAGACCTCACTTTCTGCTGTTCATATGAAATACATTTTTGAGCCCAGTTTTCTAACTAATCTGAAGAAAGATTGCAAAGATAAATTTCAGCGCTGAGATCTAGTAACTAGTTTGGTTCTACTTAAATGTATCTGTTAAGGGCTTACTCTGGAGATGCAGTTATGATTTTTGCTTTTCTATATGTTGGTATAGACTTATATACACATAAATATGAACACACACACACACACAAAAGTGTGTGAGTGTGTATAAATATATATAGAAGCCTAGTTTTTGGAATCACTAGCAAGTAAATTTATATTAGTGCTTCAATGACAGACTTCAGGAGACATATGTGTTACCGAGAGTATGTTGTAAGAGAAACACAGTTCTTGTTAAACACAATTGATTGGATGCCATTGCTGTCAATCTGAAAGTCTTTGAATCACAACGGAAGAGGAATCTTTGCACATGGCAGCTAGAACAAATGCATAAGTGGAAGCTGATACTCACTGCTTCATTTATATTCGAGTCCTGCTCTGTGGAATTAAATCCTGTTTGGTGCCAGAATTTCTCAGTTTGGTAAAATATCAAAAGCTTAGATAAAATAAACTCACTGGACAGTTTCATGTAGGATGTGCTTTCAGGTCATGTAAAAAGTTATGAATAGCTTAATTTCACTATGATTTTCTCATCGTGACTTCCTTAGATTATGAATGAAATCTGCTTGTTCCTGACAAGTATTTTCTTTTGTTTAGAGTTAGGGCTGTGCTTTGCATGCAACCATATTTAAACGTGTGTATACATTCTTAATAGAAATTTTGTCTCCAAAGCATTGTCCTCTGCCATCTTCAGAGAGTCTTCATTGCATTACAGGTGGATAACAGCTTTCTTCTTTCAACTTTATGTATTACCATTTGATCTTGCGTCTGTTGTCCAGGATCTTCTTAACTCTGGCTTTAGTGAGGAAGGAATTAACTATTTCTTCTGAAACAACTTTTCTCATCTGACAGCTCTACAAAGAAGTTGAAATAAGCACGTGACTTATGTAGTTTCTGTAATATCTTCAATGTGTAAATTATTATATTCATTCTTCAACCAAGTATAGTAGGTGGCATAATACGACCTCTTATAGGAGTGACAGCAAAAGTCCAGGATTGTTATAAGAGGAATCATTGAATCATAGAATGGTAGGGTTTGGAAGGGACCTTTAGAGATCATCTAGTCCAACCCCCCTGCAGAAGCAGGGTCACCTAGATAAGGTTTCATAGGAACATGTCCAGGTGGGTCTTGAAGACCTCCAAGGAAGGAGAGTCCACAACCCCTCTGGGCAGCCTGTGCCAGGGCTCCCTCACCTGAACAGTGAAATAGTTTTTTCTTATGTTTAAGTGGAACTTTTTGTGTTCCAGCTTCATCCCATTACCCCTTGTCCTGTTACTATCTACTATAGAAAAAAGAGATGCCCCAACCTCCTGACACCCACCCCTTAGATATTTATAAATGTTAATAAGATCACCCCTCAGTCTCCTCTTCTCCAGACTAAACAGCCCCAGTTCCCGCAGCCTTTCCCGTATGAAAGATGTTCCATACCCCAAGAAAATTCAAATTTTTATGGGAAATTTATCATATTTTTTTGAGACTGCAGCATTTTCTGTTCTCTGTACTCACCAGTCAAGATGCAGAGATTTATGCAGTCTCCATCTTGAGAGAGCCCTCACTCCCAAGTGTGCAACGTATGGTATCCCTCTACTTGTGCATACCAATATTTATGGCTTTGTTTTTATTTCACTTCCTTTCTTTTTAAAGAATCTTTCAAGTCAGTTTGGGAAATGAGTATGGAAAGAACATATTCTAGAACATTGTTCATTTTAAGGATGATTAATTAAAAAAAAAAAGCATGGAAGGATTTTTGTAATTGTTGGGAAGAAGGTTGTGTGCTTGACCTTCTGGTAGTTTGTCCAGGAGAAGAAACTGCCCATTTTAGCTTTGATAGCCCACTGCTTCACTTCTGCAGATGGGATGATTGTTAAGCCATGTAAAAGAAAAAAAAAAACCAATTAGGGAGTGTAGCTGCTTTTGAGTCAATTTTGTGGTTTAGTGACTGCCTCCTTCATATCCAAATGTATTGAAAAGCCCCATAACCTCTGTTTTTGGCATCCAGGATCGGAAGCCATAAATGACGTCTCAGTGTTGTGTAAGATCCTACTTTGTGCACTTCCATAGGTGTTTCTGTTACCTCAAATAACAAAAGATGGGAATGAAGCCATGCAGAAAATGCCATTCATGGTTTTAATTCATACTTTTCTGACTGAAGAGGCCACTAGGCTTACTTGGCTTAACATTACCTCTTTCGATGTTTGTATCCCACAAAGGATATCGACTGTTTCATTACCAATGAAAACTCCACCAGGAAAAGTTCAATGTTGACAATCATTTTTTTCTTGTTACAGGCACTCCAGAGAATAAATCAAGAAATCTTATTTTAAAATAGTTAATAGAATTTAGTTTTTGTTGCCTCATGCCGTAAGAGTTTTTAGTTCTGAGTTTTATTTCTTCTTTGTGGAACGGTAGGAAGAGCAAGGCTTTTTTCTGTTCCAGTTTTTTGGGATTGTTTTTTGTTGTATTTTTTTGTTTGTTTGTTTAATTACTGGAGTCATGTGTGCCTCAAATTGAGAGCGAGCATGCCAGCAAGTCACTGCAAATTTCACATGCGTTTGTTAGAGGTTTTTTTCTCCTCACATTATATTCAAGAAATTCTCCCTCTTTGTGTATGCTATGACATCCAGTCTTAGGATCTTAGGCTGGAGTAGTCATATTTCTATTAGAGGGAGATGTTCATCTACTCCTAATTGGCCTAGTCTGCATATCGATCATAATGTATTAATCAGTACCATTCCTTTCCTTCTGCCAGGAGTTTGTGAGAAGATGGGGAAGATAATTGCCATGTCCAAAGAAGAGTCCAGTTTTATCCCCACAGGGAGCACAGCTATGAAATCTGTTTAGAGTGCCTCTGTGAGCTTAGTCGCTAAAATTCTGGGATTTTTGGACTAATCTGAAAATGTCCTTTCTTTTAATTAGATATTCTTAGCCTGTCTGCTTTTAGAAATACATAGGTTACATGAAACTGAGATGATAATTTTTTGCCTAGAGCGCAGCTTTTATGTCATGAATGAAATTTACCATTTAAAGGAATGTTTTTCTTCCCCTTGTGGATTTCCTTTTCTCTCCAAAGTACATTTTGCCACATGAAAGTAGATTTTAAATAGCAGAAATTGAGGAGGCAGGAAATTCTCATGTTCTTCATAACTGCTGAGTCCGATTCTGCCTCAGCCTGCAAGCAGTTTGAAATACTTGCTGTAAATGTTCGTGGACCTTACTACCTGAAATTTAATCTCTGAGAATTCAGTGCTGAGACAGAGTGAATGCTAGGTCTCTGTTTCTTTCTGGAACGCTTCAGTTTATCTTTCAATATTAATTGCTTCAATAAAATAGTGATTCCATTAACTTACATGCCTTCATATCATTACATTCCTATACAGCATGAGTTACAGGAAGGTGTACGAGTGCACCGTGACTTTTACAGCTTTGAAACAGTTGAAACAAACCTGAAACACAGTGTTAGAGAGTTCATTAGGGCTCTGAAATGGAAGTTACGTTTTCTCTGAGTACAAATAATCTGAAGGATGAAAGTGAAATGTGTGCAAGAGTGTAGTGTGAAGAATCTGATCTGTGTAACTTATTCTTACTCAGATTTCTCATTCTCAAAAGAATGATGAGCACGCTTTCCTGTGCTGTTGTTGCCCATGTCTACTGTCTGGTTAACTCAAACTTTTCCTAGACAAGTAAGGAGAGTTTTTCTCTTACAATAGTGCAAAACCACATCATACACAAACGATTATTTGAAGTACTTTTTCAGTTAAAAGAATTTGTGTTTCAGTTGTATGTTCTCTGAGAGGCAACTGACCTTCCATCCCCTAAACATCTGGTTTGGTGAACTTTCTGCGTTATATCCTCTGATATACTGCTGACATTATCTTTTAATAGCCCATTTGTAAGTTTGATTGCACTTTTGGTAGCCTGGTTGTAACTTAAATCTGTGTATGAGCCATAAGTGATTCAGTGCTCAGCAGTCATCTTCATTTGGTAAAACTCTTTTAAGTTCCTAACCAGTTATTTAAGGATTCCTGGAGCTTTCAACTGCTGTCTTTGGATGAATGGCTCTGTTATGTATGTTGTTTTGAGAAGTTCAATATGATATGATATAATTGCACTCAAAAATAGTGTAGTTGTTAGATAATATTTCTTAATATTATTTCTCAACTTCTTTTGAACTAGGCAACCTGGATATCTGGGCTATTACTGTGGAGGAGAGAGCTAAACATGATCAACAGTTCCATAGTTTGAAACCAACATCTGGATTTATCACTGGTAATGAAACAGTTTTCACTTCTAATTTCATTTAATTCAATCTTAACTAACGAACCTAAATATGTACACAGTTTTTTGGGGGGACACTTGAGCATAAGTATGAAAAAAAATTGACCAGATCTTACTCAATTTATATCCCATTTTTCATATGAATTGCCACATCAACTCTATATTTTCTGATATTTACTAGCTATATACCTGTTTCACGCCACTTGATTTTTCTGCAAATAGGATTGTATAAAGCAGTTCTGTTGCATGGAGCAAGCTGATACTTAGAAACTGTACAGTTAGAATTCAGGCCATGGAATCACCCTGATGCCTGGTAATACATGTAGTGCTTCTAATGCACTCAGTGAATTAAATTACTCTAATGAGTCTAGCTGAGATGGAGTAGACTTTCTTCATAGCAGCCCGTATGGTGCTGTGTGGGCATTTTGACTATGGATGAACAGCGCTTGCAAAGCCTTAAGGCTGTCGCTGTTAGTCACTCCAGGGCTGGACAAGAGGTTGAGACGGGGACACAGCAGGGACACCGGGCCCCACCTGGCTAAATGATTATCCTATACCACCACGCACAACAAAAACTGGGATGCACTGGGATACAGGCTGTTGTCTTCCAAGGTAGCCATTCAGCTAGCTCGGAGACTTAGCTTTACATCAGTTGTGGGGTTTTTTTCCCCTCTTTCACTCATCAAACTGTCTTTATCATGAGCAACAAGTTTTCTGAGTTTTCTTACTTTTGTTCAACCTGTTTTCTTCCACATCCTGCTGGGAGAAGGGGTGTGAGTGAGTAACTGGGTGCTGAGGTTCTGCATTAGTTAGCACACTACCATACTAAGAAGTCTCTTTAAATAAAGATAGATTAATTTAACTGGAATCTATTTCAGAGACTGATTGTTTAAACTAGTGAAATCAGTGGGGATGACCTCTTAAATCAATTTTCCCATTCAGATTTTTTTAAAGCTGTGGGAAGCAAAGCTGCAAGTAAAGGAATTGAAGTGATCCTATGAAATTTTCATTGAACAGTGCTAATTTGCTCTTACTTTAAAGGCAATAGGATGCCTACTTCTTTGTTTTATTGCTTTTAATTTTCTTTATTGCTATCTAAACTGGTGCTCAATTGAAATGAAGGATATAGAAGTGTTTTACTTTTTTTGTTGTCTGACCCATCAGGAGGATTTCCACAGTGTGAAATTTAAATAAGATTATTAGCAGAGTCTTATCACAACCATTCATACCTCCAAGTATACAATTTGATTTCTTCTGTTCATGTTACATGACAGATATGGTACAATATACTGATGTTTTATTGATCTATTTTCATATTTAGTACTATTTCTAGTCTGTTCACAACTTTAGTTTACAGGTCACAACATTTCCAAGTGCCTAATCCTTTGGTATTTGTTTTGTTAGCCTTACTTTTTATTGGTAGTTGGAAAAAGACTTTAAAATATACCATTGCTTTCTTTAATGGTGGCTTACCAGGTTCATGTCAGGGTAAAGTGCACTTTATTTAGTTTATGTTAGAGGACTGTCATCATGCTTCCAAAAAAAATAAGATAGTGTTTATATTGATACATGCTTTCCTAGAAGAAAAATGTTTCTTGTTCTCATAAGGCAAGCAATTCCTACAAAGAAAGCCATTAATAGAGATCGGGGTCTATGAACCATGCGTTTCCCATTGCCCTAGATGTTTATACTCTGCTGACTTCGTATGGTGCTGACTGTTGCAGGCTTAAACAGTATGGGCTTGTTGGAAATATCTGGTAGGTTTGCAAGTGACAAAACAAGTTTAAATCTCATATTCTTTTCTGTACATGTTAAGTATTTCTGATTTTCCTGTTGCTCCTGTTTTAGATGTTTTTGACTCACAATTTCCTCTTTCTCCTCTTGCAGATATATTTAGCATTTTCTGAAATGATGTCCTATTTATTTTACAGGTGATCAAGCTAGAAACTTTTTTTTTCAATCCGGGTTACCTCAACCTGTATTAGCACAGATATGGTGAGTATATGGGAGGGGATGGAGAATTGCAGCTAAATCTCAGAGTGAAGTTTCCTGGTACAGACTTGGACAGAAACTGAATTTCACAATCTGTGTCTTAAAACAATTTGTTTAGTTCAATGTGCTTTCCAAAAGTCTACAAGGCAAAAATGCTTTGTAGTTGAGTTTTGAAGTTACTAGTTCAACTACTGGAAGTAGGCATACTTCTACAAATGACATTTTTGAAGTTGGCAATTTGGAACCCTCCTTTCAAATTATGAAATGCTGTCAACTTATTAAAACCCTACTAATGCAATCACTAAACACAGTAATTAATATTAAAAATCTTCAAATGGGAGAACTTCTGCAAGACTTGCAAAATTTATAAGAAAAAATAAGACTGGCAGAGATTTTTTCCATTGTAGTTGTACAGCTTGAAAGCCTGAAAGTTTTACTATTTCTTGGTGAGAGACAGATCAAAATGTCTGTTGCTGTATACTACACAAACATTTCTACAGTTTACCAGTTTCTTTATGCAAGATTACATTTGTTTCTGCTCAGAATTATATGACCATACCAATTTTGGACATAATGACTTACATAGATTATTCATCATTTATATTAATTATGTTACTACTAAAACCTTTTTTTGATGCTAGACAGTGAAATAGTACGACTTTTCATTCTGGAGTGGAAAAAGCAGCAGAGGGATGGATAACTTTTGAAAAATCTGTTAACTTTTCCTTTGTTGTTAACTGTTTGAAAGAGAGAGTAGTGATTTGCAGTTTTAAGGATTTTTTTATTGTAGTAGGACTTTTAAAGGCAGAATCTTTCTGTTACTGGACAAAGAAGAGAATTATTTTCTTGCAAGAAAAACAGTTACTTTGGAAATATGCATGCTTAAAAGAAGGGCTGGATTTACATGGGTTTATTTTCTTTCCAATTTATCTTCATCTTACAAATATTAAATCAGGTCAGGTTATCTTATTTGCTGAAAACCCAGACAAAGTGCAGATGTCCCTTTGGAACTTCTCCTGCTTCTTAATTAAACAAGGAAAGAAGTTTTGTCTTAAACAAGACATCCTTTCTCCAAAAATATTCTGTAGGCATTAGCTTTAAATAGGTGTTACCAAAACCCAGCAGTTGTAATTGGCTGACTAAAAGTCTCTTCCTTTCTGAGTTATTCAGTTTTTCAGCCTCTTGAGAAGGAGAGAATCATTCTGCCGGTTTTGTAGTTGTCATAGAGACAAGACCTTAACTTTCACATTTTTTTTTAAATAAAGCAAAACTAAAACTCACTCATGCTATCTTTATAAATCATAAAAAACCATGTAGACATCCCTTTTTCACCATCTCTTTTTTTCCCCATCAATTCTGAATTAAGAGAAGTAAATATTAAGTAAAAATCTAGATAAATTCTGAGTTGGAATTAGAGCAACTGTGTAGAAAAATAGTTGCATAGTGCTGGTAAGACTCCTTAAAAGGAAAAAAAAAAAAAGGAAAACACCCTTTCTTTTCCCACTTGAATGATTCAGCTCTTTTGATCTGTTGCATTTAACTCTTTTGGCTGTTTGGACCCTACTACAGATTACTAGTATCTCATAGAAACAATAAAAGTTAGATTATTTAGTCGCAAGAAGTCCTTTGTAGCCTACAAAGGGAGTCACAGTATGCTCAAGATGGTATTGAAAAATGTGAATCATTGCTTGTCTTAGCTCCCAGGGGTAAGATCTCAGACTTGCATACTTGTTTTGTGGACAAAACAAAAAGTTCCATTTAAACATAAGGAAAAACTATTTTACTGTTCAGGTGAGGGAGCCCTGGCACAGGCTGCCCAGGGAGAGTGTGGAGTCTCCTTCTATGGAGGTTTTCAAAACCCGTCTGGACATGTTCCTATGTGACCTGATCTAGGTCGACCTGCTTTAGCACTGGGTTTGGACTAGATGATCTCTAAAGATGTCTTGCAACCCTACCATTCTATGACTAATAGCAATATTCTAATGTTGTCTATCTAAGTCTCTGTTAACATGGATATAGATCTGTGGGTACATTAATGGAGGGGACAGTTCGGGAGTAATAAGCCCAGAATCTCTGTGAAACATTTGAGCTGCATAAAACTTCTTTACTATCAATATTTTTTATTTCTTGAGTAGATGGAATTTAATTTTTTTTAGATAGTAGTTGGTTAGTAGAGGACAATAAGGGCAGGTCTGACAATCATTAAGGAAGGAATGTTGTTATCTTTAGTTAGAGCAACTTATAAAACTCTTCAAATTAGTTTTCTGATCCTGGAAATATGAAAGTGAATGTATGTTCTGTTTTGGAAGAGTTTTCCTATTTTTAATGAGTCTACAGTTGATCATAGTAGTCTGTCTGCAAGCTAGTGTCTATCATTTGTTTCATAAAGGATTACCTACAGCTATATGTAGACAAGCTTATGCTAATACAAATTTTCATCTGTTTTGTTGACTATGGAAGTTGTATAGAACAACACATTGAGGAAGAAACTGCAGGGGCAATTGGCCTAATGAGTGATTGTCCAAACTGCTTTCAGAGCTTTCTGCAGAAAAAGCAAGCTCTCTGTCTCTATGAGTTTCCAGATAAATTATCTCATGAATGAGAGAAATTTTTTGTTTGCATAAGTGAGTGGTCTTCACTGTCTTATTTTAATTAAAATTGAAATGGCATTTTTGAATAATTAAAAAAATGATTTTCACTAGAACTTCAAGAAGTACTAGCTAGCTAACTGAAGTACCAGTTATTTCTTCTGCTTCCAGAGTTGCTTTGAAGATATCCTACAGTTGGTGTAGTTGTTTTCTAAGATGAGACTCTTAAGGAGTGTATCTTATTTTAATTTTTACTATTAATCAAAGCTTACCCAGAATTCACATTCCTTAAAAATAGCAGCTCCATGGTTTTGAGCATTGAAAATTCCTGTATCCCTTCTACTCATCATTCCTTTAAAAAAAAGAAGCCCCTGGGAGCAAATTAGTGAAATTGTCATGATGGACCATAATAACTTTACTGTTCTACACTTTACAAGCTTTGGAGTCTGCCAAGCTGGTAATCTGTTAAGAAGCCTCTAAGTAGGCTCTGAATTGAGACTGCAATGGCTTGTAAGATAACTGTTTTTAAGTAAGCAATAATCTGGCTTTCTTCTAAAACCCTTACTAGTGATGGCCTCAAAAAGCATCCTCTGTGTAGCCTCTCTCTCTGGAGTTAAATGAGAACTAAAATAATGAATGCCATCTGTTTTTCTTGCATTTACAGTTACTTAGTTTTTCAGGGTAGACTAGAGCTATTGGTTGTCTTATCTATTTCTGAGCTATGCTTCCCTCACAACGCTCTTAAATTTGTGTCCAGGTGTGAGAGTGGAAGATTATGGGTGGCAATTCTCTAATTCTTACTATATGTGAATTAATCAAGTGTCTGATGCTAAAGACCTAATTTCTCCTCTCTAATTATGGCTGAGTTTTATAATGCATTATGGGATTGTATAATCTAATATGGGAATGTAAAGCAGGATGAGTCCAGATTTTTTGAACTGCAAGATTTCTTTAACACTGTGCTATTTTTGTGCAGATGTTTTGTAGGCTAATCATAAGCATATTTGACAGAAAAAATTTGTGCATGCTCAGTTTCTGCACCTCGTAAATGCAAAAGTAATCAAGTTATCTTTGCATTCTTCAGAAAAGAGTAGAGAAAGGAGAAGAAAAAATCTGTAGAGGTATAATTTTGTAAACACCTGAAACCTAGCATTGTGATGAAGTCTGCTGCAGCTATTCTCATTAGAAAACCTCTGTTATAAACACAGGCCTGTTCTATAAAATATGATAAATATTTAGTCAATGTTTAATCCATTTACTGCTCTGCACTGCTTCTGGCCAGACCTTAATTGAAACAAATTGAAGGACACTATGTTCTTCCAAATTTCATTACAAGCAGAACAGTGAAATTTGGTAGTGTTTACTGTCAGCCACTCAGTACATTTCGGGTGCTGTTTATTTAAAAGTAGTACTGTAATCTAAGAACCCTGGGTTCAATAATAAGAAATGAAATTTTGTCATGCTCTAAAAACATGTATAAATTCTGTAGTGTGTACATATTTTTTCTTGCTGAAGTTCACACTATTAGTTTAAATAACAAAGCTAGTGATGTAAATGAGTTGAACAGAAGGTCAGACCTTAAATCAAAAGCTACCGATGATTATGTGAATAAGAGTTTAATTAAGGCAATGAGACTGATGCACATCAAAGTTTCTTACTACTGGACAATTAATATTTTCTTATGTAGAATGCAAAGACTTCCTGCATTCTGGCAGTACGCTCTGTAAATAGTGCCTGGAGAATCAAGGTCACCTATAGTGTGATACTTACTCTTACTGCTTTTTCATGGCCATGCATGTAACTGGTTGAGGGACTCTGTGCTTTAGGTATAAATTTTATCGTTATTTGTAAGGCTTTAAAGACTTAAATTTTATAAATCAAGGGGGTTGAACCCACACAGGTTGAACAAATATGACTTCTAAAAATAACTTGTATAATTACTTTGCTTAAATGGAAAGATGTAAGGAACATTGTGACTACTTATTTGAGCTGTATGTGCCAGTTGGTCACTATGGAGCTGGCTGACTTCTCCATATGTTGAGGAACGAGTCATCTTTGGGAGGACCACTGATTGTTTGGAGTGCAGTCAAAAATCTGCTAGAATAGATTTATCCAGATAATTTATCAAGCTTTGTTCTTGTGCACATCCTCAGCTTGCTCTCTGTAGAAGCTTGTTTTTTACTGCCTGTTTCCACTGGGCATCTGTCAGAGGAATGGCTGAGCAAGCATTGAACTGAACTTTAATAAGAAACACCACTCATTTCCGTGTTGGTATGTTTTTTTTTTTTCTAGTTGCCTTGAAGAAGTTGTGGTGTCTGCTTGTAAGCATTAATTAAGTGAAGCTAATTATCTGCCCCTGGTTTCCATTGTTCTTAATACTCTTATTTTCTAACGAGGCTTGCTTACCCTTGGTATTCGTTGACTGTATATTAGTTTACTTTCTAGTACAAAACCCACAAAAGGGAGCTCTTCAGAAAATATATTTAGCCATTAAGTTTATGACATTCTAACACTCCAAATACTTTTTGCCTCTTGAATGTTTCAGGTTTGTAAGACTTGTAGTATGCATTTCTCCCAAGTGCTGCTTTTAGAGATCTAACATCACTGTTTATAGGTGCTGACTAATGAATATTGTGTGAACTGTTTTGATTGTAAAAACTGTAAGACATATGAAGAAGAAAATTAAAATCTATGGAGTAATATTGTTCCTGGTAAGCCTAAGTGATGCTTTTGGTCAGCAAAAATTTTATAGCATGTTGTGGGACTCTTCCATTCTAGTGGAAGTGAGTATTCTTAATTGTCATAGTTAAACTATGAGTTCTTTCAAAATTAGTTTGGGCTTTTTATAGGAATTTTAAGTTGATATAAACAATTCTGGTGCAGAGAGATGCAAACATGTCTTTTTGAGGTTTATACCCATTTCATAAGAAGAAAAGCACTGCATATACACAGTCTGTTTGCAGGTTTGCATATTAGTGGCTTGTACACCCCACTGGACAGGAAGATATGATGGAAATTAATAAACTCCTAGTGTTTTTATGTCCAAGAAAGCCATTGTACTTCAGAATTAGCAGAACATGGGTAACCTCAGTAACAATATTTGAGAAGCCTACTTTGTGTTTGTAACTGTTTTCTAGAAGTAACTGTCGTGGTTTGGCCCAGCTAGCA
Source organism: Colius striatus (assembly GCF_028858725.1). Taxonomy (NCBI): domain Eukaryota; kingdom Metazoa; phylum Chordata; class Aves; order Coliiformes; family Coliidae; genus Colius; species Colius striatus. Next base: position 95,284,457 of record NC_084759.1, on the reverse strand, counting down.
GAGCAGCACCACAACAGTCTCTCGCTTGGTGCTCCCATTCACCCCCACCCTTGTTAGGATGGCAGAGGCCCCAGCAAAATGGGAGTAAAAAGATAACCAAGGTTGTGGATTAAGATAAGGGCAGGGAGGGCTCACTGCCAAGTATGATTCTGGGCAAAACAGACTCCAGTACTCAACTTAGAGAGGAAAGTAGGAAAGTTTATTCTACAAGAAACAGAACGGAATAAAAGCAAAAAGGGAGTAGGACGATGAAAAAATTACAACCAGCACTTTAAGATCTCTCTTCCCCATCTCTCCTTTCTTCCCGGGCCCAGTTCACTGCTCCCAGTATCTCTACATCCTCCCCCTACAATGGCTCAGTGGGGCAGGGAGTGGGAGATGTGGTCAGTCTCTCACAGATGGGCTCTGCTGCTTCTCTCTGCTCAGATGAGGCTGACTCCTGGCATTCTTCCCCTGCTCCCACACAGGATCCCTCCCATGGGACACAGTCCTTAACGAACTTCTCTGGTGTGGGTTGTTCCCAACAGCTGTGGCTTCTGCCAATACAGGGTCCCTCACACAGGACACAGTTCTTGGTGAATATCTCTGGTGTGGATTCTTCACTGCGGTTGCAGTTTCTGCAGTTGCAGGGTCCCTCTCTCGGGACAAGGCCTCTTCTGGGCATAAGCTTAATGAGCTGCTTTGTCGTGGGTTCCTCCCCACAGTTATAGCTGTGAATATTGGGTCCCTTCCTCGGGACATGGCCTGCTCCAGCCATAGTGATACAGGGTCCCTTCCTCAGGACATGGTCTCTTCTGGCCATAGTTTTAAACAAGAAAATCACTGCCCCTGGCTTGGGGTCTGTAGTGAAGTAATTGGGTCCCTCCCACAGGACATGGCCTCCTCCAGCCATAGTCACTTTCCCTGGCTCGGAGCCTTTAATGAAGTGAATTGCTGCCCCTGGTCAGCTTTAGCAAAATGAGTCTCTGCCCCTGATACGGGCTCATTATCAAAATGAGTCTGTACCGCTGATGCGGGGTCTTTAAAGAAATGAAAATAAATCTCAGCTTCACCAGTCCTCTCCGTAGAATGCAGGGGAGTCTCTGCTCCAGCACACCACCTCCTCTCTTTCACCACCGACCTTGGAGTCCACATGGTTGTTTCTCTCACCGTTCCTACTCCTTGCACCACCACCAGCCAGAGAAGAAGGGAGAGAAGAAGGAAGAAACAGGAAGAAGCCTCCTCTTCCGGCTTCTTCTTAGAAAGTGATCATGGAAGCATCTAATTGGCTCAGCCCCAGAAGTGGGTCTGGCTCAGAGCTGGGGAGAGTTTCAAGCAACTACTTACAGGAGCCATCTTTACAGCCCCTTCCCCCTTACCAGAAAAGGCTGTCATGTCAAACCATGACAGTAACTATGCCTCTTATTTTGTAGTACACTTTTTTTCATTAACAGCTATTGCAGTCCGTCCTTGCTGTTGCTTAACACTCAGGGGAGAGAGAGTCTCCTTTGCCTTCAGTAAGGTTCTCCCACTCATCTCTGCAAGTTGTGCGAAGACAAAAATATTACATCTTTCACTTCAATTTATCCTACCAGTACGTTAGGTAGTACCAGTGTGTTGCTTGCTCTTCTTGAAAGAGTGGTTAGAAGCTGAGGCTCTAGAGCAGTGGTGTTCTGCAAGGAAGAGAAGATAGGCATTCAAAATTTGTACTTCTCTTGGTCCAGGTTTGCTGTGCTGGCTTTCCCTCTTCCTTCTGCTGGTTGGACTACTGTATACCAAATCTGAGTGCTACAGTAGTGTCTTTTTAATTGATTATTTGTTAAATGAACGACATACTAAGTGATCACAACTCAAACTTTAATCCAGATCACATTATGCCATGTGGGTCCCAGCATTGTTTTTGACTAAATTTACGCTTCTGAAGGCTTGCTGGTAGTGGGATTAGAGGAAGGATTAAAATTACTGAAAAGCAGGCAATTTTTATATGTAAATTGAACTTCCATGTGATACAAAGCTTCAGGAAACAGCACCTAGAGGTTCTCACAGCCAAAACTTGTTCTTCAATGAAATACATGTAGTAATTCAATATCTTTCAGGGAGTGGCAATATATACTTTTAAATTCAGTGTTAACTCAGAGTCTATTGTTTCCTCACCAGACTTTCTCTTTCTTTTTTAAATATTGCTGCCAAATTTTCAGTAGTATTATTTAGCTTCATGGCATCAAAATTGGTGATGAAAATGCGATACTTGGAAAAGTTGGAGGGTCTCCATTTTTGAGGAAAGGCTACTGGTGATCTAAACCAGGGAAGATTCTTAAGATGTATTGTTGACCTGTGGCAAGCCCTGCTGGGATTTGCTTCTTTGTTGAATTTTCCTAGGATTGTGTTCATTGGTGTGGGAGGGTTTTAATTTTGTTAATATTTTGCTACTGCATTTACCTGTCTACTTATTTAAATATTGATTATAACTATTTGTCAATTTATTGTAGTACTTTTTTGATAAGTCTTCACACACTTGTATGAAAGCTTTCTTTCACAAGGATTTGATAATAAATAAAGGTCTAGTTTAATTAGAATGCCAAGGTCCTTTGTATTGTCATGTCTGTGACATATTATTCCAATACTGAAATGTGAATTTAACTCTTAAAATGAATTCAAAGAAATAAGCATAATGTTTAAAATTTAGTTTTCAACTAATTCCATTACTACTGTGCATTTACTCTGGTTTTTGGTTTGCAATTGCAGGAACTAACATTCTTCCTGCTTCTTTCTCCCTAACCTCCCACCCTGATTCCCTGCTGAGCATGGTTTTCTTAACCATCAAATGAAGAAACAAAAAGAAGACTGTTTAAGTCAGACTATTTTATATAAAAGCCTATTCAAGGTCTAGGCTCACTGTTTTATCTTGAGTACTATTGTTTAACTGAAAACACATTTGTACACTTGGAGATGTAATGGTGTTTAGTAAAGCACAAGGATATAAAGAAGATTTTGAGTGTAGCTGAAATACAGATTTGCAGACTAAATGATTTGATTCTCTATGGTGCCATTTACAGTACCATGTAATTTTATTTATGTGATTTTGCAAACTTTTTGTAGAACTATATTAACTTTTCTTCTCTGGATGCTTCACTGTAGTTCCTCTATGAGTTGAAAATCAATTTTAAAAATATTTATTAATCACTCCAAGAAAAAAAATCAAGAAGCTTTCCATTTAAACTGTGTCTTGTTTCATTACATATTTAGCCTCGTATAATTATTTTGAGTGAAATTTAGTCAGTCTTGAATATACTTGCCTGTGTGTATGTGCTCCTAGGTCAGCTCCTGAAGTTGATAACTTAAGATTCTAACTGTGAAAACTGCCTATTTTGTAGGGCTCTAGCTGACATGAACAATGATGGGAGGATGGATCAGTTGGAGTTTTCAATAGCTATGAAACTTATAAAATTAAAACTACAAGGTTATCAACTCCCATCTGCACTGCCTCCTGTCATGAAGCAACCACCTATCGCTCTGCCTAGTGCACCAGGATTTGGTAAGCTCTTTGTTTTTCCCTCTCTATTAGCTTGTATTATAGCAACCTAAGCTGTATTTATTGTTGTTTTGCAATTTCTAAATGAAACTTTTAGAAAGGAGTACTGCTGAAAGTATGTGCACTTGAAAAAAGTGCTGCCACATGCATGCAAATGCTCAGAAAAAAAAAAATCTTGATGAGATTTTGGCGCACAACCATACTGAATAACATAAGTTGAGGTCGTGTTTGCTTCAGATCTTATACTTCTCCCCATATGTTTCAAACAAAAGTATTTGTGGGGGGAAAAAGAGGTAGATCAGGTAGCAAGGCTAGTGCATTCCAAAGTGATGGAGTTCTTATTTAAATTGTTGTCATTAAAGGATCTCCAGCTTTGGCAAGATTAGGTATGTTTTTCTGGACTTTTTACAAGTCACGGTAGTAGTGCACCCCGCTGCTAATAAAAGTATAAAATAAATTATGAACAGTGCTGCACTGCTATTAGCTAGAACAGCTGCTGATTCAGTTTTTGTGGTTAAGTACTGCCAAATTCGCCAGCATTGCAAGGAAAAGAGTAGGGAAAATGGAATGGTGAGAGAAAAATAAGTAAATTAAGCTGAACTTCATGTTTGACACCTTGATCTTCTGCTAGTGAGAGTTTTTGTATTTTTCTGTGTTAATCAAAAAGAGAATAATGTAGTTGATAAACTGCATGTAGCTGTGTTGTTTTAGTTGTTGCTTCCACAAGTTTTACAAACGGTTTTATTTCCGAGAGTAAGAAATCAATGAAACTGAACAGGGTGAATACTGGTTTAATTGAGACACGTCATAGTAGAGTCAATCCCCCAAAAAAACCAGCAGAATCTGTGATTTTCTTTTTTTCTCATTCACTATAGACTTGATCTCAACTGTTCGCACACACTCTCATTCTTCCTGTTGGCATGAGTGGCCCTCCTCAACCTCCCTGTTATCCATGCAACTGTGCTTACACCTAAAATACCTCATTACTGTGCTTCACCCTATTAGCTTTGCACTGTTTCATCTAGACAATAGGCTGCAAGCAGTTATCCTGAAGCTTGTTCTTTTCAGCCGTGGCTAAATGTAGGCTTTGGGTTCATTACTCACTGGAAGTTGACAGTGCTGCTCTTCATTTAGCTCAAGGCAAACAATTCTTTTCTTCAGCAAATGCTAATAGACTTTTTTGGTCAGCATTGCATCCCGTGTGATCTTATATGCATACGTTATAAAGCAATATATTGTTCCCTCTGCATTGTTTTATGTTCCCCTGCCATGCTAATGGTGCAGCGGACTGTAAGAGGTCTTTCAAGGGATGTGTGGAAGTTTCCATTTCAATTTGCTCTTTAGTTCTGCATTTACTGCAGAGTTGCAGGTTGCAGTTAAATTGTTGTATCGTATTAGGAGTCTCTAAATTAGAAAAAAATATCTCGTTTTCTTGCCCATAGGTATTGGGGGCATTGCCAGCATGCCATCTCTTACAACTGTTGCCCCAGTGCCAATGGCATCTATTCCAGTAGTAGGAATGTCTCCACCATTAGTATCTTCTGTTCCTGCAGCAGCAGTACCTCCCCTGGCTAATGGAGCTCCTGCTGTTATACAGCCTCTGCCTGCTTTTGCTCATCCTGGTATGCTACATACTGTGACTCTGTTTACTCTCTTGCTATAAACAAATTATTTTGCCTTTTTTTTTTTTTTTATCCAGAGAACAGTAGACATGGAATTAGCCATTTTAACTTACTTTAAAAAATGGCTTTGGATAAGGACTGCACATTGTTTTAGCCCAATGTAGTTCGTTAGTAAACTTGTATCCAAGTTAAAAGAAGAAACTTGGACATACCTTACTGTAACAGTCATGCTGAGCAAAATATTAACCCTATTGTAACAGCAATGTGATAAACCTAGTTTGCCAGTAAACTTGCCTAGAAATTGATCCTCTCTATTTAAAACTACCAAAGTACTGCTGTTTATTTGGATTACTTTTAAAATATTGGACTACTTATGACTTGTAACAGTAATCAGAATATAATTTGATATCAACAGGGTTTGCATAAAAGTGCAAAAGTAAAAAGACATGAGAGAAATGCCTGTGTGTTTCCACATAATTTGTTAGACACTGTAATTTTAATATTTTTAAAGGGGTGCCATTAGAAGAAACATAGTGCTTGTTTATGTTAGGAACTAAATGAATGTCACTGATATTTTATAATTTAAAATGCTAATACTAATATATACATATATTTTCTTATCTTACAGCCACATTGCCAAAGAGTTCTTCCTTTAGTAGATCTGGTCCAGGATCACAGCTAAATGCGAAACTACAAAAGGCACAATCATTTGATGTGGCTAGGTAAGTTAATGTGGAATGAATGTGTCTGTGTTTGGTTCCTCAGAGTTAGAAAAACTACTTCTCTTTCTGAAAGTATTTTCTGAGATAATATTTACTTGCAGAAATCAATTCCTACTGAGATCCTCCTTCAGGGTATCATAGGATGCTGTGGTTTTACTCCATAAGTAGTGAGTCACTGAAACAGAATGATTAACTGTTTCAGTATGTGTTGACACTATTTTCAAACTCTTGAAAACTTAGTTCTTGGAAAGCATTTACTTCTGTAAACATAATCTATGTTTTACAGTACTGAACAGGCACTCCTTTTAGTGTGAAAATATAACTAGTATTCTAGTTCAGCATCTATAGGATTATTTGTAAAAGCAAAATAGTTAATAGTTCTCATATTTTAAATGCACTCCACATAACTGTTCCTTAGGTATACTTCAGGTTCTGCATGAAAAATCACCTAAAAAGGTTTTTATATTATTTCAAAGCCTGGGAAAATTCATCATTAGGCAAAATGTATTTTACTGTCATCTGAAGAAATACATCTAACGAAATAAAGCTTTCTTAGAGGAAGTAAAGTAGTGATTTCCCAAAGGCTTTATAAATTGAACTTTCTTACAGATCTATACAGCAGATTTTTTTTTTTCAAGAAGAAAATGGCTTGAGATGGTATTTTTAATTATCTAGTTTTATTTTATTTTTTCTTGTGCCCTGGTATTAGATATGTAACATTACTGATTGTTGGCAAATAGGATTAAAAATATTTCAAAGCAAACAATTATTTTTCTCTTGGAAATCTAGTACCGTCAAGAACACAGATGGTGCTCTGATATGATTTCCAGAGGTACAGGAAGATATCTGCTTTGTCTCTAACAACACTTAGCATTTATAATGAATGAAGTTCAAAAAACTTCAGCTGAAATGGCTTGTAGATATTCCTTAAGAAGACTGTCATAGTTTTGGGATTAACTATATATGAGTCTTGGTGGTCACTTTTGTTGCCAACAGAGGTCTGAACCTCAGATAAAATGGTTTCTTTTCTGAGGTGAAATTGCATGGTTTTCTGAATCTGTTTGAACCAGGATTGGGGCTTCCTTAGCTCAATTGCGGTTACTTCAGTAACTCTGAAATGTTTGCCAGCAATGAAGGAGGGTATTCCTTCACAGACTGCTGGTAATACTGAGTGATGAACTGGCCTATGTCTTCTCAAGTTTTATTTTGGAGAAAACAGATAGCGAGGTAATTGGTTTGCAGAGTTTATGGAAAGAGAAGAACAAGAGCTAAAGCCATTAAATTAAATGTAAGGCTGAAGTATTTTTTTTTCTAGCTGAGAATTATTTTGAGAAGGGTGAAATTCAAAGTTCCATTTGCTTTTATCACTCTCTCTGCCGAGTCACCGGTAGTGAACTCTTGGCATGCGTGGTGTTTGGCATACATGAGTCAACTGTTTTGTCCTGCAGCATTTTTTCTTCCAAAACTACCATTTGAGTATCCATGAAGAAAATTTCATTATTTAATGTGTAGTAAACTTCACAGATACTTCACAGATCAAGATAAAAATATAAATAAGACAAAAGTAGACTTAATGTGTAGAAACTCCAAATGTAGCAGAACTAGGGAATTGCATGGATAAAACTGACTGTTTTGGGGATTTTTAAAATTTGATTCCTGTTTTCATTATTTTAGATGCAGCTTGTTTTTGCTTTACTCCCATGAAAAAGTACAATTAAAAAAGCACAATGGTTTGGAAATAGAAAATAGAAATAGAGGTTTTAACTATTTTGGGTCTTGTCCTATGAGAATAGGATATGAGGTCAATTAGTAGAGTATTCATGTAATCCTTTGCAGCTCAGCTTTCAAAGCTCTTACCATGCTATCTGGTCAGTGGATCAGGGAAAAGGGATTTGGAGGTTTTGCTTCATTTTTGAACTGTAAATTGGTGTTCTCTACAAGTGCTTATTTAATCTGTCTGCCTTTTTTTTTTCCTTTTGTCAACCTTCATGAAAAGGACCATGTTTGAATGTGCCTAAAGACAGAAAAACTGTACTAATCATTGTTTTTTAGTATGAAGACTTGTCAGCCTCTAAGCATGGGAAATTATAGCTACAAATCGCAGCACTCAACCTATTATGTGAATGAATGAGAAGTGGGAATATTACATTAGACAATTGAGTTCCATTATGAGAAACTTCTATTGCTTTCAACTGTAGCTTTTTCACACTTTTTTCCTATGTTTTCAGAGTATTTTACATGTTTTCGTTAATCAGCTTAAAAATTATTTGGCTGAAAGTGAGCTATTACTTCTGCTGACTTTGTTAAGGCAATTCCCATTATATGTTTAGATAAAAGCTTGTAGCTCTTTTTTTCATTCAAGTTTACAAAAAATAATCTTCTAATACACTGAATTATGATAAATGTTTTCAAAGAAGTCAAGCTTGTGGTTTCAGAAGTAGAGGGGAATGTTTGTGAAAAGAACCATTTCAGGCATAAAACTTGATATCTGTGCAGCACTTTTTATCTTGTTTTATCTGTTACCTACATGTTATTACATTTAAAATTATATCCCCCTCCTCCAATTATCCTTTTTCTAATTCTAGTGTGCCTCCTGCGGCAGAGTGGGCTGTACCTCAGTCATCAAGACTGAAGTACAGACAGCTGTTCAATAGCCATGATAAAACAATGAGTGGACACTTAACAGGTATTAAAGCAGTTTTGGTTGTCTCTTTTTTTTTTTTTTAAACTGTAAAAGTCCAATTATAATAGCATTTAGAATACCATTCAGATAGTAAGAGACTCTCACTTTTCTCTGTTGCCACTGTCAACATGTTTCTGTTTGCATCTTCCAGCTGCTTAATGGTCATGTTTAGAGGCAAATATTCATTGAAGCTGGGATCATTTTATCACCTTCTTTCTTTTATTTTCTGCAAAGCAAGTTGGCACTGGCAAATGATTCCTGGAATGGGTTATGTGAAATCTTGTGCAGCCATTTACAGTGTTAAGTTCATCCACTGATGAAGATGCCTGTGCAGTTTCATAAAGAAACCAGAGTGGTACACTTTCTTAGTTTTACTAGTTCTGGGAGCATCTCTTTGCCTTTCATAGCTTGTTTTAATTTTTTGTGGGTTTTGGGCGTTTTTTGTTGGGATTTTTTGTGTAGTTCGTTTTGTTTTTTTAAATCTGAGTGATTGTAGTAGAGAAGGTTAAAGTAATTTTTAGTATTTTTCCTTTGGATCCTAGTTCATGCTGATAACATCTCTTTGGTGTTAACTATTTAGAACTCAGTTTTGCTTGTGCAGTAATTACTTGGTAATACAAGAAAAGGAGAAAGTTGCTTATTGTTTTGTTAATCCTTGTTTTACTTTGTTAGGTCCACAAGCAAGAACTATTCTTATGCAGTCAAGTTTACCCCAGGCTCAACTGGCTACGATATGGTAAAGATATATCTATCAATTTCCATCAAACAACTGTACTTAAACCTCTATATTGTATTCTGTGGGTTTTTCCTTCCTTTTTAATCTCCCTCCATTGACAAATCAATACAATTTGCTTGTTTTAATGTATACCTTTAGGAAATAAAACCTACACTACTGTACTCATATTAATATTACTTCACAAAAGTAAAAAAGAGCATCTTTCATGCTACGAGCACGGAAGATTAAGTTGTGTTTCAGTTATGGGGTTTTTATGCTGATTCAGTCTCACATGTCTTCCACATTCCCAGCCATATGTAATACAGCACCAGTGAAACTTAAACATTTGCACAGGTAGTGCAAAAGGAAGTTTAATACAGAACCATGGTTTCTTTGGGACATATCTGCCTTTTATGTGAGTTTCTAAGGGCTTATTTCCAAAGGGATGGAGTTACATTTAAAATAGTGGATTTTAAAAGAATTTGTCACAGCTTCTCTTTTTCCTTTCGACTTCTTATTTGCTGAAGCTTGTTACATTCTTATTGTCAAATGGAAAGTAATTTCTAGTTAACTTTCTGTATAAATCTCTGCTTGGAAATAATTCTAAACTCACTAATACATCTGACTTTTGCATGAGGATGTTGACTGTGTTGTTGTTCTAACATGGTGGTTCAATTGCATTTGCTTTCCTTGCTAAACATTTTTGTTATGTTATATTTTTTGTTTTCATTTTTGTTACATCTTGAACAGCATTCTCTCCTTCTCTGTTTCCTAACAAAGCTACTATAAGGAAAAAAAAATCAACCCAATCATACAGCAGATGATTAACCAAAAAATACTCTGCTTGATGCTAGTATTTAAGTAGGTTATGTGGGCTGCAGAATGATGTCAGCATACTCCAGGAGTTCTAAACATAACTCTTTTTATTTTTGACTTTCAAGACTGCCAAGTCTGTTGAGATAAGGAATTTATTTTTCAGCTTTTGTTGTCGTGCATGAGAAACATGGGAAATAGTGAAGCATTTGGGTTTTGCTTTTTATTTGTTTTGAAGAAATAAAGCAATGTGAAAAAATAGTGAAAGATTGAACTAATTTTTAACTGAATATGTTACAATTATGCTTTTTAACGGTGGTTTTTAGTATTTATGAATTTACTTACTTTGTACCTTCCCTTTAAAAAGGAATCTTTCTGATATTGATCAAGATGGAAAGCTTACAGCTGAAGAGTTTATTCTGGCTATGCACTTAATTGATGTAGCTATGTCTGGTCAGCCGCTGCCACCTGTACTGCCTCCGGAGTATATTCCACCTTCATTTAGGTAACTGTTTGTGATTCTGGGATCTTGCTCCTAATTTTTTATTTAATTTGGGAAAGCTGTCCTGTGAGTGCAAAGTACAAGAGATTGAAAAGTAGCCCCTCTCCTTTTTGTACCGTTTATATGGCACAGAGTGCCTTCTCGTTACGAAATGCTTGTTTAACTTTTTCGTGTTATTGCAAGTACTGGATGCTGCAAGTAGCAAGAATTCTGTGTAAGAATACAGTTTTGAGCAATGTTTATGTTAACATACCTTCCAAAACTTACTCAATCTGGCCATATATATTTAAAGTGTTATAGTTCAAGCTTCACGTGAGATGTACTGGAATTCAAAACATGCTATGAATTTACACTGTAGTAAATTCAGATATCTTTTTATGCAGTTATATCTGTGAATAATAGTGGTGAGTCATTACTTCTGCTTCTCTATTTCACATCTTTTTTTGGAGAAATGGGTGGGAAGACAGTAACAGCAATGGAAAGAAATGTTTGCATACAATCATAACTTCATGTTCTTTAAAGTATCCTGAAGATTAGAGTTTTGTTGTGTATTCCGTGTGAGGTCTTGTTTTTAGCTTGACTATAGTGAACTCTTCCTCAGTCTTTGCAACTTTTGCTATGATTTAAATCAGCACTTTTCCAGCTTCAGGCTGGTGACAAATAAGAGCTCTTGGGGACAGCAAAGAACATATCTGTAGGTTGTATGGTGCTTTAAACTAGGTTTCACAAGTCACCAATGTGTGCTGTTGGGACCCGGAGAGGATACTCTTATCCTAATGGCAATGATTGAGTAAAGTCCTCTAGACAACAGTGAGCAAGCATTAAATATTGTTAAACATGACATCATTACATTTAATTGACAATTTCATCATTAAATCATAAATAAATTTGGTGGGCATAGATTCTTTTAAGCAACTTGCAATTATCATTTTATTGACAGAAGAGTACGCTCTGGTAGTGGCATATCTGCTGTAAGTTCAGTATCTGTAGACCAAAGGTTACCAGAAGAACCAGCATTAGAAGAAGAACAGCAGCAACTGGAAAAGAAATTGCCAGGTGAGCAAGCAAAAATAGGTAACATCTTGTGTGTTTTTATGAGATTATCAGGTTATATGCTGTGAGATTGTAAAGGCTTATTAAGAAAACTTTTCTTTACAAATCAGTTTGTGACATGTCAAAGGCATGACCAAGACATTTCTTTGTCCATCAAATTCCTGGTCATTGCATGATCTTTCATGCTGGTGACAATGGAGATATGAACAATATTCAGACTATTTAACTTATCCACTCTCCACAGAGGCAGAACTTTGCAGACATATTATAGGACTACAATGAAAACTTTTTACTATGTCCGTGTTCTGACTTGGAGTGTAATTTGGCTTAGGCACTCTTGAAAAGATCACAATATACGTACAGAGGCCTGCTGTAACAATGTAATTTTATAATACAAGCTTTAGCAGCTCTACTTTTGGAAAAAAAATGAAAAAAAAGGAAAGGGGGAGTGGGAAAGGGTGAAAGGTAGAAAACCTCCTAAATGATAAATGACTAAATAATAGAAAACATCTTAACCCTTCTGATCATCCCCTTACTCTTCTTAGTGCTTTCTTTACTTTTGATCTGTTTTAATCTACGATGACCAGAATGTCACACAGTTGAAGATGTAGCAGCGTGACAAATTTATACAGTGCAATAATAATGCTTCTATTTTTGTTCTAAATTATTTTTTAATTTAAAGAATTGATTCCTAACACTATATTGCTTCTTTGATCACAGCTTAGATCTGAGTTGATGTTTTAGAAGACTGTCCACAATAATGCCAACATCCTTTCACAAATCTGTTAACCATTTCAGATCTCATGAGTGTGTGTGTTGAGTTAGGATGATTTTAATTCATGTACACTACTCTGTATTCATTAATGTTTGGCTTTCCTTGGCTTCTTCAGGGATCTTCCCAGATCACTCAGTTTTGTGCGATTCTTCTAAAGCTCTTCGCAGTCAGGTTTTTATTTTGATATCAAGACTATCTGGCATCATCTGCAAAAACTTTCTTGTTACTTTTCAATCTCTTCCAGATCATTGTTGCACACTGAACAGCACAATTGCTAGTAGAGATCTTTGAAGGAAGTTACTGAAAATCTGTCATTGTGAAAGGTGATAATGTATTTCACCACTTAATTCTAATCTTTGAACTGTTTGTTAGATCCTACAAGGAGCTTCTGTCTCTTTCCATACCAGATTAGTTCAGGAGATGTACATGTGAGCAATTCAGATACAACTTTTGTCTTTGGTTTGCATTTTGTAACTAACTGCTGCAGGCAGTCAGCTGGGTGATTTGTGGCTGTAGGAAGATGAAAGGAGATAGCAGGGACAGCTGAAGCAGACCTCACTGAGGTCTCAAGATGAAACATTTGGTCACAGGTGAGATGTGACTCTCCTGTATTGGCTCTTTTAAGTCTTGTGTCTCTCAGATCAGAGGATTTTGTTATGCAGGTTGTAATGTCAAGAAGGTCAACCACGGCCTTGGCTTTGTTTCTCTATTAGACTCGAAATCACACAAGTATTCTTCTGTTGACCCAATCTTCCTTTCAGACTTGATTGTTGATACAATTGGATCTGTTAGACTTCAGAGGCAGCTCTTTCCTGCATTGTTTTTCCTGTGGTATCATATTCAGTCATTTATACTAACTAACTGTCTATAGTAGCCTCTGCTACTTTGCCCAGTGTTGAAGTAGACTGACTTGTCTGGCTTTCAGGATCATTATACTCTCTTTTCTTAAAGACTGATGTTGTGCTTGTCATCTTCTAGTCTTACAGAACTGATGGTGATTAAAGAATAGATTGCACAGCACAACTAATAGTTAGTCAATTTTGTATTTGAGCTGTGAATTAGCATTGTCTAGGTTTGACAACCTGTTACTCTTGATTTTTTTTTTACTTTATTCTTTTAAAGCCATCTGCTTTCAGTTAAAGAATTAACGTGTATAAGGCTTTTGCTGTATTTGAGGTATAGATTTTTCACTGTAAAGATCACTTATAATAGTGAATGTCATCTTGCTGCTTCATTGGCTTTGCTAAATCTGACTAGGTGGTGTAAATTTTTTTTTTAGATATTTGAAAGAGTTTTTATTGTATGCTCCTATAACACTTTAGAAGCTTTCCTTCAAACATAGTAACACAAGCCAGTAGCTACTTATTTATTTTGATAGAAGTTGTACTCTTCTGTTTTCGTACTCTGGATGTGTTTTGTTTTGTTATCTCTGGTAATTACCTTGATTTGCTGGGTAAACATACTAGCTTGTTGGGCAGCAACTTTAGAACCCAATGTTTCTTAGTAGTGTGTGTTTTCTTACCCTTGAACATAGTATCTTAATGTCTGTGCTACTTGCATTTTGCCTTTTTACCTATTCATTTTAACTGACTTTCTTGACATAATTTTTTTTCCCTCCTTTTTTCTTTATTTCTTCCATCAGTGGGAATTACAGTCACATTCTTTATCAGTCTGTACTTCACTATTCATTGAAATTCATGACTAATTTTAAACAACTTGACAGACATCAAAGTGGTTCAATTTTTTCAACTTTTTTGAAATTTAGTGATTGGCAATAGGAAAAGTGCCCAAATTTAGTTAAAAAAAAAAAAGAAATCAACCGTTTCAACAGATGTCAGGCCAGTGTGTCAAACTGTTAGTGTATGCACACTTTGAAGTAATGTATGCTATGTCTTGACTGGATTTGTATGCCAAAAGTGTACTCGTTGGGTATGCAAGGAGGGAAATATAGAATGTAGGGTATGGGAATGGGACATTGAGGGTTTGAAAAGAAACAGAAGGTTTCGAATGAATGATCTGGATCAACTGTGAGGAAGAGGCCCAGGAATGTAGAACAGGGGAAGGACAATCCCTGTTATTGCACAAGAATGGCAGGGAACCTGTGTTGGAACTGAGGTCGTTCTTTTAGTACAATAAGTGATGAGGATGTGAATCTTCAGGAATCCAGTCATCCTGAGTTGAGCAGTTCAAGAAATTAAGCAAGCCATTTATTTTCCTGACATTAATGAGTAATCTTATGAGAATATCATAGAATCATATCAAGCGTAAATATATTGTGGTAATTTGCACGATGGCTTTTTGGTAATATCATCAGCTGAATTTTTTGACATGTAGTAATTTAAGTGTTGACTCTTGTACTATTCTCAAATGTATAATGGAGCTCCAGCTCATTTGTCCTCAGAGGGGATTAGCTGGTGAATGATTTGTCTACATTACATCCACTTGTTGGGCTTTGTAGAGAAACCTAGATGCCTGAGGAATGGGAACCAAAATTTGCACCTTGATTTCCTAAGGATATGAGTTTAAGGGGATCTACAATATGAATGCTAATGAGTTACTTGCAGAGATAAATTATCAGTAGTTGAGAGCTGCATCTAGTACTGTTGGAAGGTTGCTTCACTTCGCTTCAGCATACACAGATTTGGTTTTTTTTCCAAATCAGTAGCAGGATATAACTCTCCTTTACCTCGTGTTTCCGCATACTCAAGTTACATTTGAAGATAAAAAACGGGAGAACTTTGAACGTGGCAATCTAGAACTTGAAAAACGGAGGCAGGCTCTCCTGGAACAGCAACGCAAAGAACAAGAGCGTCTAGCACAGCTGGAACGGGCAGAGCAGGAAAGGAAAGAACGTGAGCGGCAGGAGCAAGAGCGTAAAAGACAACTGGAGCTAGAGAAACAGTTGGAAAAACAACGGGAATTGGAGCGGCAGAGAGAAGAGGAAAGGAGGAAAGAAATAGAAAGAAGAGAGGTAAGGAACTGACTAAAAGAAAGGTAGTTATGTGACTGGCAGCTGTGTTTAAGAACAAAATGTGGTATGTACACTAAATATTTTGCTGTCGTTTTTAGTATGCAAACAATTAAAGAAAGCTTAAATTTCTGAGTTTTTGAAGGTAAGGGTTGGCTGTCTCTTTATTTTTCATGGAAATTGAATCAATGAGGCGTTTAGATCCAGGACAATGTGCTCCTAACCTCTGTCTTCTTTAAAAATAAGAATAATTACTAATTTATTTGATATAATGAGGTACTTGAATGAATGAAGAAAACCTTGTGGGTATTGGTGGCATTTACGATTTTCCTGTAATGAGTTAATTTAATAAAGAAAACACATACTGATTAACTTAAAAAGCTCACATTATCTCACGTGGCCAAATAATGATGCATTCAGTGCAGTGGCATCTGACTGTTCTTTGCAAAACTGCATAATGTTGGAGGTTGGAAAAGATATTTGGTGCTATCCTGGAGAGTTCTTGAAGTATTGATGTGAAACAACTTATTAAATCAGCAAATTGAATCTTGGGATTAAAATGCAGTAAAATTCAGTTTAGTCACCTATCTGCTATACAGGGAAGCCCCATTTCCCCAGTGCTCCAAATGAGCATTTAAACAATTCAGCAGTTTTTGTACTTAAATAGAAGCATGTGTTTAGTCCACAGTTTATCAATGTTTTTATGTTAGCGTTTTAACTGCATGTTAGAATATGAATATCAGTGATTAGAATAGTTTCTCAAAATAGATTTTTCATATCTTTTTAAATTAAAAAAAAATCCTACAGGCTGCAAAACGGGAACTTGAGAGGCAACGGCAACTTGAGTGGGAACGTAATCGTCGACAAGAACTACTAAATCAAAGAAACAAAGAACAAGAGGACATAGTTGTTCTGAAGGCAAAGAAGAAGACACTAGAATTTGAGCTGGAAGCTCTGGTAAGTGATCGCATTGCAGATAAAACACACAAGCACAGTAGTGACTGTGATATGGCTGTGTTATTTGCTATGATTTCAACTTTTAAACATTGAACAGAAGTACTTTTTAGATCTGGAGTTACACAACAAATCACTGATAAAAAAAGAGATTTTTTTTTTTTCTTTTTTCGAAAGAATGATAAAAAAAATCAGTTGGAGGGAAAGCTTCAGGATATCAGATGTCGACTGTCTACCCAAAGACAAGAAATCGAAAGTACAAATAAATCTAGAGAACTGAGAATTGCAGAAATCACACATTTGCAACAGCAGCTACAGGTGAGAAAACATTCTCTAATTTTGTTTTTAGCCTTTCATTTAGACCTCCTCAACTGCATCAATATCTGAAGCAAACTTGACCCAATATATGATGTGCTGTTCCTTGTACATAAGAAATTGTTGTAGATAATTTGTCGTTCTTGTAAATGTTCTTCAGACATATCTAGGAATTGCTTCTTACACTTGAAAGTGTGTCTGTGGTTATATCTTTGTTCTCCTTGAATCGTCTTGTGGAGGGCAGTAGATAAATTTTTTTGACTGAAGATGTGAAAGAGTTTGGGGAGATGAGGAGAAAGGAATTTTGAAATGCATTTTTGTTGGCACTGATTGCTCCTTTGTGTGCTGAAAGACTTCACTGAAGTGGCTTGTTGATGATGCTTTCTTTTGAATTAAAAAATAATGGCTTTCAAAATTGCAATTACCAGTTTAGACGAGTTAGTTCTTGGTCTAACCCTGTTATTTGTCTTTCTTACTTCTCTATCTTGACTTCTCAGTCAAATTAAAATGGAATTTAGTAGATATCTGCCTGTAGTGAAAGAATATTTTTGTAATTTCTCAGTTTCTAGGTGAGTCGTAGTATTTGATTTAGAGATTTTTTTTTTCTCTTTGTTAGATATTTTGTCTTGCTCGAAATTAATTCCTGTCATTAGTGGGGACTCTCAGGGGAATTCTACTGCTACATAGTCTCACACATTATAAGGGCTTAGGTGTAAAACTTCTCTTATAGCTTAATCTTACTGTTCCATTTCAAGTTTCTAAGCATGATTAACTTGGTATATGGATTTTTAAAAAGTCAGAACTTGAAAGTTCAGATTTTCGTTTTATATATGAGAATTTGTTTGCCATTTTTTCCCTTCTTCCTTAAAATGTCTTACATTTCTATTGAAGCTTTGTGTACATCATTACACCTTTCACAAGTCATCTTTCTTTTGGCAGCAAGCTGTCATAAAAAGTGTAATTTAGGGATCATATTCTTGTATAGTGTTTGTGTCCACTTAGTACAAACAAGAAATGCTCTTAGGGGACTCTCATGACACAAACAATTGCCACAGTTAGGCTTGAGACCACTCATCTTTCTTTAATGTAATGATCCTATATTGGCAGCAGAAAATGAAGACAAACAGCTCTGTATCAAGTTCATCAAATAAATTGGCAGTACTGGATCAAAGAGACAAAAAACTGACTGTGCTCATAAAATGCATGAGAAAGACCCTGGTTACTTCAGTGAGTTAAAGACTACTTAAGTATGCAGCTAATCTCCATGTAACAGCAACAACCACCTGAATTTCCCTCTAGGCCTTCCGTTCCAAAGGCTTACCCCAGAAGTGGTCTAAGGTACTGCAGCTTGCTTCAGAAGAAACTAAGCAGCTGTATAGCTATTGATAGATAGATACTATTTTAAAAAAATGAATGGCATTCTTATCCTACTTTCACATGTCATTTCTGTTAACTTGGTAATTTTTAGCATCTGTTACTTTATATTTTCTGATTACAGAAGCCATCTTTTTGCTTTTGTCATACTGCAACAAATTTAAGAAGGAAAAAATGATATGTTACATTAGAAAAGTGGTGAGTCATCAACATTGTAGTAAAGACCAAAGTGTTACAGTTGTGATAGTCTCCCATTCTAACAAGCATCATAAAAAGAGTGAGGAAAATTTTATTACTGTCAGGAAGTTGGAATGAACTTCCAC
This sequence comes from Colius striatus, assembly GCF_028858725.1. Classification (NCBI taxonomy): domain Eukaryota; kingdom Metazoa; phylum Chordata; class Aves; order Coliiformes; family Coliidae; genus Colius; species Colius striatus. Next base: position 95,266,127 of record NC_084759.1, on the reverse strand, counting down.
AGCAAGGTGTAATAAATGGAAGGTGCAAAGAGAAGAAAAAAAAGTGAAACCAACCTGATTGAGAAACAGTTAACGAGAAACATAAACTGTCTATAAGCAGATGTGGTTATGTAGCTTTTTAATAAGCACTAAATAGACAAGAGGTAGTGTCCTTTTTAAACTGATTAATACTTTTTTATTCATATTCTTGGCTGATTGTAGATGTCACTTTTCCCTTAGCTGCAGCTTTTATGCATTGTTTCTAACTATGTCACCATCAAAAGAAAAGTTAAGGAAGGCAGAGGGATTCTTCACCTTTTGAACATTTAGTTTGTGCTATATTTGACCATTGCGATTGGGTAATAAGCAGATGGCTTTTTTTTTTGGTCTTCATCATTTTGACGCTGCTCTGAAATTTTTATTGAAACATCTGGTGAAGTACAGTGAATTTTGCACAGTTGTCTACAATTTGCTCTTGTTTTGGAATCACCGCTATATTTGTAGTGATTTTTAACCATCGCTGTTCATTGCAATTGATACTAGATTATATGTATCCAGCAGTTTAGTTAATGTCTCTTCACTGTCTGAATTACTTTGTTTACAATGAGTTTAAGAGCGCTTCTGTAATGAATATCATGCTTGCATTTCTTGGCAGCGGTTTTGTGGGATTTTGGGTTTTGAGTTGTATTTTATTTTTAGGTTGACAGCAATAGCTGTGGCTTTGTGGTGTGACCTTCTCCCAGGTGATCATTGATCTCAACCACTAATATTTCAATTAGTGTCGCTTGAGAGGTTTATCACAATTGTGATCCCAAAAAGAAGTGTCACTACTTAGTAGAAAAGGCCAAATTTTATCAGACGAGTAAAGAGTAAAGTAGTAAATTACTTGTTTTAAAAGGAGATTTTGACCCTCTAAATTCCCCAATAGATTAAATAGTCAATATTGTCAATTATCTTTCTAGAGTGTCTTGACATGTCTTGACATGGAAATGTTTTAGTTTAATACAAATGACACTTGCTATGGAAAGATGAGTTGATTCAAAGGAGTAATTATTCTTCAACCTATTAATTAGTTTCATGATTGAGTTTGATTAAACTTGTGGAAGCAATTGTATAACAATTAAACTCAGGTAATGAAAACTTGTGCTAGTTATATAAATCTGTGGTATCTGATAGAGTGATATTTCCAGCGATGTTTGAAAGGATCCCACATTCTAAACAGCTCAAATGTATAATTCTCAGTCATGTTTATACTGTCTACGGGACTTCTGCTAGTTACTTACAGGGAGTAAGCATTATCTCCTTGATGAATGCTTTGGTTCCCAAGTAATTAGACTTTCCTCTGAAGCACTGGAAGCATAGTATGTGACAGAGATTTAATACATATAGTAACATCTCAGTTCCTCACTGTCTTGCTCAGGATATAGGAGCAGAAGAGAACTTTCTCTCATTAGATTGACAGGCACTGTTTTTTCATTGGTTTGTTTGCCTTCTAGTGCTCTACGGGACACTATTCTGATTTTACAAATGTCATCTTGCATGAAACTTCAATGTTAGTAACACCATTAATTTTCTTACATCTGTTTCTTCAATAGAACTAGAGGATGAGGGAAATCATGCAGTGGATTCTCTTAGAGTAGATGCTTATTACATAGATGTGATTTCAGAAAGAAGAACTTGACATTCATGATGCCTTGGTATTCTCTGTCCTTAAATACTCTCCAAAGTATTCTGTGTATTAAGATTGAGTAGTCTGGAGTTTAGAAGTATTCTGGGCTTTAAAAATAAACAACTAAGGTTAGGGTTGCATTCCACACTGAAATAATTGTGGTATGTTGTATGTTACTTTTTTATGCTTGAAGAATTACAGTTTTTGCATAAATCTTGTTTTATTTTGACATCCATTCTGCTATTTGGCTTATCTAAATGTTTCTTGAATTGGAATGATACCATTTTGATAGCTTTGTGTCTTGAAAGGTGATTTCCTTTATCTTTCTCTTGAAGTTCAACCATCAACACATTTAGTTTACTAGAGGCCACCTTTCTTCGATTATACTACTTGAAAAAATAATTTCCACAATGTCTGTGTGCTATACTAATTTAATAATGCTGTTTATGTTTTTATCTCAAACTATGGCATGGAGCAGACAGATATTGGGAGGAGGATATAGTGGAAGGAAAAGCATGAACACAAAGGGCAGTGTTTGCATATAGTTTAAGAATATGGAAATCTGGTGATTGTTGGGATGGAGGCAGGTCTCCTCAGGCACATGATTTGGAAACTGTTGCATGATACATTGCTGTTTCTCCTTTGGTTCTATATAGGGAGTAATAGTCCCATGATGGGAGTATCTGGTCTTCATGATATCCTTGAAGGGTAAGAAAGGATCTGCTGATGCTGTAGTCAGTGTAGCTGAACAGTGAGGGAGACATATAACACCCAATAGGCAAATGCATAGTTTATCTTAATTTTGATGCTTTGTGGATTTATAAATTCCTTAACTCTGCTGTGCCATGTAAGTATGTTTTCTGGAACACAAAAGGATTGCAGTCTGCAGTCCTTACGTAACCATGAGATCCGAGCTCTTTGCTGCAGAGGCCCAATCAAAGACTGCCATGAGTAAAGTGGGACAACTGCTAAGTCACGTCAGTACAGGCAGCCTCGCATTCTTGTAACAAAAACTAAAAAACTTTTCATGGGACTCTGTCTGGTATTAAGTGATTAGGTGACATTTATTCTTAGAATCGTATGATGTCATTTGCAATCCTTCATGACAAGTTGAAATTGTCAGATTGTTGTTCCTCTAAAGCCTGCACCTCAGGACAACTGCTGAAATAAATCACTTAGTTTATCTCAAAGAGGGGATGTTGAAACTCAGGCAGTTTTTATAGAAGAAGCTGTTTCACCTCATGCTTCTATAATATGTTTTGACAACTTGGAATTGGAGGTCAAGGCTTCTGAAAGGTGTATGAAGTAGCACTTCATCCTCCAGAATGACAACGATTTTATACATATATATATGTGTATGTGTGTGTATGTATAGATCCATCAAAGGAAGAATTTCTCATCTTCAGGGTCTCCTGTACCACATTATGACTGTGTGTTGGACTGGAAAGAGATCATAATCCTCTTTCAAGAGTGCTAAACTGAGAGATTGAGGACTCAAATGTTCTCTCAGAGAGCTTGTGTTGTATACCTTTTGGCCATAATATATTCTTTTAAAGTTAATTCCATTATTTTATCTTTAAATAAACTATAAATATTTGTCTTTCTATTCCTGATCAAAGCTAATATTAATTTATTAAAATTAAATGGTTAATAAGTGTTCGTGTTAACATTTGCTGAACTCTATCCTTGTCTTTTTGGCTTAGATTTCAAATAATTCCAAGTCAAGTTACATATTCAAGTAGTATTAATTCTCAAGTAATATACGTACATTTGATATGCACAATTTTTTGTATCAACAGAGAACTGAGTGGTAGTACCACACAGATAGCGTTTAGATAATAACAGTAATTCATAATTTAGTGGCAGAAAAAGTAATTTCAAAAGAAATGAAAATGAGAGATCTTATGGCTATACTTATCCCTCCCTCATCTTTTCCTCTGTTTCTTTTCTTATTTTCTCTCTCCTCATTGCCCTTTATTCAGGAGTCTCAGCAGATGCTTGGAAGATTGATTCCAGAAAAGCAATTGCTTAATGATCAGCTAAAGCAAGTTCAACAGAACAGTTTGCACAGTGAGTGTGTTTTTGTACCTAAGTTTTTGTGGGACATGATACTACATCGCACAGTGTACTCTGTAATTAATTTCATTTTTTGTGTTGCAAGATTCATATTGAAATATGTTGCTTTCTATGACCTAAAATACTCCATGTAAGAAAATACTTACTTGACAATACGTTTAAAAACAGGAGATTCTCTTCTTACTATCAAAAGAGCCTTAGAAGCCAAGGAACTAGCCCGTCAGCAGCTTCGAGACCAGCTAGATGAAGTAGAAAAGGAAACCAGATCTAAACTTCAGGAAATTGATATTTTCAATAATCAACTGAAGGTAATCTTTGACTTTTTAACCCTTTCTTCTAAATGTTCAGTTAATTATTTTTGAGCTTGATTATAGAAAAAAATATGGAAGTAGAATGACTGATTTAGAAACTCAGTTTTGGAAACATTCTCAAATTATTTTTTGAGGACTTGTTGTTATTTAGGGATTTGTTGTTGTTGTTTTGGGGGTTTTTTTGGTTTTTTTTTTAAGTAAATACCACATGGCATCCAAATGCAGGTATTGAGTCAGGGATTTGCATAAGCTATTTAAGAATAAATTTGAGCTCTGATTCCAGGTCCATGATTACAAATACAAAATTGCCTTTTGCATGGGAAAAATGCAAGACTGTACAGCAAATCTACTGGAATCAGTACTTAAAAATTAAATCCTTAAAAAAGAGACTTTTAAGTCTCTTTTTTTAATTTTCTACTGACATTCAGAATTTTTATCTTCCGTTCACAAACTCATGCTCGTTCCTGAATGTAGTTGTCTATTGTTTGTGATTTCATGCTTTATTGATCAGTCTTTTGTTAAAACTGTGTGATTTTTGTTTATTTCTGCACAAGAAAATGACAGAAATTGCAGTAGAGGAAGTATTCTTTGGAGGGAAGTTATAAATCAGTCTTTAGTTACAAACTTTTATAGCATTCTTTTTTTTCATAAATTATTCTAATCTTTAAGTACTTCATCTGCTAGTTCAACTGATGGTTTCTCCTGAGAGCTGGCTAGAAAAATACTCAATTTCTTGCAAGGTATAATCATTTTTACTACAGTTATTTAGAAGGTAAAGCATTATGATAAATATGTTAACATTTCTGTAGTTGTTTTGAAATTAGATCAAGTATGAATACACTACATGCTCTAGGATAGAAAATTAAGCAACACATACCTTGTTTTAATAACAATGTTATTCATAATTATAGGAAAAATCAAAAGTTGTAAACCATAGCACTACCTGTTTGAATGTCAGTTCAAAGATGAACCTCATTATCTTAGACAGGGAGGTAGAAAGGGGAAAACCTCTGCAGAGTCAGAAAAGGTGCAAGACAAAATGTGTGCAATTTAGTTTAAAAGAAAACAGAATGGTTTACCTTATTTATTTATTTTTTAATATAGCTATATATGTGCATGCCTTTTGGACACATCTTAGCATGTCCTGATTTTTTGCTTTTTTGAATGGAGTCCTTTTGAAGTGTTTTGCATAGAAGGATATTAATTCTAAAATTAATGTCAGCATTCAGTTTGATCATAAATGACCTAAATATATAAATGGGCAGAGACATAAATAATCTTAATCTTGTGGCAACAGCAAAAAACCAAACCCAAACCAAACTTAAGCGCTTTAAAGATAGAAAGGCTTGACTTAACAAATAACTTAACAAATAAACTAACAATAATTAAAAACTGAAGATGCACATTAAACAAAGACATTGATTCATCATCTTGGTTTAAATCTTAGTATTTAGAGTTATCACTTTAAGTGCTGAAAGTTAGTTATGTAGACAGTTCTTTGGGAAGACTTAAGTAAGCTTTCTCTGGCTTGAGGATAACGTGTAGAAGCAATGCTTAATAGGATGACCACTTTTTATGCTGTATGTTGGTATTTTTGCCTTGCTTCAGCTTTCTTTGCTTCATTGCAATAGACGAGTTTGAGGGACAGTTGTACTATTGCTTATCTATGGAAGGACATAAGCCTTTTCCATGCTGAGTCCACAAACAATTGTATTACTACTAGTGCCAGAGAAACTGCTTAGAAGATGCTGTGTGCGAAGCAGTGATTGTTCTTGTGGAGAGAACTCTCAGAACTCCTTGCGTGTGAGACTTTAAACACAAAGCTAGTGAAATCTTTCCTGAGACTCATTTTTATATTAGGGCTTGTGTGAGGTGGAAGTTCCATTATTAAATCAAGGCAGAACACACCTGTCTCTCAGGTAGTAATATTGCTCTTAACAAAGTAGCCTAGGAACTTGTGTATTTCTCAGATATTTTTACCTAATTAAAAATCTGTGACAACTTTTAGGAACTACTGCTGGAAAGATGACTTACATTTGAAATGGAAAATGGATTTTAAGTAATTGGCAAATTAATAGCTTCCACAATTAACAGAATAACTTTTGTTTGCTTATTAGTAACTAGGTACATTAAAACAGCATACTCATTTGGTGCTATAGTACCTTCCAATTTGTAAAAATATCAGTCAACTGTATAATACATTTAAATGTCAAACCATTGCAAATAATGCATCCAAGATTTCACCACGTCAGAGGTCTAAATATAATAAAAGACTTCTTGTCTTGTAAACTAAGGGATGGGAAATGCAGAAATGTTTCTTTAGAAAATGTGTTTTTATTAGATAAATTTTAAACTGTTTCTCCTCAAGTCTGATTCTAAAGTATCTTGTAGGTTTAAAACTGATAGGCTTGTATAACAACGATCTGCTCTCCGTGCTTCTCTATGCAGTACTGAAGTACACTGAGAGATGCACATTTGATGTGGGGCTGTTAGGATGGCAGCACAGCAGTTGACACTGTCTTGTGCACCTCTTGTTCTCTGACAAGTGATGGAGATGCACTAGTGCTTGTCGTCTTGGGTAATATACCTAGCTTCTGCAGGAGAAGTAGAATGATACAGTACTGTTAGCAAACTACCAGGAGAAAAAAGCATATCTAAATACTCTTTAGGTATATACCATCTTAGAGCATTTTTTTTTCTTATTTCTTATACAGGGAGAGGGACTAATACATGTCTTCACTTAGTTAAAATACTTAATTTCATAGATAATGGAACCAAAATGTCAAATATGTAAGCTTCTGCTCTCTTGAATACAAGGCATGTGCAAAATTAGTTTTGATGAGATGCTTAAGAGGCAGCAAAGTTGACAGCAACATTAAATTATTACATTTTGTCATCATTATTGAGATTTTTTTCCTTATTGGCTATGAATATTGATTGCATTATCACCTATGTGAATATAGCCTTAAATTTTGCAAAACTTCATTTCTGATTCATTCTCATGAAATAGGTTACACTTGACCTACTGATACAAAGACAGAAATATACTGCAATAGTAGAAGATAAAATGATCAATTTAACTACTATCTAGTGTGCCTTTTCTTTGATGGGCCCATATGGTTTACCTAATACTCCAATATATTTTAGGTTATGTGTCAACTTGTTAACACCATAGTAGTATACAGTGGATTGCACTGCACTTTTCTCCATAATATAGTTTTTATGTTCTGGAGAAAGAGAATACTTAAGTGTTAAATTATCTCATCTTTGCTTCATGTCTTTATAGCATATATGAGTGACCAGGGAGATAAACAAAACATTTTTTTTCACTGGATCTTTTGTCATACGTCCAAAACAACTGAATTACTTATCTTCTGATTAGTCCTTTGGAGCTTAAGTACTTCAGTTACTTTTGTTTTGGAAATGTTCATAGAATTCAGGTTCTTTTTAAAAACTTACTGGAGTATAAAATGTTATTGATATTTCAAAATATGTGGTTTCAAATATCTCTATTCAGCGTCTTTAGGCAGAACTAGATAGTTTCAGGAAACTGTTAGTATTTATTTGGCAAAGAAATAGGTAACTTAGCCTGTGGCCGGTCTGATATCCTTTAAATGAAATTTGAGGATTTTATCAGATAGTAGTCTTGTGAATTGTGCTGTATTTGGTTATAGAGTAAATGACTGAGTTTGTAACAGGGTTGAAAGTTGGGCTACTTTGTGTCCTGAATTGAAGGAGTCTAACTTCCATTGCTCTTCAAAAATCTTAGCCTACAAATCTAATAACTAAAATTAATACAGATATTAGTAAAATATAGCTAGAGATTTGTTTATTTTCTCTACTTTATGAAATAATTTGATAGAATAGAATAGAAGGTTCTATATTAGGTTTCCTGTTTGTCCAGGTATAGTCCTGCTGTAATTTGGCTTTACAAATTCTTTCTACATTCAGTGTGAATGTACATTTAAACCATGACTGTTACAAAGATCAGTCATTACTATCAAATAAAGCAAGAATAATTTTTATTATGATTCTTGTTTCCAAAGACTACATAATCATTTCATATAGCATAAAAGAATCAAGCATGTAGAGCTTATCTGTGTTACTGCCCAGGAGAAGATAACTAATAAATGAGTATTTTTGAAATAGCTGAGTCTTAATGAGAAGTTATTCTCAGTGCCTGGAAAAAGTGATGAACAAGTAGAGTGGAGTTCTTAAAAATGTCTTACACTTTGTGTCATGTTCCAGTTGTTGTGAGTCCCTGTCTAGTCAGTGTGCACTGGACAAGTCTTGCATATGAATGCCTGTTTACATTTGAGCATTTCTTTCTTCCAGTCAGTGGCAATGGAAGATGCAATGCTGCAGTGCCTGGCAGTTCTCCTGGGCTGCGTCAACTACTTAGACTCCTTTCTAAAGGTCTCCATGCCATACTCAGGCAGTACACAACTATCTCAATCTGAGTGATGAACCTTCTCCAGTTATGTGCTTCACTTTACCATAAACAGATGAGTGTGCAGTGTTTAACTAAGTTAGTATTTAATAAGAGATGCTAGCACTAAAACATAACCAAAGAGAAGAGTTTATAATTCGATTTTTTATTTAATTCTTATGGCCTAGATGAGGTGTGTGCCTTGAGTTGCAACTTGGGCAAGGTGCTAGTTAGTTGTTTTTATCTTTCGCTTATCTGAAACATGAAGATTTTAAGTGAAATGTCTATTTTAGTCATGATATTCAGATTTTTTAAATTGAAAGCACTTTTATGTTAAGTATTCCTACACAGCACTGTGATTTGTGATTCCAGGTATAAGAAAGATGTCAATACATTCCCTTTATCAGATCCCCCATAGCTTTAATATGGGGTGAAAGGAAGAACTGTCTCTGTCAAAGACAAAACAGGTGCTTTGGGAGCTGGGGAAAGGAGTAGAAGAGTAGTGTTGTGGGAAAGCCTCAATGAGCACAAAACTGTAGGGTTCTTTCATATGCTCTGGTGTATCTCATGGGGAGAAGATTTGATAGAAATCTCATGCTATAATCCCAAATTCTGTTTTCTTTCTGTCAAAAGGCAAAATTTGAGCTTAAATCACTACATTTCTATTGTTAAGGTTTTCATAGCACTATGACTTGTCTGTACATAGTGAATATTACTCTACTGTATGAAATTCATATTTTAATTCATATCCAGTATTATGTGGGTACCTAAATGTGGCTATCATAGCATCTCAAAGTTATACTTGTTAGTCTGTTTGTGGATTAAATTGAAAGGTAGCAATTTCTCTCTGCTTTTAAGTAAGACATGCCTTGTCCTGCACACCAGAAAGAAGCAAAGCATTGTTATGTCTTTGGAGTTATAATATATGATTTGTAAATGTACAACTTTTAAGTTGCTTGTGTCTGTAAAAGATGAGTGTAGGATTGTGCTGAATATGCAGCTGACAAATGTTTCGTTCTGTTGACTGTTGAAGTGTTACTATAGTTTTGTTCAACTGATGTCCTATAGCACTGTGGGGAATTCTGATTCTTCCACACCCTTGCACTGATACTTGGCAAAGCAAGAGAGCATCCATCTGTTGCGTAACATATCGATCAAATCTTTTTTTCCTCTTAGCTAATGCAGAGAAGAATATGCATTGCATTTTTGAATCTCAAAAAATACACCATCCAGTGCTAGGAGTATAAACTAGGTTACGTTTTTTTTTATCTCTTACAGATAATGTAATAATGTGTTAAAATCTTTATAGAACACTTAATTATTAAAGTGTATCTTGAGATCCTAACTTAGGTGAGCATATAAATAAAATGATAAAATAAGCAAACAAAATAATTTTTTGGATCAGAGTTGTCAGCAGCACTTAACTGATGTGATGCAGCCAGAAGTTGCTGATCCTACCATATGTAGTTAGTATGACACTGATCCTACCATATGTAGTCAGTATGAGAAGCTACTTGCTTCCAACTGACATGGAGGCATGGCTCATAGCTACAACTTCCCCAGTTTTCTAGCAGTGCTAAGATAAACTTATGTATCCAAACTATAATTAAAAAATAAAGTTTGGGCTTGCCTTGTAGATGGACATCTAGTGGAGGTAAAAAATGTATTGTGCACAGATGTCTTGTAAGTTGTATATTGTGTTTATATATTTGCAAATTCAGGAGGCTTTTCTGAAGAAGGCAAAACACCAGTACTCTGAATTCGATGTAGATTCCTCCTGGTTCTGCACATATAGATGAACTGAATTGTTCTTTCTAGTTTACGAATTTCTTATTAAAAAGTTAAGCTGAACTCAGATGCTTGCATCTGGGTTGTCTCACTTTAAGCTTTTGAGATTTATAAATTTTTGTTTGTTTAGTTATGATAGCCTTCATACTGTTTAAGAATTTTAATTCTTCTTTCTTTGCCCGGTGATTATTACTATTTAACTGCTCAAACACCAGAGTTTAGGATTAAGATGCAAAGGGGAAATGAAAAACAAACCTGGAAAATGCTGTTGTCTAAATTGCTTAAAATTTTGCAAGTAACAATAGATTATTTTCAGTGTTACCTTATTAAAAACACGTGACTATCCCAGATCTCTCTATTCAATACTAAGAGGAGTTGCCATCTGCCTGGACTCAGAATCTTGAGCTTCTTGGCGTATGAAGTTAAAGAACAGGAGGGGACATAAATGTGAAGGAAAGTTAGAGCAAGTAGAACCCCAAAGGGTTTCTGAATAGAAGCTTTTGCTAAAGCCAAATTAAACATAGGAGTCAGAAACCTATGCTTAGGACAGCAGTCACTTTACCTAGAAAAGAGAAACAAATTGTTAAAAATCATAAATACTAGTCCAGATATTTGCTGCTTCACAAAGTAGTATTTTGAGCTTCAAGAGCTTTGTAGGTAGGTAGTCTTATGGATTTCTGCAGTCTACAAAAATTTATAATTCTCCTAGCCAGGTGGAAACTGCTTTCAACTGTGCCATTCTCTAATCTATGTCCTTTCAGACGAATGCTTGCAAATCATTCTACTACTAATCTTCTTAAGGTTGCACTTGTACATATTTTTTAACGGAAATAAAGGTTCAGATGATCATGTAGAGACAATGAGGACTGTGATTCTCTCAGATAAGTTAATTTGAAATAAGGGTCAAATCTCTTTTACCTGAATATATTAAAAGTGTAATAACATCAAAGAAGCTGAATTAATAACGTGCACTTATTGGAAATGTCTGCTCACTCTAGTCAGTCTCAGAAATTTATGGTCTGAGTAGAAGCCACCCCTGTCTTCAGGTGCAGTTGACGAACTGTGTGTTCTCTGCAAAGTCTCAATCCCTTTATTTTCTCATTATTCTTTATGGGCCAGCTTCTAAACCCCCATTATGTTCGCTATTGCTAATATATTTCCTTTTTAGTAGCCCTTTTCTTTATCCCAAAATAAGACTATGCATGCATGTTTATAACCTTGGACGTTCAGGGCTCAAAAATTTTCCCAAAGGCAATATCTTGTAGGATTAATTCTCATGATTTTGCAAGAGTAGTTTCTTTTCTATTATGTAATATCCATTCTAGATCCTAACTATTTACTAAGCTTTAATATGGCTATAGAAAATAACAATAATCATAAAATATGGTATTGCCCAAATTATCTCTTGTATTTCAGGGAGTTTCATGACTTCAGCGGACTTTTAATTAAAACTTGCACAGGAACAGATTTATCTCTTTAATGATGTTAAATTGTTAGCTTTAATTGAATTTAAAATTGAGGATCATTAATGAAATAAGACTGAGAGCTAGGACACAAGTTCAACATAACTATTTTTTAAAACTTTCGTCATGTATCAAAGTGATTTTACTGCCTTGCAAAGGTGATGTGCTCTTCATAATGTAGTTGTTTTGATGTCTTAAAATTTGATGTTGCAATGTGCAGTCATTCAGTAGTAATGCATGTATTACTTTCACTAACTGCAAATTTTAGATTGCAAGTATAGTCTGTAAGTAAACAAGTATTAACTTTCAATTTTCCTGAAGCTACAGCTAAGAATTTACTAATAATCTTGGGAAATTGACTTCCTGAAACTTTTCTAACTTTGACCCTTTGAATCACTTGATATTTAGGTTTTGGTTTGAGGGATTTTTTAGCACTTGCACAATTTTCAACATTTTGATCACTGTATGAAGGTAGTCATGAAGTCCTCATCTGACTGTCTTGTAGACTATCCCTGAATGAATTGAGATAAAGCCTTTAAGGATACAAGAACTAAATAAACCTGCATGATATAAATCGTAACATAATTCAATAAAAGTAGACATTACTAAGATAAAAATTTAGAAACAATTTCCCTTCTACAAACTTTTTCTGCATATTTTTGTCTATACTATCTTCTAAAAAAAGTATGTTTTAATGAAAAGTGAACTATTTTCAGTGAAAAATTTCAGTTGTCATAGTGTAAAGTTATCCTTTTTCTTACTTTTAATACTGAGATGTTCAGACACAAAATTGTAGGTTATGCAAAGAGATTCCAGATAAAATTTGTATTAATAGGTATTAATGCGGAAAAGATTATGGTTTTATTATTATTATTTATATTATAAATGTTTCAGGCAATATCTTTCCAATTAATTAGAATAAAACTGACTTGCATATGGATGAATAATCTTTGTGCCACGATTCATCCCAAAGACATTGCTTAAAGAGTTCAGTCTCCCAGCTGTAACACAATTCTGGAGATTCTTCAGTAAATCACTATTGATTTCAAAATACAACCAATGAGCTGGAACAGTTGCTATTTTGAATAGCTCAGAGGGCAGATTTTTGTATGGAAATTAATAAATGATTTCGCAAACCAGCAAACAAAATACAAGTGACTCAGATTAAGCTTTGTCAAACTTTTCTCATGTTTTTAGACTCCCATTTTAAAAAAGCTTTCTTGTTTCTTAACCCTTTAACATCTTGGGCTACATGAATAAAAATGGGGAAACAGTAAGTGAAATCTCTGAAATCTACCTTAAGTGTCTGCCACTGCATCTGGCAATACCGTATGTTTGAACAGAGATATCCAACCATTTGCAAGTTTTGTAACTTCACAATGAAACACACAGGGCCATTATCTATGATTTATATAGTTTCTGTTTACACATTTTTTTTTTCTCTAGGAGCTGCGAGAAATACATAACAAACAGCAACTACAGAAGCAGAAAAACTTGGAAGCTGAGAAGCTAAAACAGAAGGAACAAGAAAGGAAGACAGTAGAGCTGGAAAAGCAAAGAGAAGCTCAAAGGTAACAAACTGCTCTGGTTTTAACCCTTTCTATAGAGGTATTAGAGTGCAAAGCATTTTACAAACAAGTAAAATAAACTTTGATGTCCCAGGAGCATAATCCATTCTCAAACAATCTATAATTATATGCTAAGAATACCGAAGACTTGGAGCAGTGGAGATAAGCTTCCACATCAGTCTGTGACTCTTAAATGTCAGTGATACATACAGATTTCAGCATTGTTATTTAAATGTGTAGTGTTCTTCTAGACCTAGAGAGGTTCTAGAACAGCGTATCTAACCAGCTCTAGTTCTTATACTAACATAAAATACAGAGCTATGTTTTTCGTTTACACACTTGGAAATTTGTTTTCTACGTATATTTATGTGAAATGAATGGCATATGGGCTAGCAACCAATTCTCTTCTGACATCATTTATCAGTAGCTGTTTGATTTAACAATTATGAACGTTTAATACTCTAACTGTAGACAGATGTTGATCAAGAGATGAAAACAAACACCTGGGAGGACTTACTTGGTGAGTCAAGTTAATTTTTACATTTTGGACAAAACCAAAACAAGTTCTTGGTGAAAACTGTGTTTTTAAGCATAAGTCTTATGTGTAGACAGCCATTAAGTTTATATCATTCTCAAATCATTTACATAACACCTATGCCTTTACAAGCCTTAAAGATCAACTTCAGATACTTCCTAAGGAAACAACTCCGTCACAAGGTAATAGCTACACTATATATGATAATTATGTTGGAACTTTCCTTGAAGACAATAAGGCTGCTGAGTTACTGGAAGTATAACAACAATAAAAATATTCACTTTCACAGAATGAAATTAAATACTCCAATTCTTTCCAGAAAAACAGATTTTTTTAAAATATGTAAAAATTTTTAAAAAGGAAGAACTTCTGACATGGAAAACTTCATTTCTGACTTTTCATGCTAGTTGAACATTCAGGTATTACTGGTAATTCAGAACATCATACTGCCCAAATATTCAAGCTTTGAAATAATCTTAATTGGTATACTTCATAATGTGTTATCTGCCAGTCTTTTCTGATTTCTAGCAAACACCAAAATGAATGAGGTAAATGATTAATACTTTTAACCTGGATAGTGCCCTATAATGATTATGGAATTATACTGCCTTTTAATAGCTCTAGTGAAAGAAAAGAAGGAAAGAGTAATCGGAGATCTAACCACAATCACTTTGTACTGAGAACCGTCTTTACTGTCTTTTTGTTGGTAATTATGCACCGAATTGTGCAAGTAAAGTCATTGAGCAAACAAAGATACAGACATGAATATTTGGGGATGGTAGAGGTCTTTCTGAAAACTTCTTAAGGATAATTAGTCTTCATTATCTTAAGGCTAATTCTGTGGAGACTTTGTATGATTGTTCAGAGTGGGGGAAACACTCTCACACTTGAGTAAAATTAATAGTACTTACTGGTGGTCTCTGGGATTGGAACTGTCTTGAGTAGCATTATGTAGTTCCTGAGAGAGAAAAAGAAATTAAAAGAGTAAAAATAAGTGTAAGTAAATCCCAGATTAGAGATCATGTTACACAATAATTAACACATCGGGAGTCTTGAAGTAAAGAAAAGAGCAGAATGTCATGTTTTCTGTTCTGAAGCCCAAGCTGCAATTTCCACACCTAGTCTTGTGTTTCTTTAGCTCCTCTGTTTCTTTTTATTCCCTTCCTTGTCTTCAACTTCTTATATTAGCTTCCATTACAATTGAAGAAGAAAATTCTGCAGCCTCTACGGAAGCAAAAGAAATCTCACATATCCCACATCCCCCCACGATATACATTTGACTGCTTTTCTCACTCCAACAGTTCAAACAAACTTGGGAAGACTTAATCACTCTACTAGAAATACAATTAAAAACTCGATTTCCCATTTAGAGCCTATCTGACTAAACTTACCAAGTAATACACCACTCAAGTCAAAAGAAAATTGAGCTCTGTATGTCTCTGTTGTGAAGCTTCAATGTTGTAACAAAACTACTCAGTAAGGTAATGAAACCTTTGCAAGTATACATACAAAGGACAAATTCAGTGATTAAAAACAGGAGATTGGCAAAATAGTGGATATATCAACCTGTTAGATGACTTTACACTGAAGGCAGAAAAATGTGGTAGTATTTCATGGAGGAGAAAGTGATATATCCTTCACACTGGTGTCTTAACCTCTATTCATGATATAGTGAAGTGGAACATTGAAATACTATCATCAACTGCCAAAGATTTTTTTTTTTGAGCCTATAAGTTAGTAACAACCATCTTAAACAAATATTGACTACCTTAACATCTCTTAGAAAATATTCTTGTTAACTCAAAACTTACAGTGATAGAGATTTTTGCCCTCTGGTGACAACCTGCTGTTTGGAAAGTGGAATTTTCCCCTTAAGACGTTATTTTTTTTTTTCCACACAGTTTTTGGCCAGAAATTCATGTTGTTCTTGGACAAAATATGTTCTATATAGTTGGCCAAGTCTGTAATCACCAGCTTGTTGACATGTGTTTTGTCATTAATTTTCTAAGTATGAACTGAAGAAAGTGGAATAGCTCATGGAACAGTGTAAAACAGACTGCATCAGTTATAGCCCTTTTGAGTTATCTTTACTTGTGCAAATTGTTTCTAGCTGAGAATTTTTATTCTTCTCTGGCCTGACCCTCTGTTGGAGAGGAAGGACTTGTTTAGCTTTCGGGGTTTGGAAGGGGAAATTTTCTTGAGTAGTTCTGCAGTAGTGCTGTACGAAGCTTGCAGATATTTTTAATCCTTGCCCCTCAACAGAAGGACCACAACTGCTGTGTTTTCCAATTACTGCTTTTTGTTTGTTTGTTTTTCTGATTTGTCTGTTTTGAGTCTTACCTAGAGTCTTTGAGAAAATAAGCAGAAACAATTTGTTAGATATTCCTGACTTCGTCCTGAATTTTAGAGCTGAAGTCAGTGCTGAGCAGATAAAAATTGCTGTATAATTTGCTGCTTGTTGGGTTTCAGGGAAAACCCTATGGTAAGAATTCATTATTGAAAATGTGTGGTAATAGCTGTGGCTGATATCTACAGGCGTGGATTATATAAAACAAAATGTGGGGTAAATGAAAATGGTAACTTGCAATGCTGATATAATGTGATACTCAGATTGCTTGAATTAGACTACTTAGGATGAGATTTTTCAAAAGCAGCTTAACAGTGACATGAAGTTAAAGGGCATATATCTGGGATTTTAGATGCCAAGGAGTTTTGTTTCTTCAGCCAACATAGGGGGGTTTTTTTAAGTCTTTTTCTTCCTCCTTCTCGATATGGTTCATCACTTAAAACAACTGCATAGGATTTATGAATCCCATGGAAAACTGTGAAAAAGGAATACACAGATATTGTTGAATCCACAAGTTGAGACTCAGGTGTTGTTGAATCAAAGAGGTAGAAATAAACCTGTAAGGTACTGAATGTTATCCAGCTTATAATTTTCAGAGCATTGCAGACTGAGAAAGAAACTTTCCTGAGATACTTGTGTAAAGTTTCATACAATTATTAAAAACCCACAGGTAAATAGATTTATTTTCATATCATTATAGAGAAGAGAAGGTAAAGTTTCACAAATAACAAATCTTTCTGAATATTTCTTCTTTGCCCTTTCAGAGTCATTGTGTAAGAAGATGCCATGGAGTGGTTGATGGCTCACCAAAGTAAAATTAACAGCCCTTACAGAGTACACTTTATTCTTTAGATCACACAAAAGGACAACTAACTTATTTATTTGCGTGTGTTAAAAAAACACCTTTATTGTCCAACAGACGAATCCAGGAACGGGATAAACAGCGGCTTGACCGAGTGCAGTCAGAAGATCTTCAGTGGCAAAAAAAAATTCAGGAAGATGAAAAGCAAAAAAGGGAAGAAATAACCAAGAAGAAGGAAAGTGAGGATAAGGGGAAACAGGAAGTGCAAGAGAAACTGAGTAAGCTTTTTCAGCCACATCAAGAGCAAGTCAAGCCAGCTGTCCAGGCTCCATGGTCAAATGCAGGTAGAGTAGAAAGGAAAGCTGTTGCACATGCCTCTTGAGCAATTATTTCTTATTTTGTCTTCCCATTTACTAATATTATGTTTTAAAATTGGACTACTAATCTTATTAATCAGTCATGTATAGATTGAGCTCTAGACCTCAAAAAGTTGTTCTTTTAAGTTTCACTATTCTTCCTAAAAGTATGATGTAGCAGAGTGTATAGCACACTTACGAGACCCACTGTGCCAACCAAAGTGAGGAACTTAGCTGTAAGTTGCTGTGAGATCTTGAAGCAAATTGTCAAAAACGCTTTCTGTATTTTTCTGTACAATTCTTATTATGATAAGGATTATAAGCTTGGGGATTTTTTAGAGTGGTGACAGTATATCATTTGGTTAATGTTTTTCCTCTTTGCTATGCATGTTATTAACTTAACAAATGACCTGAAGCCACCTGAAGACTTAATCCCTTTTGTTCTGCTATACACATGATCACCTTCAACTGAGAGCTTTTTCTCTGCATTGCAACTTGATTTTTGTTTGTATATGAGCTTCCCCTCAAGCAGCTGTGATATGTACATGAGAGAACTGATTGGGAATGTAGTATTTGTTTAAATATTTGACCGAAGAATTGCATAAAGAGGAAATTACTTTCCATCTTTTAGCTCAAATCTAGAAGTAACTTAATCTAGGATGTCCTCTTGCTAGGTTTTATTTGTGTCAAATACCAGAGGTCGCATTTAAGACCAAAAAGACAAAATAGGAAGTGCATTATACAAGGGCAACCAGCTTATATCTTTGAGGGTTTTCTGTTTTCTTCATGTTCTAATAATGCCTCTTTAGCATGTAATTTTTTTAAAAACACCATCTGTAAGTGACTTCCATGTATGTGCTAGGACATTTTGAAACGTCATTCTTGGAAGTATAGTCAGGCTGCAAATGAAGCTGCTACAGAAGCAGGCTTCTAAAATATTTGCGATACCATGGATGCAAGAACTTCACTGTTTGAATTGTACTGATCAGATTTAACCTACAAAATCAATGAAGCATATGGGAACCCATATTGCATTATAAGTACATGATTCTTTCTATGGAAAGAGTTTTGTATATCTAATAAAAATGAAAAGTAATATTATACCTGATATTTAGAAGATAAAATAGTAAGAAAACAGTATTTTATATCATTTGTTTTTATATTTCCCCTTGTGTGAAAGGAGGATATTATTTCCTACAGACAATGAAAGATTTGATATTTTTTCTCTTCATTTTCACTGTTTGGCAAATGTTTTAAAATAATGTGATTTGGGGTTTTTTTTCTCCCTTTTGTATCTGTATGTTTTTCCTTTGTTCAGAAAAAGCACCTCTAACCATTTCTGCTCAGGAGGACGTTAAAATAGTGTATTATAGAGCGCTGTATCCTTTTGAATCAAGAAGCCACGATGAAATCACTATCCAGCCTGGCGATATAGTCATGGTAAGAAGTGATATTACTTGAAAAAAAATACTTTAACTTTTGCACTTATGTGATTGTAAAAAATCTTGTGATATAAAAATTCAGATGTGAGAGAAATATTTCAATGAATACTGAAATGATGTGATACAATATAGTAACGCAATTATAATAATGAAATGCTTCTTACAGTTCATTATAAGTGTAAAGTTTAAACATAATCTATGAGTAGATTATGTCAGTTTTAGTACGCTGAACTGTGTGTGTCTGTCAATGTGTTTAAACAGGTTCCTTTAAAAAAGTTATCTCAGATGTGTCTCGTCCTCCAGTGTACCTAGGGAATAAAGTTAGCGCTCTTTTCTGTTGCGAGAGTGGCTATTATGTGTGGAATCAAAAACTGGCTTTGATGAAGAATGTATGTTTTTAATAAGAAATTTACCATTTTCTAACAATGGTGAAAGAGCAGTGTAAAATTTTTAATTTGGAAAAATTGCCTTTATTAACGGGGTGTGATGTCCAGTGTAATACTGTGTGAAACAATTATACTAAACTACAAGATGACTACACTTCTGTCATGATCACATGGACAATAATACAGTCTTTGTATGGTGGTGAGACTTCAGTAGTAATGGAAATTTTTTATACAGCTCTTTTGGTGACATTTTTTGACATAATGGTCTAGTATAACCGTAATTAGGAATTGTTTGTATGATAATTTACTCTTTTTTTCTCAAGTGTTTTGTGAGATACTTCAACATTTATTTTAAAAACGATATACAGTAGCTAAAATTTAATTTCTAATAATGGAAACTTGAAAGACTAAAAATCTGGCTGCACGTGTGTTGATCCAGAAAACTTTCCTTTTTTTTTTTAAGTACACAATATACAGACATATGGTCAGCCTATAACTGTGGTGTTAAAGTTTAAAGCAATATGCTGCTTTTGTCTCTACATTTAAAATTACAGTTCTATTGTTAATGACTGAGGTTATTAAATGTGTAGATTAATACTAAATTAGTAGTATGAGCTTAACATGCTATTAATAATGAAAATTCCCTGTGTAACTATTCAATGACGCCTTGTTCACTGTGGGAAAATATATTCATTGCAGTCATTTTACCCAACAAAATAGATTTTAAGAGCTATTGCGTTTTGGAACAGTTTAGTAAGAATGGATTTTGGAAAAAATACAATTTTTAGAGTCTTCTAAGTTGTAACCATAACTGTTTTTTTAAAAGCATGTATTCTAGGGAGGTGAGCTTTCATCTCTCAGCCTTCCTGGTTTGTGGTTTGGTTTTTTTATTGATTCAGCTGTGTCAAGCTAAAATGCTTGTAACAATAGAATCTGCTTTTGGAAAAGAAAAGGTGAATCCTGGATTAGTAACACAACTAAATGGTTTGGGAAGAGGCCCAGTGCCATTCTGAATAACAATGCAATGTGTTGTTATTTTGCATCAAGAAATAAGATTGGTCAGTCAGCTGTTAAATTAAAGAGGATGTAGATTCCTCAGTTTCCTTAAACTATTGGAAAACGCTGTATTGTCTTGCTTTCTTGGGAAACAGATTGTAGCCTAGGCACATAAATAAACTGGGTTTTTTTCCTTTGATGAAGAGCAATCACTATTAGTAGACTTGCAGACAAGTATCATTTTTGCCAAAAGATGTGGGTTTAATGAGCACTTGACACATTTTAAATAGAGACTTTGAGGTAATCTGAATCTTAATGTGTGTTACTTTTGGACTTTATTTTAACTTACTCTACAGAAGTAGGGTAACTACTCTCAATTTTTCTTTGTTTAACTTACTTTGGCGATAATTATACCTCATTACTTATTCTTCTGTGATTTTTCTTATGCTCTGTAGTAATTGCTTAAATGAGCTACTCAGAAAAATTGATGTAAGAAAGACGCTTTCGTGAAATGTGTTATAATTCTGCCTTACTTTAAATCATTGCTTTCCTGATGGAGGTTAAAAGGGAATGGGTAAGTGTACTGTATGACTGTTAGGAAGTCTATGGAATTTATTCATTTTCATAAGTACAAATTTTGTTACCGTGTAGTTTACTTGGTTTTGAATTCACTTAGGGTAAAACTTAACAAAGTAGCTCACATTGTCAAAAGTAATTTAAGTGTGATAGACCAGAACTTACTTTTGATAGTGAGCATTTAGACTCGTAGATTTTGTTGTCCTTAAGTGTTTGTCATGTCCTGTGGTTCTAAAAGGTTCCGAGTTTGGTTACATTTTTTGGAATATAATAATATGCAAGCTTACATGTTAAAGTGTGTCTACCATGACATAAATGCAATTCTGTAGTAAAGCTGACCTATACAGTTAGGAGTTTCCTGAGTACAATAGAATAAGTATTGCTTAGAGTAATTTTGTTCTAACATAGTCAAATTTGGCACTTCACCATTTTGACACTTACAAATGGCTTTGGGTGTGCAGGCTTGTACAGTCATGTCCTCTAATCATATAGCTGTACAGACGATACCACCCAAACTATAACTGTTTTGAGCAAAGAATCCAACTGGAGCCCAGGTCCATTGACTCTGCACATGAGAAGCAGGCCTAAATCCTGGACATAAATAGGACTGCAGAATTCATTATGTCAGAATGACTTGTGGCTTTAAAATATGTATAGCTTGTAAATAGTTTGTACAACAGTGTAATGCACTTTTACACTGTGCATGGATCTTGAGACCTGTCTTGGTAGAAATGAGGGAGAAGGATGAGGGTTTATTCTGAAAGGAAGAGTATCTGCAAATTTGCGACTTTGAGGACAGCTTTCTAGTATATGTTACTTATCTGTAGCACTGTTGTATCTTGTGTAGTTGTTTAGAGAATGTGTGAAGTGTGGGCTGTATTTCTTTTTAATTTTTCCACTTTTTAATTACAGGATTTATATATTTTCTCTGAACTTAGATTTCTACTTTCTCTGCTTCTTACCTTTCTATGTACTTCAAATTTCTTTCACTGTAAGAAAGAGTGATCTATAATCCTAACTGTAATTTAAGTAAACTTTTATCTGTGAACAAATACTCTGAGCCAAGAAAGCCATGCTTATTTCAAGGCTATGTCTGTTGAAGAAGTTAACTTTCTATTGTGTGTATGAATAAGTGTATACCAAGTATGCATTTCTTTTCCTTTGGATATCTCTCTTACAAAGCACACCCTGTTGGTATTTGCTGATGTTAGGCTCCAACTTGAAGTTGATGAATGTATTCTGCTGTTGCTGATAAAGTTTTATATAATTCACTTTATTTAAATAAGCATAATTCAATGAAAGACAAGTAAATGGTTGAATTGCTCAACTGTAGTGTCTCTGATAGCAGCAGAACATAAGTTAAACAGGAAATTCATAAAGAAGATTCCATGGAAATATAAACTGAATTCATAATGTTTGTTTCTCGTCAGTTTTGTTTCTTGACAGTTGTGAGAGTTAGAGGGAATGGTTTTTATATTAGACACATAGACACCCTCATTGTGTTAGGTCTTGTGTAGGTATAATCAGACTATGGCATCTGGCTTGCAGAGCTTATAGTCAACATCGTAACAGGAATTCCAGTAGTCTGAAAATATCTAGCTCAAAAGCCTATAGGTGGAATAAAGTTAAAATAGGCATTTAACAGAGAGGTAGTTGAACAAAACAGATGATGGTACTCTGTTTAGCTTTGATGAAATATTTTTTGTGAGAGTAATAGGGTTTGGCTTCACATGTAGGGTGAATATCTTCACATGTAGAGCATAAAATAGGGTTTCTGGTTTTGTGTGCATGCACTGCTAGTGATGCACAAGCAGGATCAAAGTGCAGCAGGCCCCTGTGAAGCCAGCTTTTCTATTGACAGACATGCTAACTGGACTGATTGCTTTTGCTGCTATGAGTTGTGTTGCTGTTACTCCTGCCACTTGTGTTCAGTTACTCTAAGCAGTTGTAAGACATGTCTCTAAGGTACAATTGAATGAGTAAAAAATAAAATCACACATACTGTATTTCACTATTCAGGTATACATTTAAAGTCTATTTGTATTTTTGGAAAAACATAATCTGTGGTAGTTTGTCACAGAGATTTTGGGGATGGTAGATGTAAAAATACAGGGAAATTAGGACAAATTAATTTTAAAAGGTTCAAAGGAATTTGTTTAAAGTTCCGGTACTGTACTACCAAACATGTATAGATTATATTTATAGAGTTAAAATTGTCCTTCAAAGTGCCTTTTTTATGAGTATACATAGGAAAATTAATTGTATTGAATAAGGATAAATTTGACTAACCAAAAGGGCTATTTTGTGAATGATTTTTACTTAAAACTGTCTTCTAAAAAACCATTACATCAATTATTAAAATCCTTTTTTTTTCTCAGCTTGTACAAAATGTTTCTTTCTGAAAAATCACAATGATTTCTGTATGACTGTGTTTCACTTCAAAGTTGCCCTTTTTAGAACATGACCGTAACAAATTTTTAGCTTTTCACTCCTGAGTCTTTTGTATGTTAGTAATTCTAGTTACTACCTGACCAATTGAATAACAGCAGAAATTGTGACTATTATTATTGTTTGGATACTTCAACTTGACATCAGGTGCTGATAATCCATTTCTCCCTCTCTTGCCCAAGATTCACCCTCTGCTGTGACCTACCGTCGCTCATACTGCTGCTTTAACAATTCTATTCAGTGCTGCAGTGGAAATTTTGCTCTGCACTGCAGTAAAAGCTCATAGAATCAGTCAAGCATGTAGTCCATTTATTTCTGGGTTTGCTTTGAGTTAATAGGGACTGAGACAGAAGATGGACCCAACAAAAAGCAGGAATAATAGATTGTTTAGCACCAAAAGAGGAGTGTGGGATACAAATTACAATAGGAGGCAGTCAAAGAGTCAGCATCTGGCCTAAAGCAGAGCAATCTGTCAGCAGCTCGCATCAGTAGTCTGGGGACAGTCAGAGACAGAAGCTTTGCTGTTTCCATTTTAGTCACTTCTAGGCAAAAGAATGGTCCCACCTTTAGAACAACTAATTTGCACCATTGGCACCATTTTTTTTCCCCTTTAATTTGTAACTTTTTTCCTCCCAAAAGCTGCTGATAGGATTATATTTTTTAAAAATTGACAGAGTAAAATCCTAGGTGTATTTCCAACTGTAGAAGCGTCTAGCTTAAGATGCTATTTTCATATAGCTACTCTATCCTATTTTCATAAAGTGAAAACTCCATATACTCCATATTTTTGTATATTGAAAACTTATTTGACTGAAAAGGATAGTATTTCTTATTCCATAGCTCTTGAAGTTTTCAACAAGTCGCTCACATTGATGATGGATTTTTAGGAAATAGTGTCAGGTGGTTGAGGAGTACAAATTTAAACACCTCTGCCCGCTGTACTGTTATCTGCCACAGTCAGCTCTTGAGTTATGCTGTAATTTAAAACTCATATTTTGAAATATGGATTGCTGCTGGCCTAAACAAATGAGAGAGTTTCTGCCAAAATCCAACCACTGTGTAGAGTTGATTATCTTATTTTCCATTATTAGCCTGGTTTTCCTGCTGACTTGATTGCTGAGGAATCTGTAGCTACTGCACAGCGTATTATCCTATAAAGTAGGTGTTATTTGCATGTCAAAGGTGCAAACCCTATTCATATGTAAGAGTTTACTTGAAAGATGAGATTCTTTTGACCTATCAAAGAGATTAGATAAACAGAACACAAATTTACCAAAATTATTACCAAATACAGTTATTACCTTTTTCCTTCTAAAACGTTTCTGCAACTGGCGTTGCCTTGGAGGTGTTTAGCCACCATATCAATTCACCAAGGGTGGCAATAGTGAATCACTTTTCTTCAGTTCTTGGCAAATGTGGTTAGCTGCAGCTCACAGAATTTAAATTGATTACTTTTGCTGAAATAGCAGTCAGGAGAGCTCGAAGAACAAATGTGTGAAATGTTTAATAAAAGTTAGCAAGAAAGTGTAACATTAGCAAAATTGTTGCTTACCATGATTATAATGATAAGTAGGAGATGAAATACGTCTGCAAAAGTAGCCTTGTTTCATCCTGTCCTTTCTGGCTTGGTAAAGATACCAGAGTGAGGAGAAAGAACCAAGGCCTGCAAATTTATGTGTGAAAACTTACACGGATATTTTTTGAATATATATTTACATTAGCAAATCCATGGATTGGTTCTGAGTTGTTGGATGGGTGTTGTTGTTTAAAGTAGTGTGGGTTTTTCGTTGTATTTTCTGCAAGAGAAAAACCTATAAAGACTTTAAAAACTATATTCTGTGTTAGTTACACCAGAAGTATTAGCATTTAAAGGACTTCTATAGAACTCACTTCTCCCAAGTCTGCTATACTATGACAGGTTTTCAAGGAACTGTTTAAAAACCTGTGCTTGGCTTATGCGTTAGGCCTGAAATAAAACTTCTTTACCTCATTACCGAAAAATTCTATTGCTTTCAGCTCAAGGGAAAAAAAAGTAAAAAAAAAAAAAAAAAGCAGGATTGTGTTGCAAAATTATTATTATTTATTGTTGTGCCATAGAAGGAATAGTTGTCAACAAAATCCTCCAAAGGTAAATTAAATAACAACAACAAAATTCTACGTTGATGGAACTTGTATTTGTCATAAAGGTATCTGTGACCTGATTTAGGTGAACCTGCTTCTGCAGGGGGGTTGGACTAAATGATCTCTAAAGGTCACTTCCAATCCCTACCATTCTATGATTCTATGATCTCTGTAAACTAGAGAGTCTTAATTACTGTGGATGAAAGAGATTAAGTAAAAATTCCATTTGTATGTTACGTTTCTTCATTTTCTAACTTAATGCATCTACAGGTGGATGAAAGCCAGACTGGAGAACCAGGGTGGCTTGGTGGAGAACTGAAGGGGAAAACTGGATGGTTCCCTGCAAACTATGCAGAGAAAATACCCGACAATGAAGTTCCAGCTTCTTTAAAGCCAGCAGTCGAGGCAGCTGCTGCACCTAAAGTTTCTGTGCATGAAACCACTACATCACTAGGAACTACTGCTTCTACAGAGTCTACAACAACTGCCAATAACTGGGCAGACTTCAGTTCAACGTACGTTTGGGTAGTGATTATGACCTTGAATGTTGGTAGAGTCCTTTTTAAACTATTGGACTGTGGGACAATTAACACAGATTATCAAGATTGTGACATAAAAATAGCTTGTTTGAAGTAAAGTTTCTGTATTAAATAGTCAAAATCACAGCCTTATGGAATTTCAACCATGCTCCCATAATATCTGCCTGAGTAATGCGGAAGGACACATCATAAAGAGGAGACATTACTAAGTGAGGATAATGACATGGTGACAATGCCAAGGTGTTCACATTTTCTGAAATTAATTGACACCAATCCTCACTGAAGATCTACAACTTGAATTATGCAAAATATGATAATGATAATTAAAATGAAAAGATGTTTTATTAATTCCTTTTCACAACATTAATAAGAGTGGTGGAAGTAGAACATGTGCTCTTCCCTAGATGTCTTGTTAACTGAACTTAATGCTGTACACAGTATTATAAACCTCTTGTAATGAGGTTAGGTAAGTGTTTTATCTTTTGATCATGTAATACATATTTATAATTTTACATTAAGAATGTTAGTGCAAAGTTTACAGTACATAATATGTTCTATTTCAAAATTTTCATCAGATAGGACACAGCAACTTTTCCACTTATTTAAACTTTTCCTGTTTTACTACAGTCATGTTTTACTACAAACAGAGGAGAGGCTAAAACTAAATCTTGAGCTTCCTGAAGACCTCTGGCACATACTGGATTTTATTGTTTCAAATAAATTGTACTTTTGACAAAGCTGTTTCTACTCTAGGTGGATAATTCATGCTTTCTCGCTTTTCATCAAAAATATTCAGTTTCAATATGAAGTGGGTCCAAGAACATCCATAATTCTGTCACTGACATGATATAGGGGGTTAGGGATGGTTGAGACCTTTGGACTCTGTTACAGTCTAGGTGATATACGGGGTTAGGGATGGTTGAGACCTTTGGACTCTGTTACAGTCTAGGTGAACAACTCTTGATTACTCCAACTAAAGGCACAAGCAACAGTCAAAGGAAACTTAGGTTTAAGAGAGTTGCACTTCATTTACACTCCTAGAGTTAAGGAGATTTTGTTCATTTAGGTTGGTATTTGGAGGCAGAGATGTGTATTATGAAATTTAGTAGACATTTTAAAGGACGAGAGATAATACAAAAAGCCTTAGAGGCTGCATAAAACTCTGAAGAGTTGAAAGAAGTCAGTAAGAAATAATTTTAAGCAAAAGAAAAAAGATTTGAATGAGAAGCATTAATACAAAATAATGTATTAGGGAAAGGGATGTGAGGGTCAGTGATTTGCAGATGCGAAGACTTCAGATCAGTTTTGAAGTGAATGAAGACTTTTTTTTCTTTTCAGTTACCTCTTTCCACTCTGTATAATATAGACTGTACTATTTGAACTTCTGTTATATTCCAGCACACCTAAGAAATTTAACTAAATTACAGGAACAGCTGGCCTTAAGTAGCAAGAACAGCATCTGTAGTTACAGATTGCCTTTTTAAGGTAAATTTATTGTCAGCCTATATTTGATTGCACTACTTCCACCTTAGAGTTATGATGTTTATGGAATATAAAATTAAAAGACATTAACCTACAATGTTAGTTTCAGGTTTTGTGGTTTTTGGGTTTTTTTTTCCTGCACAGTCTTCCTGCAGGAGTGGTTTTATTCAGTTGAAAATGGTAGGAGTTATGTCTTTTTTTTTTTTTTTTTTCAGATGGCCAACAAACACTAATGAGAAAGCAGAGACTGATAACTGGGATGCCTGGGCAGCTCAGCCATCTTTGACTGTTCCCAGTGCAGGGCAACTGCGGCAGCGTTCAGCCTTCACTCCTGCCACAGTTACAGGATCATCTCCCTCTCCTGTCTTGGGTCAGGTGAGCATCAAAACTGTTCTGACTCAGCACAAACTTTTGAAAAGCAAAGTATGAACAATGATCATGCATTAAAACAGTCCCCTGAAATAAGTAAGCTATTTCAGTTTGGAGTGATGAACAGGTACTATAGATCTGTTTGCAAAATCCGTGTCAGAATGTAACATGAAGCAGTTTCTGCGCTTTTTTTACACTTTGGTGGTTCCGTCTTAATGTTTTGGCTGGAGGCCAGTTTTGGGTTACTTCCTTAGAGTTTTCCTGAATCACATGACGATAACGTTCACTCCCAAGTGGATTATGTAGTGAAGTGGAATAGCAATGGCAAAGCTTCCCATCAGATGAATTCCATCCATTAAGGCATTTCCTTTTCCTCAACTGAACCACTGTTTTTGTAAGCTAGTGTGTTCTGAAAAGTGATAAATATCTTTTTATCCTAGAGCAAAAACCAAGTTGGAATGTACAATGAAGAACTTGTAGCAAAGCTTAATTTTCCATAAAGTTTACTTTAAGCCCTGCCAAAATAGTTTCATGAAGGTTTATTACATCCATGTCTTAATTTTGAAACTTTAATGTGTTGAGCAGAATCTCTGATTATCTTGCATCCTCTTGATTATATGTTAACAGAAACAGAGAAAAACTGTAAAAGTTTCTGGCATTGCTTTGTATATTTAATCAACTTACTTTGCTTTATATAGCTGAGAGAGAGTCTATGTATTTTGTTGCTATATAAGCAGCAAGAGAATAGTTCCATAAACAACTTGCTTTATGAAAGGTGGTGCATAGCTGATTTCTCTCTTTTTTGAAAAATTGCATTAGGGTGAAAAAGTAGAGGGGCTTCAAGCACAGGCTTTGTATCCTTGGAGGGCAAAAAAAGACAACCACCTTAACTTCAACAAAAATGATATCATCACAGTTTTGGAGCAGCAAGACATGTGGTGGTTTGGAGAAGTTCAAGGACAAAAGGGGTGGTTTCCTAAGTCGTATGTGAAGCTTATCTCAGGCCCCATTAGGAAGTCAACAAGGTATTTTCTTTGCTTTTACCATGCCTTGCTTCTATACCATAGTATTTAAATAAATATGAAGAGTTGCAGGCTTGAATTTTAAAATTTACAATTCATTCTGTAAAAATGCTTTTTTTATATTACTCTCTCCTGCGGGAATAAGGAAAATTACCTCATTTCTCCTTGGGTCATGCATCATCAACAGATGCCTAAGGATCAGTCTATTAGTATATTGTATTTTGTGAATGATATCTAAAACTTAAATCAAAACTTAATTGCTTATCATTACTCTTGAAGGATGAAATAATCCAAATCAGGTTCCTCTTTTAAAATGAAGGGAAATGCTTATGGATACAGATGCATGTTTGAAGTTTTCAACTAGAATAATGTTTTTTCTAAGAGATTTAATTTCTCAAATAACCATTATTTTCTTCTAAAGCATGGATTCTGGTTCCTCAGAAAGTCCTGCTAGTCTGAAAAGAGTAGCATCACCAGCACCAAAAGCAACTATGTCAGGTGAAGGTAAGTGTTTCAAATGGAATGGCATTAATAGTGTTTTACTATGTAATTAAATAGAATAAGTCTGCTTATTACCAGAAACAAGCTTAGAATCATTTCTTAATGTTTTATGATGGGGCCTTTTAATATTGAAGGGCAAATCAATTTGCCTCTAGAACAGTTTAAAATTATTATCATGGGAATTTATATACATTGTGTACATAGAAAAATTATTTCATATGCCATTAAAATATCTTCTGTTGTTTATACTGTTTCCTTTCTAAATATTCTGGTAACAGTTCCAAACCTGGTATAGGTTTTTGCAGAGGGCCAAATAAATGTATATCTACATGTTCTTCATGGTGTCAGGAATTATTAATAAAGGTCTCAATTTCACCCAAAGCTCATTTCCTACATTTCATTAAAGGTCTTTAATTAAAGAAATCAGTTATAGAATGTTATGATCCTTGTGGTTATGGCTACACATCATTTTTAAAGATAGAGCCCCGGGCACAGACAGATAATTGTCAGGCCTCTGAAGGGACTTGCATTCCAGACTGTTACCGCCCTTCAGCTGGAGGTTAATGTCTCCAAACCAGCTGTGTTAACAGACTTTGTGGGCACTCTTAATCCACTTCAGTGCAGAGTCAGCGAGGTTAATTTAAATCACAGGCAGAGTGAATCAATGAATCTAAATATAGGTCACACATTTGTATATAATCTCTACAGCACACATTAAGTTTTTTTAACTACAGTGCTACATAGAATTTTAAGTGAGAGAGTCCCTTTAATTATCAATGTATTTGTCACTGGGAGGAGCACTACAGAAATTAAAAGGAGGGAGTGGTAAAGATCTATGTAACAAGGAAAGTGAGATAATCAGTTACTTCAAAATACTTGCAGTTTTACTCACTGTGTATTTGAGGAAAAGCAATTGTAGTTAAGTCTTTTTGTAAAGTATGGGATATCTCAGGTGATGAATGTTTGTATTAAAAAGGAATCCAACTTCTTAAAAAGGCATTTCAAAAAAGCTGTATTTTAAAGAAATAATAAAATATGGACTTAGTGTCTTCTATTACAGTTAAAGGATTTAAGAAAAATCCATTTCTACAGCAAATACTATTATATTTAATGTGTTTGTATATACATATAAACAGATGTGTGTGGTCTTCAGCTATTATTGTTAGACAAACCATGTCTATATTTATTAAGGATAGTAACTGTGGTTTGAATTCTTGCTGAACTTCCCCAAGCCAAGGTTTTTGGTCAGATTTAGTGTTCAAGCAAATAGAACAATCGCCAGCTGCAGTGGTTACTCGAACGCATGAAAATCCTCCTGAAATACTGTGAACTGCCCTTAGGTGCAGAGCTAGTCCTAGAAGCAGAGACTATAATCTTTTTGTGCCTATATAAAGTATGATAATGCTCAGTTAAATCAAGTAGCATAGAAAATGTTACTGAATTGTCTGAAATTATTTGTAATCTTTTATGTAAAAATGTTTTATGTAGTTTTGTGATTGAATTATGCATTGCATTTCTCAACATAAGTCTGTTTTAGTGTTTTTGGAGTTGAATACTAAGCACTTGACTGTGTTTTAAGAAAACAGAACACATTCAGGCTTTGTCTTAACATTTCCCAGCCATCTGTTGCACAAGATGCAATGAGATGTGCACACTTCATGCAAAGCTTCAAGTAATGAAAGAATTCTTTGTATGTGAGAGCCAAACAGCATATGTAAAATGAAGACTCTATCTACAGTATTTGGATGCTGAGACTTTCCATCCCCAAACTGAAAATTCTAGTAATCAGCAGAAAGCATGTTTTTCAGAGTAGTTTCAGATTTAAATTATTAATTTGTGTACATTTTAATTATACTAGCAAATTATTTTTAAAAAAAAATCCCCCAGAAGCAGCCTTTTGATAGATTGTATTTAGTTCTGATAGATATCATTTTATGCATTAAATATTGAAGTTTCTGTGAATAGGAATTAATAAATTTATCTTCTGTCTAACCCATGAATAGACTATATTAGTTAGATTTTGCAAATGATATTTGAGCAGTTTATCAAGTGTTTTCCCATGTTCTGTATCTATTTCCCTCTTACAGAGTATATTGCTATGTATACTTACGAGAGCTCTGAACAAGGAGACCTAACGTTTCAACAAGGTGATATGATTCTTGTGACAAAGAAAGATGGCGACTGGTGGACGGGAACACTGGGTGATAAATCAGGAGTTTTCCCATCTAATTATGTGAGACTCAAAGATTCTGAGGTAGAGACATATTGAAATAGTATAAAATAGAGCTAGGGGACATATGTCTTATTTGGTGTGGTCGTGATAGTTGAAAGTCAGTAGATAATAAGGGAAGAAAAAACATTTTGCAGTCTTACTGAATGTGGGAAAGGGAAAACAATAATAGTTGCATTTTACAATATAATGTCGTAATAATGTGGATAATGTATTACAGTCCATCTTGCACATATTGATAGTAAACTTGGAAGTTTTGCAGAGGCAAATCAGAATAGCTATGACTGCTTTATTTCCTTGCTAAGTTTTTAATTACTGAATTCTATCTTACTGCCATTATTTTAAAAAGAAGATATAGAGAGTAATATTTCAGTCTATTGCATTTTTTTCTCCTATTGCCATTTTTGTGCAATCAAGGGAAACAAATTTCACAACAGCTTAACTACTATATTTGCTTAAAAGTACTTAACTGAATAGTAGGGGTTCTGTTTCATCTGATTTTTATCCTGGAGTAATCCAGTAGAACATGTCCATATTATTTTATTTTTCTTCTTTTTAGGCATTGTATAGAAAGATATTTTCTCATATATAGTCTTCATCTGTTTGGAAGTATAATTCACCTACTAGTAGGAATTAGCTTAGAGTCATGGTTCTATACAATACTAATCTCTTGAGAAGAGTTCTTATGTCTCTAAAAATAATTGGGGATTTAAAAGTAAGTAAATAAGTCAGTGAATTTTTAGAAATCTGGGTGGTAAGGCTTTTTTCACTAGTCTTGAATTCTCTGTGTGACACAACTTGGTGAGAGACTGTGTCTACAATATAGAGCTTGAGCAAAGTTACTCCTTAAGATTCATTCTGTTGGTGGAAAAAACAAAGAATAAACCTACAGTGAAAAAGGTAGCTGTAGAAAGCCTTTATGTACTGAATTTCTAAATAGTGGAGAAATTTCAATAACATCCTCTGAGACAGGATTTTAAAAAAAAAGTATTTAATGATATTTAGTTTTACAGTCCTGGGGAGAAATAGTATTGTGGTATTGCTTTCAGAAACACTTTTGAAACTTTTGTCATCTATATTTTGCATCACATAACAATTTTATTCAATCACTATTCTTAGTAGTTAAAGAACTAATCCATCTGATGTTGGAGAAGTCCTGTCTCAGTTTTGATTAGTTGTTCCCTTGTGTTGTGAGGGACACTTTTTTGTGGATGTTGAGACTGAAGTTTCATAGAATAGAATCATAGAGTCATATAGGTTGACAAAGATCTTTAAAATCAAGTGCAACCACAAACCTGCCAAGTCCACCACTAAACTATGTCCTTAAGTGCCTGTCCTGAATTCAACTGGGATAGAGTTAATTTTCTTCCTAGTAGCTGGTACAGGACTGTGTTTTGGATTTGTGCGCAAAACACTGTTGATAGCGCAGGGTTGGTTTGTATTGCTGAGCAGGGCTTGCACAGTGTCAAGGCCTTTTCTGCCTCTCACCCTGCCCTGCCAGTGACTGGTCTGGGGGTGCATAAGAAGCTGGGAGGGAGCATGGCCAAGACATCTGATTCAAACTGGCCAAAGGAATATCTCACACCATAGAACATCATGCCCAGTATATAAACTGGAGGAAGGTATATAAACTGAATGTTTCTCAGGCATCTGTCAGTGAGTGATGAACAATTGCATTGAGCATCGCTTGTTTTTTTAATCAGTTTTGTTTCTCTCTCTTTTGTTGTTATATTTCTCTTCTTTAAAATTTATTATTATTATTATTGTTATTATTATTATTATTATTATTAACTTTCTAGTTATTACATTATTCTTATCTCAACCTATGAGTTTTGTTTTCTTTTCCAGTTCTCTTCCTCATTCTAGGGTGGGGGGAAGTGAGTGAGCAGCTGTGTGGTGCTTAGTTTCTGTCTGAGCTTAAACCATGACAGTGCCACATCTGCATATAAATGCTTACAGGGATGATGACTCAACCACTTCCCTGGGCAGTCTATTCTGATGTCTAACAACCCTTTTGGTGAGGAAATTTTTTGTAATATCCAATCTAAACCTCCCCTGGTATGACTTAAGGCCATTTATTCTTGTCCTGTTACATGGGAGGAGAGACCGAATCCTGCCTCACTACAGCTTCCTTTCAGGTGACTGTCACGAGCAATAAGGTCTCACCTCAGCCTCCTCTTCTCCAAAGTAAACACTCCCAGGTCCCTCAGCTGCTCCTCATCACACTTTGACTCCACAATCTTCACCAACTTCATTGCCCATCTCTGGGACACATTCCAGCATCCCTCCAATGTCCCACTTGCAGTGAGTGGCCCAAAGCTGTACGTGGTATTTCAGGTGCAGCCTCACCAGCGCCACTAACAGGAGGACAATCACTTCCCTGGTCTTACTGGTCACACCGTTTCTGATACAAAATGATCATATGTAACCCATTCTGAGCACAGATATGGTTCTACCTGCCACACTTTTACTACCTCTGTCTTTCATCTGACCTGTTAATCAGTTGGTTTAGGACACTAAGCAGAGCAGAATACTAGTCTAGCAGAAGTAATACATCTGAGCTGGTACTCTGAATCAGCTCAGTATGAGTTAGAAAAATGTCAGTACCAGAATTAGTATGGGAGGAGAGTAGTGAAGGAGGTAAGAATGCCTCGTTGTCATCTTAGATCAGCTTGAGCTGGTGTTGAACTGCAGTCTTAGCTGGCTTTTGTGTTAAATACTTCATTTCAGACACTTTATGTTTAGTATATAAGTTTGGATATGCCTGTGCTCATTCCTACCCTTCAGTTGTGTCAAATCTAGTGACTATGGAGCAGCAAATAGTTAGATGAGGTCCCAGACTAGAAGAGAAGTACTTAATAGTTCAGTTAGTGGAAGCATTGTAGCTATGGCACTGTGAAGCCCATTGCAGCAGGCTAGCTTGTCTTTTTGACAATTAAATGTTGGACAGTAGTAAATTGTGGTGTTAGGCAGGGTATAGATTTACCCTGACAACAGCTCAGTGGATGTCCAGACAAGAAATTATGAGTTCTCTGTTCCTAAGTTCAGTAGCTTGATTCTCCGAGTGGTGCAAGTGCCTTCTGTTGTGGCAGGGGAAATGTGTATCAGGGAATTTATCTAGTTAAGAAAAGCACTCTGTTTTGCAGTCCAGGATGTGGTTTATAGTTCAGTAGTCTTCACGTACATTGAAAATAAGGTGGCTTGCCCCATGGAGGTATAGGAACCTGTATGATGTACAGATAGTTGCCTAACCTCTGAAATGTCTTGGCATCATGAAGCTGTGCCCTAAGTCTTTTTATTACCTACAAGTTTGTATTGTATTTGATGAGTGGAAACCTGGACTGTTAACCTCTTAAAGCCCTGTGAAGCCCATTTCGTAGGTAAATAGTAATAATTGCTAATCAATTACTTAACAGTCTTGGTAGCTAATGTTAAGTTTCCTTTGAACTTTTATGAAGGAACTGGTTTTGTTTTCCTTTAAGATATTCTCAACAGAGTTTAGTCTCAAAAAACTGGGAATTTATATTCACATTTGCAGAGCTGCCTTTTGTGTGCCTTTAAGGCATGTCCTGTCTGGTAAGAGATAGGCAAACATATTGACAAATCTTCTTTGTAGAGAATTCAGAAATAGACATCTAATACTGCAAACTATTTTTATTAGAGAGGTCAGTTTGATGTTTCTCTGATCTCTACTTGGATGAGGCTGAAACGGCTACGTGCAGTTCATCATAAAGTACTCCAACTGCCCTTTTCTGCTGGTGAAAGTCCATTCTCCAGATAACATCTTGATGAGAGAGGGAGAAGAAAGCACAGAGCTCATGGATATCTTGATGTGTGGGATGCTTATTTTCATAAAGTGATTCATATGCCCTGCAGGACATATTTCCTGTTCCAAGTGGATAATTGCCATTATACGTACAGTGTTTTGCTATTCAACTTATTCACAGAGCCAGTTTTTACAAAGGATTTCACAATAGTGGCTGTCTGCTAACTTTCAGGTCTGCTGCTGTGCTTGGACAGCTGGCTGATTGTGGAAAAATGCTACTAAAAGAGTAAATTAATTAAATGTGTTCTATGCTATTGACTTAGGCCTGAAGAAAAGGTAAGGCAGTGCTGACCCTTCAGCAGCAAGCATGGAGTTTTTAGAAATCGTTGTAAGCTTCAAAATATCAATGACTTACAAATCAGAACAAAGTCTTTTTAATATGTTCTTCTGTACCTAGTCCCAGGCCACCCATTCACCTCAAGTTGCTAAATTGATCTATTTCCTATTCTTTAAAATTTCAACTCATTAGCAGAGTGAAAGTCTTTGTTCTTCAGATAAACAGTGACACTCGTTCATGGTCCATTCTCAGGATTTTCATTAGATTAACTTAAATGGGTACAGATCTGTAGGAGGTTTTTATTCTATTCTGCCTTTCTTGATGCCGGTCATAATTACCCTTGTGTAAGGTATGGAACTCATAGGGTAGACTTGGAAACACAAAAATTGAGATGTCTCTAGTTACAAAACTTTGCATAAATGGTCTTAAAATAGTAACAGTCGAAATGCATTTAATCTGAATTCTAAAGGCACAACACGATTAGGAAGTCTACTGCTGTGTCTTATTAAATTAAGAAAGCAAGTTCTCTTCTGCTATTTCAAGAGACTTTCTCTTTTGTCACAAAATATCCTCAAATGCAGTTAGTGTTTGAGGTGTGTAAAAGGGAAATAGAATGGGATATGTCCTTTCCACTGTTTCAACAGAAGGAATACCAAATAGTTCTCAGTCTACTGAGCAAGCCAGAAATTGGGCCCATCTTAAATGCATAATTTATTAAATTATTTATTGAGATACTGCAAGACTTCTCTATGTATTTCTTCTGGGTTTTTTCATCAATCAGAATTCAGACTCAGTCTGGTCAAGGCGATTTTAAAGCTTCTCTCAAAATAATCTTTGTTTACCAGTTAATGGTAAAGACACAATGTCACAGCCTATTTTATCTGTCCATATGCCCGTGATCTGGCAACATGGATATTGACTGAGTGGTATTTTGAAGGACTGTGTTCTCTGAAGCTCCAAACATTTATTCTTCATTAAGAAGGGGTGAGTGTGTAAGGGTGTTTCTCAGCCACAAACACTTTCCAAGGCAGAATTAATTCCTGATAATACCATATCAGTGCTAGTTGTCAACTTTGGTTCCAAACCTTTTAATCTTCCCTACTTTGGACTCTCAATGGACTCACAGTCACTTTGTCTGGACCATCTTCTTCTTGTCTCCAGGCCTAAACTTACTATCTGTATCTGATCTCTGGATGATGCTTTCCTATTTCACTTTTTTTTGTTAATATAGATCACAATGCTTGTATAGAAAGGTGGAGAACTAAAGAGAAAGAAAGGAACATAGGGAAGAAAGGAAGATTTGCTTGTAAAAAGTCACTATAATCAGTTGTTTACAATGACAAAACAGCACTGAGATAGTGGTATCCAAGTGTCATTGAATTTAAAGCATCTACTTTCCACAGTTCTTCCCAAAAGCTTCTTTAGCAGGGTGTTGGACTAGATGATCTCTAGAGGTCTCTTCCAGCCCCTACCATTCTGTGATTCTGTGATTTGTTGCAAAATGTCAAGCAGCAGTGCAGTACACTAGATGTAAGTAAGGTGCTTTAGTGCCAAATTAAAAAAGTAAAACAAAATTCTTCCCACCCTCACACTTACCTTTCAATAGCAGTTTCAACTTGTGAGGTAGGCAATGCCAACTCTCCTGAGTTTTCTGTGGTTATAAGATTGACTTGACTAATACAGGGTTGTGAGGTGCTGTAGTTCAGTCTGAAAGATAACGTTTCTTTAGTAGATTTATTTTTTTAGTAGCTTAGAGCAGCTATGTAATCTTCAAGATAGATTGAAGATCTAGCTAACCTTTTTATAGAGGCATTCAAAACTAATACATGGGGTTTTTTTAAATGGCTTTGTCATTTAACTAGTTTTTTAGTTACTCATTAATTTCTGACAAAATCTTCAGGTTTTCAAAACATCAAGTTAATATGCAGAATATTGAGGATGAAACTGTTCTTTTCTGTAGCAAAAATAGGATTCTGTGAAAACCTGCAGGTCATTTGGTGTGGGCTTCAAATTAGTGAGGAGAATCCTAAAGGAGAAGTTGAGACAAGGTGGGAAGTGTTGTGACTCTTGCTTGAACGCAAGAGGATATTTATGGTTATTCAACATTTCTGGCAAAATACAAAATAGATTTGCTATGTTGCTGTTACCTGTACTAAACCTTTTTATTGCAGAAGATAAGACTGGCAATGTACTGGGAAGGAACTGAAGTAATGATTTAAGAGGCAAGGGGAAGCTGTCCTTGACCGGGATGGTGACTAAAACAATTGGAAGATGACTGTGGAGGGGGAAGATGTGCAAGGGGCAGAGTTGAGAGCACACACTGTTTTAAATACTCTGATTGCAAATATGTCAGTAGAGCTCTGCCTGCATTAAAAGAAAGACAACTCTTCCTAAATAACCAGTGGCCTCAAAGGAACCTTTTTTCAGGAAGAGAATTTTATATTTGTAACTTATCAAAGCTTTTCATATTAAATCTCATCTTTCAGTTTGCCATTTTCCTATACGTAACTGAACTGAACTAATTTCACTGCTCACTGTTCAAAGTCTTTTCTTGCAATTCACTTGGCCCGGATGGTGACGATGTTTATCTCCCATCTCACCCCGTCTGGGTTCAGAAGAAATAATTGCAAATCTCTTTACAAACATCTTTCATATGAGGAAAGGCTGCAGGAACTGGGGCTACTTAGTCTAGAGAAGAGGAAACTGAGGGGAGATCTTATTAACATTTACAAATATCTAAATGGTGGGTGTCAGGAGGTTGGGACATCCCTTTTTTCTATAGTAGCTAGCAACAGGACAAGGGGTAATGGGATGAAGCTGGAACACAAAAAGTTCCACTTAAATATAAGAAAAAACTATTTCACTGTTCAGGTGAGGGAGCCCTGGCACAGGCTGCCCAGAGGGGTTGTGGAGTCTCCTTCCTTGGAGGCCTTCAAGACCCACCTGGACATGTTCCTACATGACCTGATCTAGGTGAACCTGCTTCTGCAGGGGAGTTGGATTAGATGATCTCTAAAGGTCCCTTCCAACCCATATGATTCTAAATAGATAACACCTTGCTATTCAGTGTTCTGTGCTGTCACTTGGGCACGGAAGTAGTGGTGCACGCCAGTACTACTGTTAGGCACAACCTACAGAGTTCAAATGACTCATCTCAAAGATGCAGTGCCTACACTGACGATGCTTATGTGCCGTGTCAGAACTTTTAGAACCATAATATGGACAGTATTGAAGTATTGCATCAGTTAGTTTTTAAGGCATATTTCCAATCCAACTGTTTGTAGAGCTGAAAACTACTGTCGTTGTGTTAACTCAACTCTGCAAAATTCACATTCTGTGGATATGCAGATTTACAATCAAATACTATGTAACTTGGAATTGCATGGATGTTTGTGGTCCATGAAAGGAAGAAAAGTTCAGGAGTCTACACATGTATAATTAGTCATCAGCTTCAATATACTGCTTGATATTTATTCCTGTATATTAATTGCTGTCTAAAACATTACAGAAGATATTTTGTAATAATAGAATCTTCCTGTGAGAGTTTTTTATTAACATGCTTGTTTAGTGTGTTAAATTTAAGCATAGTAAATAATTTTCATATACCAGAGAAATGAACATGCTAAAATTGTATCTTGCTTCCTATTTCAAGGCTTCTGGAGCAGCTGGAAAAACGGGAAGCTTAGGGAAGAAACCTGGTGAGTCATACATTGTGGCAGCACCTTATATCTGTTCTTAAGTTCAATGGCAACAAAATCTTTTCCATGAAAATAAATCATGTTTGTTCTTGGTCATGTTGTAGTCATTTTCACTGATGAAGACTGTCATCTATAATAAAATAATGCATAATCTGTCAAACATTTGATCCAGCCTGTATCAATCACTAAATATCATGTAGCTAGAGAATCAAGTGTAACAAACTTATCAAAAAGAGGAAGTTGATGAGGCCTTCTACAGACAGCTGAAAGCTGTCTCGCAGTCGCAGGCCGTGGTTCTCATGGGGGACTTCAACCACCCTGATATTTGCTGGCAAAGTCACACAAGAAAGGATGAACAGTCCAGGAGATTCCTGCAATGCATTGATGACAACTTCTGGACACAAGTGGTTGAGGAGCCAAGGAGAAAGGATATGCTACTGGACCTTCTGTTAACAAAAGAAGGTGTGGTTGGGGATGTGAAGGTTGGGATGAGCCTGGGATGCAGTGACCATGAGATGGTGGAGTTCTGGATCCTACATGGAAGAAGCAAGGCAGCAAGCAGGATTGTGACTTCAGGCCTCTTCAAACACCTGATTGGAGGAATCTTCTGAGCTAGGACTCTAGAAGGTAGGGGTGCCCATGAAAACTGGTTAATTTTCAGGCACTGCTTCCTTCAAGCCCAAGATCAGTGTATCACTACAAGTAAAAAAAAGCAGATAAGGTAGGTAAGAGGCTTGCATGGATGAGCAGGAAGTTTCTGAAACAACTCAGATGGAAGAAGGAGGTCGATGGAAGGTGGAAGAAGGGCCTGGTCACTTGGGAAGAGTGTAGGAATGCTGTCAGAGTATGTTGGGATGAAATAAGGAAGGCTAAAGCCCTCTTAAAATTAAATCTATCAAGACATGTAAAGGACAACAAAAAGGGCTTCTTTATGTCAGTAGCAAAAGGAGTACTAGGGAGAATGTGAGCCTGATGCTGAATGAGATCGATGAGCTGGTGACAGAGGACACAGAGAAGGTGGAACTACTGAATGCCTTCTTTGCTTCAGTCTTTACTGCTAAGCTCAGCCTTAGGGAAACTCAGCTCATGAAGTTTAGAGAGGAGGTCCAAAGAATGGAAGATTCTCCCTTGGTTGAGGAGGATTGGGTTAGGGATCTACCAAGCAAGCTAGACACCCACAAATCCATGGGCCCTGATGAGATGCACCTAGGAGTGCTGAGGGAGCTGCTAATGTTGTTGCTAAGCCACTCTCCATCAATTTTGAAAACTCATGCAGCACAGGTGAGGTGCTGGAGAAAGGCCAATGTCACTCCAAAAAGGGCAAGAAGGAGAACTCTAGAAACTACAGGCCAGTGAGCCTCACCTCCATCCCTGGAAAAATGATGAAATAGCTCATCCTGGATGACATCTCTAAGCTTATGAAGGAAAAGATGGTTATCGGGGGAGTCAACATGACTTCACCAAGGGGAAATCCTGTTTGACCAACCTGATATCCTTCTATGAGTGCATAACCAGCTCGCTAGATGAGGGAAGAGCGGCAGATGTCATCTACCTTGACTTCAGCAAGGCTTTTCACACTGTCTCCTCATAGGAAACCTCAGGCAGTGTGGCTTGGATGAGTGGACAGTGAGGTGGATCAAGAGCTGGCTGAATGACAGAGCCCAGAGGGTGATGATCAATGGCACAGAATCGAGTTGGAGGCCTGTGGCCAGTGGAGTTCCACAGGGATCGGTTCTGGGGCCAGTCTTGTTCCACATCTTCATCAACGACCTGGATGAGGGGACAGAGTGTACCCGCAGTAAGTTCCCTGATGACACCAAACTGGAAGGACTGGCTGATTCCCCAGAAGGCTGTGCTGCCATTCAGCGGGATCTTGACCAGCTTGAGCGTTGGGCAGAGAGGAACCTCATGAGGTTCAACAAGGACAAGTGCAGAGTCCTGCATCTGGGGAGGAACAACCCCATGCACCTGTACAGGCTGGGGGTTGAGCTGCTGAAGAGCAGCTCTGCAGAGAGAGACCTCGGAGTCCTGATTGACAATAAACTAAACGTGAGCCAGCAATGTGCCCTCGTGGCCAAGAAGGCCAATGGCATCCTGGGATGCATCAAGAAGAATGTGGGCAGCAGCTCAACAGAGGTTTTTCTCCCTCTCTACCCTGCCCTGGTGAGGCCTCATCTGGAGTCCTGTGTCCAGTTGTGGGCTCCCCAGCTCAAGAGGGATGGAGAACTTCTAGAGAGAGTCAAAGTAGAAGGCGACAAAGATGATCAGGGGAATGGAGCGTCTTTCTTATGAGAAAAGGCTGTAGAACCTGGGGCTGTTTAGCTTGGAGAAGACTAGGGGGGACATCTTATAAGTACTTATAAGCATCTAAAGGTGGGGCTATTGAGAGGATAGAACAAGGTTTGTTTTTCTGTAGTGACTGGTGAGTGAACAAAGGGTAGCAGGCACAAGGAAGTTCCACTTGAAAATGATGAAAAATATCTTTCCTGTGAGGATGAGGGAGCCCTTGCACAGGCTGCCCAGGGAGGGTGTGGAGACTGCTTCTCTGGAGATTTTCCAAACCCAGCTGAACACGTTCCCATACGATCTGCTTGAGGTGAACCTGCAATAGCAGAGGGTTAGACTAGGTGATCTTTAAAGGTCCCTTCCAACCCTGACCATTCTGTGATTCTGTGAAAACCTCTGAAGTGATCCCCAGTAGGAATAGGGGGAAGATGCTGATGGGGCTGGTGGCTTTTTCCATGTATGGGAGAATGGTGTATGGCAAGAATTGAGCTTAGAGTATGCTAGTCTCCTGGATTCAAACTTCCATGGGAGACAGGGTGAGGGAAAGCAGTTCATAGAAGCTATGTTCAGAATCTTTTGGAGTTTTAAGTACAGTTTGGAAACAGTTCTCTTTTGCAGCAAGCAGTTTCATGGATATTGCTCTAAATGAGCTGTAAATTCTCAACCAGTGGAAGTGAAACGTTAATGAATGAGGTGAAATATTCCTGTTTATTCTAGAGCTGCAGGATGAGTGGGTGGGAGTTGGTGACTGTGATGAAGGGCAAGGGAAAGAAAATTGCTGTCTGCAAATTTAAGGAGCAATATGAGGTCAATTATATTTGGGAGAACACATTTTGATTTTTTTTTTGAAATGTACATGTTTTAGTAGAGGGTACATATTTTGGCCTGGACTGTAATTGAATTGGCTCTCTTCTCAGTAATTCAATACTTTAAAAAAATTAAAAAGCCCTTCCTGGAAGGAAGGCCATTTCTGGGGTTTTTTTTAAATTTTTTGTTGTTTTCCCTGTCTGCTTCTCTGTGATATGCAAGGGTTGAATGTTAAATTTGTAATATGTATTGTAAATTATTTACCACACAGTAAAGATTCTTTGTGCTGCTGTTTGGTGTAAGAAAAATATCTGTTACCTGGAGCCTTGTAAATCCTCTATTTGTAGATAAAATGAGAAATTTCTTGTTTTGAGAAAGGTGCAAAGTATCAGATTTTTGGCCTTTTAGTGTAATATCCAGAATATTACAATTGACATGGTAATGAGAGGAGGTTTTGCCTGATTTTAAAAAAATAAATTGATTTTGACAAACTCTCACACTTAATTTGTTTGCTTGTGTTCATTTTGCCTTCTGAGTGGCTCTAGGGTGGAGAAATTAATGTGATTCTATGGAAAAACCTCAAATGCAGGGACCTTGCAGACTTTCTAGAAGTGTAGCCATGTGTCCTGCCAAATAGCTTGCTTGCTTTGTCTTTGTACAGGACAGACTGCTGCTGGCTTTTCTCCATCTCGACTTTTCTGCTCTCCTATCATCACCTACTATATTTTACTTAGAAATTCTTCTGTTTTCACTCTTTGTGTGCTAGGTTACAAATTCAGGTTTAAAGCATCTTTCTAACCCTCAGCTACTGGCTTTTTATTCACCTGTTTGGTTCCACCTCTGTGTGCCTGCCTCTCCCCTCTTTCAGTTATCGTGAGGGCGGTTCTGCTGTATTTAGTTCTGCATGTGTCATTGTTTGCAGTGACCTCAGATTGCTTGTCATATCTTTGCTTCTTCATCCCCCTTACATTGTTTGTTTACATCTTGGATGCTTCTCTGACCATTTTTAGTTTTTCTAATCATTCTTTTCTTCTAAATTTTAAGTAAACCATCTGGTCACTTTCCTGGCGGTCTTCAAATCACTTTATTGTTTCTTCCCTGCTACAAAACCTCTCTCAAAGGAGTTGGCTTTGTGGTTTCCTCTGCCTACAACTGCCATTTCAATGATTGCTGCCTTTCTTTGCCTTGCCAGCAGACTCCCCCACTCATTTCCCAGCCTGTGGGTGATGTGTTGTTCCTGAGCGCCTTTGCCGTTTCTCTTGGCCACAGGAAATTTGGCACTTGCTGACAGAAGAGGACAAGTAGGACAGTGCCCAGTACTGTGTTACTTTCATTGTAACAGCTGCCCAGGAGAAAGCTGGAGACCACTTCTGTGTACTTGCTCCCTTCAGCCTCAATCCCTTTTGCTGTTGCTGTATTGACTGCCAGAACACCTCACACTCCCTCTCATTCTTTTGCAGCTTTATATAGGGACAGACTGCTGACAGGTGTGACCTTTTTCTGCTTAGTCTTCCAGTGGCAGTTTTTTAGGCTAGACTAGATTGAAAATGTGTAAAAACAGTAATCATTCACAAGAATAAATGTTACAGATATTTTTTTAACCAAGATTTTCAAATAAAAGCTAAAATCTCAAGCAGTGTATTAATCTGTGATCAGATAATTGCTGAGGTTTTAAATAAAGCTTGGCATCTTTACCCTGAAGCAGCTGAGACAAGCAAGCTGAGCTTGCTCTAGGATAGTTTTAGACCATGACCATAACCAGTCAAACTTAATGCCCACATTGACTGTTTGGTGGACCCCAATTTTATTTGATGCATTGCCAAATCAAAACCTCCTTTTCCTTAAACACAGGGTTAGAATTTACTATTCCAGGAAACGTTTTCCATAAAAACTCAAATTCCCCAACTCCCCTCAGAAAACCCAACCCCTAGATTATCCTGTTAGGGAGAATATTTAAATAGTGAATAACTATCTCCTAGGATCCAAGTGGAGTTTCCAGCAGTAACAACACTAATTTTATGCTGCCTTTGATGTCTAAGACCATTTACAACTAAATGAAAGTAAAAATAATTCCCCACAGATTCCTCAACTCATGACTAAAGAGGTACTATGGTACTACTAGCAGCTTAGAAGTTTTTATCTTACCAAAATCTAAAAAATTCCCAAATCTACTGTCTTTTGTTTATGAAAGATTCACAATTATGACAGCATTAAACATGTTCTCCATCACCCTAAACATGGTTTGATGACTTGCTAAACCTAAGTTACAAGTTCTTAGTAGGACATCAGAATACCTACAACTGCGTATAAGCTTCTATCAGTTCAAAATGGTTCAAAGAATGGGTTAGCCCTGCCAGACTTTGTGGTGACTAAGGTATCATACATCTGTCTTTCCACAACAACTGTAAGAAAGAGTAAACTACATTATCTACTTTGGATAATTTAATGAAGAGATAATTAGGAGCTCACGGTTACTCTGCATCAGATTCATACTGGTAGGTGATCAAATAAGGCACCAGTATTGTATTAATGTTCGTAGAATAAAGATTTACCTTTTGAAAACATTTTCTTTGTCTAGTCTGGTGGTGAAGAATTTTCTGCAAGCCTTC
The DNA here is from genome assembly GCF_028858725.1 of Colius striatus. Classification (NCBI taxonomy): domain Eukaryota; kingdom Metazoa; phylum Chordata; class Aves; order Coliiformes; family Coliidae; genus Colius; species Colius striatus. Next base: position 95,221,189 of record NC_084759.1, on the reverse strand, counting down.
ATTGGTTTGCCCCTTAGTTACTGCAACTTCTTCATTATATTTTCATCAACATGCATCTCTTTTTTATAGGGAGCTTAGTCCAAACAGATGCTACAAAAATGTGTTTATTGGAAAACAGTGCTTAGACACTTGATTTTAAGAGCTATATAGCTTTAATGATGGTCATTATTATTATTCTCCGTTTCAAATATTGTTTTAATATCCTACCCATTGCACTTAAGTACCTCTTGTTTTATTCCTGTAGTGCTATGAACTTCTGTTTTATAACTATCTTGTTTTCATGGAACTACGTAAATACATAACAATTTTGTGGAAAGAAATACAAGACAGATATATTTTGCTAGTGATAACAGCAGAGTTAATGTTGTATAGAATGTGTTCAGGTTTTTCTAAATTAACAACTTCTTTTTTTTTTCCCCCTCCTTCAACAGAAATTGCCCAAGTTATTGCCTCTTACACAGCAACGGGTCCAGAACAGCTTACTCTTGCTCCTGGTCAGTTGATTCTTATCAGAAAGAAGAATCCAGGTGGCTGGTGGGAAGGAGAGCTCCAAGTTAGTTACTTTTTTTTTCAAGTAAAATTCCATGCAAAAAAAAAAGAAGTCAATTTTTTAACAGCTCAAAATGATGAATGCAACAATGATAAATGATTTTTAAAATGTTCTGCAATTAAGCATTTACAAATAAAACACCATTATAAAAACATACATACATTCCAATTCCTTGGAACTTGAAATAACTCTGCAGGTTCGCAGGAAGAAGCCATTGTGCCTCATTATAAACCAAGGATAGCCATCTCACAAATCAGACCCTGCCCTTAGTCCACTCTCTTGTGCATTTTCATGGAGACCCTTTAGACAGAGGAAGGAATTGATTTTTGGGCCATATTGTTTTGGCTGCATTTGAATCCTCCCAGTCTTGTCTCCAGTACTCTTCACATGAGCAAAGAAGCAGTTGTCATGTCAGGTGCTTGGGAAAGCCAGTCCTGCAACAGGAGTGTATGGGACTGTGGGTTAAGTGACAGGATCTACTTATGTGTCCTATTCCAGTAGTGACCATGTGTACCACATGCATTTGGATCTGTTGATAGCTGTGTGCACTGTGCAAGTCGTCATAGATCATCCTAGATGAAGTCAAAGAAATATTGGGTGCCAATCCTGAATGTCTTCCCAAAAAGCTTTCTAAATTGCTTCAGCCAAAACTTTGGCTATCTCTTTTGTTGCGTTTTTTCTAAGATGGCTACCACTTTTTCAGGTTGCATACTGAATGTGACAGCGTAGATAGAACACCAGCCTAATGGTCCCATCTGTGCAACAGCTCAATTTAATGTAGCAGAGTTAAGAGAATGAGTGTCTGTTGCAAGCATCAGATAGGAAAGATAGAAAATAATAGATAATAAAATATTGTAACCAGGTCTTTATAAAATATTGTAACCAGGTTTTTTTCCAAGAGTAGATCTTGACAATTTGGAAACTTTTTTTTTCAATAATTTTCAATGGCAAAGCTTTATTTTCCCTTCCCCCCGCCCCGCCCCAATACCACTGAATGATGTTTTGTTTGGATTTGTTTCTATAACAGGGAATACTACATGAAACAATGTAATTAGGGTTTGGTTTTTTTTTGCAACACAGATGCTCAGACTAGCTCAAATATTTTTTTTCTACATTGCTACCTGCCTTTTTGTCTTTCCTGATGATATTTTTCATCTTTTGTGAAGAAATCATAGAATCATAGAATGGTAGGGGTTGGAAGGGACCTTTAGAGATCATGTAGTCTGACCCCTCTGCAGAAGCAGGTCCACTTAGATCAGGTCGCATAGGAACACGTCCAGGCGGGTCTTGAAGGCCTTCAAGGAAAGAGACTCAACACCCTCCCTGGGCAGCCTGTGCCAGGGCTCCATCACCCTCACAGTGAAACAGTTTTTTCTTATGTTTAAATGGAACGTTTTGTGTTCCAGCTTGTCCTGTTTCTAGATACTATAGAAAAAAAGGGATGCCCCAACCTCCTGACATCCACTATTTAGATATTTGTAATTATTAATGAGATCATCTTATAGGATTGCTTTGTTTTTCATTCTTAATAAAATTTATATTGTTGTTATCTTGTAGGTTTAAAGAGACTCAACATTTAATGTTTTTTTAATATAGAAAATAAACTCCACTGGGCAAGAACTGTCACAGTTATCACTTAGCAGCTGATGTGAGGGGTTTAAAAAAATTAGGTTTTGGTTATGTAAATACTTATATGTAGCTTTAAATTCCTTACTATCTTACATAGGGTTTTACAAGTTGTTGTTTTGCTTCATTAGTAGTCCCCTACGTGTTCTGTTTTCTCCTGTTCCAATACTGTAATACTAGTTCTTAGCTCCTTTGTTGTGACCACAAAGGCTAATGTGGCAATAGGGAGAAATGGATTGAGAAATTGCTTAAAAAGAAAAGCAGCAACATTCCCAAAAGTAGTAAAATGATGACGAGATTTGGAGAAGGGCAGTAATATTAGAGTTTTTTCTTATGCATTTAATTTCAAAGTGGCAGATTTTTTAGAAGTATATGTACAGTTCACTTTCAGTCTCAAATACATTTTGATGATGCTTGTCTTAGAGGTCAGAGTGAAGGTTTAATAAGGCAAATATATTAAGCATTTCATTGCTAGGTTTAATGTAGTCTTTCAGAATATTGTAAAACGAATGATCCAGATACACTTTAGGTCACGTGCTTTCTTTTTCAGTAAAGAAAAGGAGAGGGAAGGAAGTAGTTAAACACTACTATATTTGTTAGGTGACTTTTTTTTCCCACTAAAATTAACATCTATTTTGATTTTAAAGGCAAAATTCTACATGTTCAAAATTCCAACCTTATTCTAACAACACAAAAAGAGAATAAACAGTTGAAGTAATTCTTAACATAGATTTAATAGATTTAGAAACTGAGATGTGATTCAAAATTTTAGAACAACCTTTCTTACAGAAAGGATTTTTCTTCTGATTTTTATTTTCAATGAACACTGCAGTTGGTGAAATAACGGGATGCAATATTTTGTGAAATTTCTGCCCTGGTTGACGGTAGCTTTGTCATACCGGATCAGACCTGTGGTTCATCTGTCCCAATATCCTGTCTGTGACAGTGACTCACTGCAGCTGCATTACAAACTGTAGAGTGCTGCTGTACGCCAAGGTGTACAGTAACCTGCTGTGTTCTCAGCACACACACACGGACCACACGCACGCCAATGCACGTGTGCACCACATTTTTGTACCGATGTTCTCTGATTAGATTGGCATAAGAACATCTAGTACTTTCCAAAACCTTAACATCTGTTAATTAAGGTAATTTGCACTGTGTCTATCCATGTGTATTTATAATTGCCAAAACTTAATTTTTGTTTGAATGGAATCTGGCTTTGGGATTTTGTATTATAATCCAAACTTTACCCTTTTTTTTCCTGATATTTTGGTTTACTGCTCTTCCGATGCATAGTGAATGTCATATGTGTTTATAATAGTCTGTCTGTTTGAGCAGGAGAGACTATTTACAAGTTTATATACCATTTATTTAAAAGAAAACAGGTAATTTATATCCTTGATCTCTACTTAAACTATCACAATCTAGGAATCCTTTTAAATGTAGTTCTTTGCATAATGAAAAAACTATTTAAATGCTTCCACTCATTAATGCAATAACTAGCCTAATATTCTGGAGTTATGATTTAAACAGAATCAGGAGAAATCTTTCAGAAGCATCATGATTGTAGCATTCATTATAACGCACACAAAGTAGAAACATTGTTAAGTGAAAAAGCACTCATTAGTAGGAAATAACTACTGTTTAGATACTATCAGCTGTTTATATGTTATGGAAGCTCACTAGAAGTATCATCATATCAAACTACTGGCACAAAAATATCTGACTTTTTCCTTTATAAAGTGCATTTTTCTTAGTCTGAAGTAGTGTGACCGCAATTAAAATATTCACAGAATTACCTTGTCTAAGGATCTATTAATGTGCTTAATCCTCTTAAAAGAATTGTTTTCTTACTAGGCACGAGGGAAAAAACGGCAGATAGGATGGTTCCCTGCTAATTATGTAAAACTTCTGAGCCCTGGTACCAGTAAAACTACACCTACCGAGCTACCTAAATCAACAGCATTACCTTCAGGTAAGCAGTGTGGTTGCATTAACAAACTTGCTTTTGTAATGTGTATCATCTACATTAGAACTAAAAATAATTGTGAACATTCAGTAGGATATTTAATATCTGTTATTCTAGTCACTTTGGTTCAACATTTTCTTTTAAATGAGGAAAATATGCAATTGATCTTTATATTTGTGGTGATGGTCTCTCAGGTATAAGCTGTTGAGTGCTAAAAAGCCATCTGTGACATTAAATCTTAGAGTAAAGCATTCAAATTATCAGTCCTATTTCTTTGCACTAGCTGTAGTAAAGGAGGTTTTAAAGACTGAGGATGATCCATGGGCTTAGCAGTTGAGATGTCTCTCATTCAGAACCTTTTCTTTTTCCTGGGGTGAAGTGTGAGAAAACCAGTCAAATGAAGGTGTAGGTTTTTGTCTCTTATAGATACTTATTCTAAAGTTTATGAAAGGATATAAGAGTGATAGACCATTGTATTTTTGAAGCTCTTTGTGACAGCTCCACCACAGGCAATATCAATCAGTCCTTTCAGTCGACTGCAAGGTATAAAGGCAGGCAGAAGACAGAACAAAAAGTTCATTCCTAGTGACTGTTTCAGTCTTGAACCATTTGGGGCTTGTGAGTTGGTGTAGTACTAAGCAAAGAGGATTACTGTCAATCAAAACCATGTAAAATTGATGTATTTTCTTCCATAAGCCACTCAAAATATTTGATGTGCTTTTTTGTCATCTATTTGGATTTATTTGGGGGTGACAGGGAGCAAAAGCTTGCTGTTTCCCCAGGCTAATTTTTGACTGTCTAGCATTAACATGAAATATTTTTTTCTAAATGAAAAATGGTAATGAGGATAATGTTCTCTTTTAAATATGTACAAATGGTTCTAATTTAGTTTATGGAACCAAAATAAAATACTGAGGTATTAGTTTCATGTGTCATTGGTATAAATAAAAGTACCATATCACACCAGGCGACTGTTACAAGTGATGCTAATTGGCTCCTTTTGATGGTGGTTGTAAAGGTGCAGAAAATCAGACTTCTCACAAATTTGGGTCCTGCAGTTAAAACGGTAACTCAGCACTGAGACACGGACTTTTACGAGGAATTTTACTTTTAAAAAAATTCTTTCAAGCCTGACAGTCTAGGGCTTTTTACATATACTAATAAAACTTGTGCAGAATAAACTGCTTGACACTCTTTTCATTGTCTACAGGATATCGAAACCTTATTGCCATTCATTTTTGGCAAATTCAGCTTTGTTATAGACCGTTCATTTTGAAGGACTGAAAAGAAGAATATTGTCTTTTCATTATGATAGGTGGCCTCACTAACTGTGTGGTTAATTTAAGAGGTTAAGAGAGTGATTAATGCTTGAGAAGCATTTTCATAGCAGAAGTGCGGAGGCTTACTACAACAAAAGACATGGAAAGCCTGAAGGAGACCATCTACAAGGGCTGAATAATGCCCAAGGTGGTGCATTATGAAGGATCTGAGAGTATGCCATTAGTGCCTGGGTTTTGGAAGTGGAGTATCCATCAGAGACTAGTATCATCAAAACCTCTGTTTCTTTTGTTATTTTGCTTTTGATGTATGCGCTCTCCATCTGCCATACTCTAATGCCAACTGCATGACTTGAACACCTTCTGCTGCATGGACACTTCTGCTTGTGGTTTCCTTAATTTCTGACTACTTTGTATGTGTTCCCTTCTAAACTTACATTGTGAACATGTCCTTCCAGACACTGAGAAATTGAAAGAACTGTTACCGCTACCAGAAGTTGGTCAGGCCTAAGGAAGTTCAGAATATAGGAATAGAGGGAAAAGGGTTTCAACCAGTCTGCTTGTTAGAAGAAAGGTATCATTATAGATTGTACTCATCATGAGTGTTGTATTAGAACCTCGGTTCCCTCTGCTGTTTTGGTAAGACTGTTATTAATCAATAGACAAAAAAGGAACAAATGGCTGGAAAGCACTGGAGCTCAGAGAAGGTAGGCTGTAGATTGCTTCTGTAGTTAGCATTGGCTTCTGGAGTTTAAAATAAGTGGAGAACATTTTTTCTGGAACTAGCATAAGAGCTTCCTGTATAGCACTAAGGTGTATTCTAGATTTTGTGACCAAGTGTAAATAAGATCATGATGAGGTCACCGCTTTGGGTTCTGTCTCTTCAAGAATTCTCTCAAATTATCTCCCAGAGTTTCAGGTGATTCTTGGGATCGTATTGGATTATTTAGATATTTGATGATACTACTAGAGAGCAGCAGATTTCATCAAGTTCTTTGAAATAGAAAAGAATTATTTGAATAAAAAATTCTCAAAATAAATTAACCTAGTACAAATCTGTTAATGTACATACTGTATTCAGATACAGTCCAGCTGAATGCTTTTATCATTTTTTATGTTAGTAATAACCTGTAATCCTGTAACAAGAATTCTGTGAAACAGATTAGCAGATCTTTTAAAGTGAAACATGGGCATCAGTGGTGTTCACACGTTTCAGCTTGCATTAGCACAAAACTACCTAAAACAGCAGTTTTATAACTGCTGGTTTATCTCCAGTGTGGCAGGGAAATGTACAGTTAGGTTCACTGATGTGCGAGGTGTGACATAGTGAGTGCCCCTTTAGCAAATCAACCACCATCCCCCTTGCAAATAACAAAGCTAAATATTGAGACATACACAGAGTCCTGTTACATATAGAGTTTATTTCATTATGATCTCTGTGTATAAGCACAAAGTAGTAACTAAAAGGAGTTGAATAATTTCTGAAATATGAATTAAAGAAAAAAAAGAGGAGCTATTTGACAAATTTAAACAAGATGCTGTCTGAGTACAAGAATGAAAACAAAGTTTTAGTGTTAATGTAATGGAGAGAAGCTGACAGCAGGGCTAATTAGATAGAAGTCTTGTGTCTCAAGGCAAAATACCAGAAGCCCTGTGACTTGTCACAGAGAAAACATCAGACAAATAGAGGGAATTATATATTTAAATAAACAATCCTACTGCTTTAGAAAATTAAGAAAACCACTCTATTTATAGTTGAACAGTGTCCTGGTTTGGGCTAAGATAGAATTAATTCCTATGAAGAACCAGGAAGGGATACAGCCTGGGCAGCTGACCCAGGCTGGCCAGCAGGTATTCAGTCCCATCCTGCCCTCATGCCCAGTGTATAGGTGGGGAGCTGGCTGGAAGGAGCTCTGCCAGGGTGGTGCTTTTCAGCTGCCAGTCCAGAGCCGTTGGGTCCTGGGTGGTGAGCAACTGCATCACACACCAAGTCTTTTTTGCATCATCCCCTAATTTGTTGTTATCACCGTTCCTTCTAAACGTGTTTTGAACTTTGTTCTATTGAACTGTTCTTATTTCAACATACGCAGGCTCTTTTCCCTTCTCTCCAACCCCCTCCCCGTTCCACCGGGAGGGGAAGGAATCAGGGTTCTTTTTTCCTTTTTTGTAGAAACTATGACAAACAGAAATGATTGCTTTCTGAGAACCTGTCAGATTTGATGAGTTTCACAGTGAGGAAATAGAAAGTAGGCTGCTGGAGTCAGTCCCATTGTGCCAAGAGGGCAGCCTAAATGGCCCAGGATGCTTTTAATTTTTCCCATCTTTTCCAAGATCTTTGTGTTCCTAACACCTCACTGTAAGGATATCACCACTGGCTTTCTCTTTAATTATAGAGCTGTGTTAAGCAAGTCTGTGATAAATTAGAAAAGAGTACCTTTTTTCAGGCTTCAGGTAGTGGAAATTAAAGTGTTCCCCAGACGTTTCTATCCATTGACCAGTTCTAGTGGAAAGGATACATTGCAGAATAGGTTGGGGAGGACGCAAAATGCAGTTTTTAAAAATGTACAACAAATTTCATGCTTTTGTGGAGGAAAAAAAACTCTATACAAAGCAAAAGAAAAGTGTCAGTAGAAAGCTAATATCCTAGAATCATTTGACTTTTTGCTAAAATTCAAAATGTTTCCAATCTTCTCCTACTGTTGACCGCTTCCAAACAAAAGTATCTTGAATACATTTCTTGACAGTGTTCTCACTTTGCAGTGCTGTGGTCTAGTGTGATCCTGACCCCTTAGTAAGCTGACTGAGAGAGCAATGCTGCTAGGATACTCTTTTTTGTAGTCACTTGAGGCCAATTTGTGGAGGGTTCAGCTAAGCACAGGGACACAAGAAAGAGGAGGTGCAGGATTGGTTCAGGCCAGCATAGCCTCTTGGAACTATACTGTGACCTCCGCAGTGTTCATAGTTGGTTTATCCATAGCTTCTGTTTTGCTGAAACATTACCAGTGCAATAGACCTCTTCCTTTATCTTACAGTGTGCCAGGTAATTGGCATGTATGACTACACTGCACAGAATGACGATGAGCTAGCGTTCAATAAAGGCCAGCTTATAAACGTCCTTAACAAGGAAGACCCAGACTGGTGGAAAGGGGAGGTGAATGGACAAGTGGGTCTCTTTCCATCCAACTATGTGAAGCTGACAACAGACATGGACCCAAGCCAGCAATGTAAGTGACCCTGTCTGCTGCCATGCTATGATTATTCGTGTAGTACTTTTAAGATGAAACATGCAGCATTGCTGTGATTCTGCTGTGATTTGCAGAACTCAAAGCTTCACCACTGCTGCTCTTGTCAAAGTCTCTTTGAAGACCTTCTGTAATGCAAACCCAATTTTATGTTTGTTTTATTTTTAGTTCCCATCCCCTTTGTAGCATGTTACCCCTTACCATTTTTGCACCATGCTGTTTACATGCCTGACTCATTTTCCTAGCTTGAATTTGCTCATTGTTTTGTTTTGCTTATGTGTTGTTTTCCTCCTTTTTCTAGGAATCATATGTTGTCCATCCCCCACTCAGGCTTGAAAGTCCTCAAAGAGACCCACTATCCCATATCACTGCCCAGAGGGATGATGGGAGATGCAGCCTTGATCATGTGGCTTCCAGCATGATCATCTACTGCCTTCTGAGTAGAAGAACACACTGCAGAGCAGTTTACCTCATTTTACATTAGTTGCATGTAATCGCAATGTTTGAGTTTAATTACCTACAGATATAGACGCAAAATTAAAGTGAAACAAAAAAAACACAAAAAAATCAGAGGATAGTGGGTCCTTTTGTGGCTTTCAGAGTTACCAAACTAATTTTTCCACCTTTGCATAGGTGCTTTCAGTAGTTTTAAAATTATTTTTAAATATGTATTTTAGCCTTTTAAAGGAAAAGTATAAATTGAACTTCTTCATTGTAATTTGGTTTGTGCAAAAAGACCCACTATCAAGGAATGCTGCATGTGCTATTGAAATTGTTCCAAATGACCATGAATTTGAGACTTTATGTATCTTTCTTTTTTATTGTTCACTTGTCCGTTGTTGTCAATATGTCTTTTTTCCTTTTTTTTTTTAATTACAAAAGAACAGAAGGAGTTAAATCAGTTTAAGGAACATTAAATGTGCCCAATTACAGATATTTTGTTGTAGTTATTGTACTGTATGTATCAGGTGTTCCTTGTTGAGTGTGTAACACATTGTGGAGAGAAGAAATTAACTTCCTTCCAATGCAAGAGATAGTGACCTTGCATAATGTTGTTATCTCAGTTATGTTAATTTTATTTTGCACATTACTTGTAGCTGCGTACAGTTAGAAAACATCTTGGTTTATATTTGTCTCACATGTTTTGTTTTTTTGCATTTTCGTATCAGAAATCAATAGAATGCTACATTCATGTGGGATTTGAGAGTTAACTTCTTTAATTTCATCTTGATTACGTGAAGTTTGGTTTCTCAATTTTACTTTCTTACAACTATGGAACAGCATATTTTGAACAAGTCATTTTCCTGACAAGAAAGAATGTATAGAAATATCTCCCTGCAATTAATTTCCAATGTTTACATTTTTTTAAACTAGACTGTGGAATTTATACAAATTAATATTAAGTGGAGATTACAGTCAAGTTTATGTAGTAGTTGTGGTGTAGCTAAGCCATGTTTGTCTTTCCAGCATTAGTTACAAGCTCTTGATGAAATGCCTGGTGCTCTCAGTGCAGAAACCCTCACTCCCCAATGCCTCAAGCACAATATAGCCGTTCTACTAATTACTTTACCATTTAGTTATGTTCTGCGTTATGTATTTCATTTATTTCTAAATTTCATGCTGGCAGTGTTGCAGCGTTTCTAATCCTACCCCATCTCTCTCCTTCTGACCCATCATGCGGTGCAAAGAACAAGTGAAGCTCCTTACTCAATTGCACTTCAGTATTTCATCAACATGAATGTAAATTATATAAATATATGAAAACCTGCAGCTTTAACAACTGTAATACAGCCTTTAAAATTAGTTACATGTATAGATAATTAAATTCTTCATATAAAAGATAGACTAAGACGTGTTTGTTGTTTTGTTCCTGTGTACACACAGAATTCACCAAGTGGCATTAATGCGTGTAATGAATTTGCCAACGGAACAGCCCGAAGCTCACCTGTTTAATTTCAGGATTACACTTGTCTTGTTTCTTTAAATATTATTTCTATGTAATTGCTCAGATTGATCATGATTATCTGCAACCTTTTGCACCTTTCTTTCTCCATCCAATGGTTACTACATGTTACAAGTCAGTTGATATTTCTGACACTGTAGATGAGTATTCTTTGTTGGTTTACCGTGGGTTTACATCGACCTAGGCTCTGTGTTTTATTCCAGAAGCTCTAGTCTTAAAACATGCACAGTTGCACAGATTTTTCTTTGTTTTATAGGATATTGTCTAACATGCACAGATTTTTCCTTCACCGCCCTGCCATTAAAAGAACCCCAATTTTTCTTCTCCATCACGGCCACTTGCTGTGCTGCCTCATGTGACAGAAATGGAACAGAACGTGGTGCTTGTAATTCGCAGTGCCCATGGTTTTGCTCACTGAGGATGATGTACCCAGATTTTTACACCACTATTTCAATTTTTTGTGCATTATAATGTCATTTTAATGAAATAATATCTCCATTTTCCCATAATGAGCTTGACTAAAAGCGTTTGTCCTAAGGGACGTTTTGGTTTTTGTATGACTTCAGGCCAGAAACATACTTCCTCTATAAATTGAAGTGTTGGCAGTACTTTGGATACAGGGGACTCAGATGCTGCTTTTTTACTCCCACCATTACTTCAAGTGAGAAGAAAAATGAAGCTATTACAGTAATATGCAGGCTACACGTTTTGTAACATGCTTCTTACAAATGCTAAGGATGATGTTTCGTAAGAGATTTTCAAAATGACGGTGCCCTAAAAGTTCCTGGGATCCATTTGCTGCTGAAATGAAGAGCCTGAAGTGTCCTTCTGTAGACACACACACATACTGGTGTCTGTCATGCCAGGACTCCTCAGACAGAAGAATACTATATACTACTCAACAGAGCAACAGCTTTATCAATCAGTCTATTGTTGAGAATGGTTAACTCACAGAAACTTCAGAACACATTTAAAATGTCCTAGACTGAAAATATTCAAACCATGTGGCTTATACCAACCTATGCTGTTGAAATACCTATTTTGTTTATTTACTCAGTTATTAAAGTTCTTATGTATACTACTATAGCTTGGCATGATAGTGTTCAATCTTCCTCATAATCAGTGATTTCACTTGAGTAGCACTAGGGAAGATTTTGTACTTACTCTTACTTACTTGTCTGGATTTTATATATATATATTTATGGGAAGGGGAGTATGAAAGTGATTCTTTAAAAAAGAAAATGGATACTTTCCAATCAAAAAGAATAGTTTTACCAGGATTGTGTCTCAATCCAGTTTTGACCTTCTCTCCTCTTTCTTGCTTCATCAGAAAAGATATTTAACCTGCTACGGCACACACTCCACTCCCAAAGCCTCAGATCCAGGCTGCAGCAAACAAACTTATTTCCGTAAGGCCACTTGCCTCTGATGGAGATGTGCCCACACTTTGTTTTCTTCAGTACTTGAATTCATGGCTGCAAAGCCAACACTAATCCCAGTCAAGGCTGAAATGAATCTTACATGAACAAAAATAAGAAACCGTTTAGATGGTTTTCAATTCTATTTGTATTTTAAGTTAACATGAAGAGAAAACACAGTCTTCCCGATGCCTACTCAATTGAATACATTCTTTACATCAATTTTCATGTGCCAAGTAGCTTTTCCCTTTGCACAGGAGCTGTCACTTGAGAGATGTAGAGGAGACTGGACTTAGAGACCACTCTAAGTGGTGGTGGGTTTTTTTTTCCCCTTTTTTCAGTTTAACTTTGAGAAGAATTTCCTCTGTATTCAGCAGCTGAGGAGGAATTACCATGAATGTTCTTTCAGGGTATTTGTTAATATTAATTTGTATACTTTAAATCTGCCCGAGACAACTCAGAGTCTGAAATGTGGGTTCATCAAGAATGTTTTGCTTTCTATTCAGAAGCAATTTATTTAAATCTTAATTCTTTTGAAGCTTCAGTGGCATCTCTTTTAGTCCCCATGAGTACACTGAACACATTTTAAAATGACCTATTACCATAACCTTCCTGAAAAATAACAGCAAAATAACTGCATGTTCTTGTTTTGTTCTCTGGTTTTAAAGCAGTTCTTTGTAGTTCTTTGAGATTATTGAATCTAGCTATTTAACTTCCTGGTAAATAGCTCCTTGTATGCAGTCCTCCTCTGATTACAATAAATGGCTTATTTTTAACTTTTGTTTCGACAGCTTCAGTAAATCCAGGAACAACATATCTCAAATATTATTTAATCAATTGAATTACAGGCTAAGTGCATGCACACAGACAACTGCATAACAAGCTGCTGCTTAGCTAAATAGGGAGTGTGACAGTGACCTTTTGATTCCAGATCCAGAAAGAATGCTTTCAGAAGGTTGTCCTGGGTTGAGTTAGAAACGTAAATTGTTTTCATGAATAAGACTTAATTTCCTGCATATAGACGCTATGGGCTTTTGTACTTGTCATTTGATAGCTTGCAAAGGAGTACTTTAACATGAATAAAGATTCATTTTGGGTTATTGTCCATGTGAGGAGACATTATGAGAGTTAACTATGTCTGATGTTACTTAGTAATATTAGTAGTCTATGTAACATAATTCTCATGCATGCAACAAATTCCTGTAGCTTGTTACAACAAGTTTCATAGCTGTTTTGTTCCCCTCCCCTTTCCATACATTTTAATTTGGAAACTTCTTTTTAAAAAAAACCACAACAAACCAATAACAAACTCCAGGAAGCAGCTCTGTAGCGCTCCTCTTCAGCAAAAAAAAATCAGGTTGTAAATGTCTGCATAGAGCTGGAAATGAGTTTGGATCAAATCTGTAATTTTGCTTCTGTAACTTGTATAAAATGCTGTGGAGCAACACAGAATATAAAGTCAGATTTCAGAACAAGTTTAATCTTGTGGAATAGTTTTAATTAAGCATTTCGTGGAAAAGGTAGCTATTAGTGTCTAAAAGTAGAAGGATGTCCTACAGCAAGCGGACGTAGAGTTTTTAGGAGATTTTGGGTTCCCAGTGGCCTTGTAGTGCTGCTGCTTGATAACAGGATTTGGCTCCATTCTCTAGCACAAGTTTCTCATTTGTTTCTTCATGCCCTCCCTCCATTTGTTGAGCCAGACCCCTCAGCAGCACCTGGCCCTAGCAGCAGGAAGGACACTGTGTGCCTTATCTGCTGTTCAGTTGCCGACTTCTGCGTTTGATCTGTCCAGGCAGCACCTTTCACCCACAGAGAACTGGTCCCATGCCGGGACATGCTGTGAGCTGGTGCCAGCACTAACAAAGTGCTGGTCTGAGCTGGACTCAAATCAGTGTCACAGATAAAGGTTTTCTAATGGCCTAGACGGCTGAAAGCAGATTCGTGAGGTTTTTTCCCTCACACTTATCTCTGCCAAGTGCATATTTCTCTGCTGAATTCTTTTGTATGTTGGAGTAATTCTGGGTACCCATGAGTGTTGCTGTCAATCTGGTCTGATTCCTTCACTTCAGTGTTTTTTTGACATGAATCCTGGAAAGATGATGGCTGGAGGTCTGACTGAGAAAAGAAAAATGTTGCTTGTTAAAAGGTTTGAACTTTTAGAATACTACACCTTAGTACCACATTTCTGATTCCAAGTAAAGTACCTGTACAGCATCTTTATTTTTGTGGAAGACAATATAAAATTTAACCACGCACTTCCTTCTGTTTGGATCCATGGATGATGCTCTTGAATGACTTGCTGTTACTGTACAGTAAGTGGTCAGGGGCTCGAGAAAGGTCCTGGGTCATAATTTGGAGGTGAGATGTGAAGTTACTTAACATGACATAAACCAGACCAGGAGTTGGTTGCCTCTGCCAGTCTTTATTTTTTAGAAGCATCCATGCCCTCACATGTAGGATTTTATTCTCCCCAAGCAGATTCTGGGAAGGGAGTGGTAGATAGACATGTTCTGGGTTTTTTTTTCTGAAAGGATTCAGTAGGTTTCCATCCCAAATATCTCACCTATTGTCTTTCCCTTCTTCTCTCGACTGAATACTAAACCTCTTTTGTTGTTCATAGAAAATAAGGTATTAACCTGAAACACCTCAGAAAGATATTGCTATTGCAAAATGAAGGTGGTGGCAGTGTATTACAAACGTCTGTTGTTGAGAGCTATGCTTGGGCATGTTCCAGATTTTTTTTTAAAAGGGAAATCAAAATTATTAAGAAAGATCCTTGAGTCTGTTGCTTGGCCTGTGTGGATTGGCAGTGGCAATCCCTCCCCCTGATAATAGCTGACTGGTGCGAACAGGAGGAGGCAAGTGTGTTGGTGGTGACTGGTCTTGGCAAAAACAAAGTAATGCTTAATATTTTGCAAGTGGAACTTTACAGACTTGTTTCGAGATCCTACTTCCATCCCTCTCAGAGGAGAAAACTAGTCTAACAATAAATGGGCATACTAGTCCAGCTGAGAATTTCTAAACATGCTAATATTGTTGGGGAAAAAAAGGATTTTGCATCTCAGAAGGTTGACATAGACAGATGAGTTTGATCACCAGACTTTGTATCACCCTCAGCAAAAGCTTGAGGTAGTCTTTCACTGGAGGGCCGGCCCATCCCACAAGATATTTACAGGAAATTGATGGTTGCATCTGAAGCTAGTTGATAAAAAAGACTGAACAGTGAAATACTGTAGTTTGTCTGAGTGAAGGAATGTTATAATGGTGTGCTGTTCTCCCCTGCTTAAGGTTTTGGAGGAAGACTCTTGACATTATTTCACCGTGAGGGTGAGGGAGCAGTGGAACAGGCTGCCCAGGGGGGTTGTGGAGTCTCCTTCCTTGGAGGTCTTCAATACCCGCCTGGACATGTTCCTATGCGACCTGATCTAGGTGAACCTGCTTCTGCAGGGGGGGGTGGACTAGATGATCTCTAAAGGTCCCTTCCAACCCCTATTGTTCTATGATTCTGTGATTATTATTTACTGCTTCTGGTTCCCTATAATAGAACAGTTTCTTGTCTACTATGATCTTGGCCAGCATGAGGTTTACAGTTTACAGAAATCTGGCAGTTAGATTGTTTAGAATATCATCCTGAATTATAAAAAGTCAGAAGTTGTGCCTGTGTATGTAGATGAGTGAGTTCCACAGCGGAGCCTTACTTAGGAAGATACAGCATCTCTTGCACATTGCTTTCAAGCTCACTTGTGAGCTTGTAAGACCCATATTTTCAGGGCCGACTTTGTAATGAAAAGGAGCAACACGTTAACTTATTAGAATGATATTTTAAGTTATTTTTTACGTTTCTAGAATCTCTTAATCCTACAGGTCTTATAGTGGTAGGAGGTCAAAGCACAGATTTCCAGTTAAGCTGTATGTTGTTTCCCTAAGGCCAGAGTAACCAGTCTCCTGAGTGTGTGCAAATGCCCCTGCTCAGGGTCATACTGGTTATTCAATTAAAGGACAGAAATTTGTGTATCTACAGTACTGTGAACATACCAAGGCAGCTATTGTAATTAACCCATTCTTTCGGAGTTTAGAAAATTGTAGCTAAGTGTTGAAATTTGTCAACCTCCAAATAGGATCCAACACCCTACTTTCTCAAGAGCAGAGGAGAAAATGTGAAAGAATATGGCAGTCAATAACTGAAATGACAGCTGTCACTGCCTGATTTTAGGTACCTGAATGGCTGTATGTGTGAGGGACTCTCTGTGTGCTTTAGGTTAGAAACATTACCCAATTCTACATTGAAGTATGGTCCTGTAATTTACCCATGGCAGAGCTTTCCCATCTGTCATTGGAAACGTCTGATATCAAGGGCACTTTCCAGCCGCTTAGCAGGAGCCTCTTTTTGTTACTTGACTTTGTGAATTATATTATTACAGGTGCAACTGGAATTTAGATGTTTATAAAAGTTATTTGCATGGTACTTTGACATCCATGAAAAACTAGCTAGAGCCCTATGGCCTAACATTTCCACCTGAAAGGAACCCAGTTCTTTTTGGTGTTTTTCAATACAAAGACAAGAAACATCTTTGTACTTGTGCACCTCATGATGAAAATCCCATATCAGAAAAGTGTCTCTTGCATATTCTGCTCAGAATGAAGCAGGCTAATTTCACAAATATTTCGTGTTCAGAAGTAGACCATTTGTTGAAGTTGAGAAGAGCTATCTCAGTTGGCTGGCTGTCAGACAACCGTGGAGAAAAGTTAGCACTTAAAAATGGCCTTATTTGATTTCTTTGGGTTTGATTTGATTTGGATTTTTTTTTTTTTTGTTAAAGGTGTTAAATGCAACAGTTTGAGTCACTAAGGTATGAAGCATTGTTAGTGTCATGCCATTACATGTGAATAATGATTAAGTGAACTGAAAGGGCAGTAGTTACCATTTGTTAAGCATTACTTGAACTCCTACAGATCTGAATCAATTTGCAAATGATCATAAGTAAAATCTAGGATCCTTTTGTGTTTTTCAGGGTGTGCAGACTTGCATCTTCTGGATATGCTGACGCCTACTGAAAGAAAAAGGCAGGGATACATCCACGAGCTCATTGTCACGGAGGAGAACTATGTAAATGATCTGCAGTTGGTCACAGAGGTAAGATGGCACAGCAGGTTTTGATCACTCATCTTTATTTAAAGTGAATCAATAAATTCACTCTGCAAACTCATTTTTTATTGCTGCCATGTTTGACTTCCTAGGGATGATCTGTATTAAATTTTCATATATATCTATAGAGGGGGTATGTATATATGTATCTCAATGTATATATATACACGTGTGTATGGATGTGGGTGCAACTAAAGTTAAGCCCATCACCAAAAAGGTGATGTTTAAAGTAACATTGTAGTTAACCCTTTTTACTCCCAATTTTGAACATGTTTTTGTCACATGTAAGTTCTTAAAGCATGAAGCACATTTTTTCACATTTACAGTGGCACTCAGGTATCACTTACTGTGATTTTCTTTGAGTGTTAGTGAAAGCCCTTGTTTGAAAAAGAGGGAAAGATATAAGACATTATGAGATAATCTAGAATTTCCATTAAAAAAGGCCTTATCAAAGTAATCCTGTGATATTTTGCAGGAGGCCTTTGACTAAAATTCCCCAGTTACAAACAGATTATCCAGGTGGCAATCAACATCAACAACACAAATTTAGAGTGTCTTTTATAGCCATATGCCACTCACAAACTTATAATAAAGGAACACTATGCATCTCTAGGGCACAGTGAAGTCTGTTTGTCAAGTGGTACTCTGATGTAAAGTTTTCTCACCTCCAGGCTAAGAAAATGAGCATCATCAGTCTTAGTCACAATGATTATACTTTCCACATATTTTCTAAATTGCTTAATTTTCTGAATCTATAGATCTTCCAGAAACCACTAATGGAATCTGAGCTGCTAACAGAAAAAGAAGTTGCTATGATTTTTGTCAACTGGAAGGAGCTGATTATGTGCAATATTAAACTACTGAAGTAAGTGTGGATTTTTTCAGCCATACTTGGCAATAACAAAATCATGAGCCTTTCCTCTATGATTCCCCCCCACACTCCTGCTGCTTTTTCTAGCTGCATTAAAATATTTGCCACTTATGCAAGTAGTTACCAAAAGGGACATGTGCTTTTCCTTGTTGGAAAAAGAAAAATATTAACGATGTTTGCGATGACTTACTGCTGTTGTTGAGAAAAATCCAGCAATTCTTTGCTGAGTAAGTTATTTGCACTTTGCTTTTAGTGTACATAGACTCCAGAAGGCAAGATCAACCTCTTCTGAAGAGCAGTGCCTGCCAAGACTACCTGCAGTCTTGTCATAGACTTTTACCTCCGTCACACCCCATATCCAGTTCCAGTCCTATTACCTGTTAATGCAAAACGAGATACAACAACCTCTGCTTCTCTTATTCTGAGTTAGTTGGTGCATTCCTTTAGTTATTGTAGGCTTACAATGTCTGAATGAGAAGTTGCACTAACAAAGCCTGGTTTCCTATGGATTTATCTCCCTTGTACTGCACCTATCTTCCACCATCTCCAGTTACTGCAACCCCAACTCTCTACTGTGAATCTCTGTGCAGTGCAAGTACTCTTATTTCTCCATTCTTGGTGGCCTCTGATGGATCTAATTCCTTCCTATTTACATCGTTCTCACTCGTCCCTACTGGTTCAGCAAAACACAGTAGATGCTGTGGCTGATTTGGAAGCACATGGACACAGGTTGCTTATCTGGTTGTTGGCAGGGAAACTGAGTGAAGGTTGAGTTGAACCTGAAGCTTCCTAAGTGACAGGAGTAATAAAGTCCCTTTTTTCCCTACTGAGATGCTATTTTTTGTTAAACTTAAAAGGATTTTACAACTTTGAGATACCTCATGTTTTAATAAAATGTTATTGAAAATGGCCCACAAGTTGAAAAGTTACGTCAGCGATAGGACAAATGCTGGCAGCTCACTGACAATAAACCTCCTTTCCTTGGGAAACCAGGCCAAGAATAGAAGTAACTTTGTTCTTAAAGTAGTGACAAGGTTTTTCTCCTTCGTTCACGAGCACATCTGTTCCTCTCTTTCTAAACTAATAGAAAAGGAAATTACATTCCTTTTTATATGGTATCAGATCTGGCACTGCATTAAGTTAATGTCAAGTAACAGTTGGGTTACCACAAGAGGGAAGAATGTTGGCTGAGGGTGTGGTCTTGATTGTTGTATTCTTAAAATATGCAATAAATCTTGTGGCTGATCTATTTATTATTCAGGGGTCTCTTTGTTTCAATAATGAATAAGAATCGAACCATTTATTTGATAAATGAGGAATCCTTCTTTCGTGGTCTATTTATAAAACACACATGACCTTTTCGTGTTTAGGGCTTTACGTGTGCGTAAGAAGATGTCTGGAGAGAAGATGCCAGTGAAAATGATTGGTGACATCCTGACAGCTCAGCTGCCACACATGCAGCCTTACATTCGGTTCTGTAGCTGCCAGCTCAATGGGGCAGCACTCATCCAGCAGAAGACAGATGAAGTCCCTGAGTTCAAGGAGTTTGTTAAAGTAAGAGAAGAAGCAATCACCATGAATTTTGTATACTGTAAATTTAACTCATCATTTTGCTGATTTGCAAACCATGGTCTCAAATAGTGCTCTCTGTTGGGCTAGAATGAAGTCTTCAGACTTAAGCATTCCTTGAAGGAATCCATTTTTTAATTGAAGGAATCCATCTTGTCAGACAACTGTAGAGCTGTAAAATACTCTCTTTAATAATGGTCTTGCTGTCAAATGCTGGGGCAGTGAGAAGAGGCCCTGCTCTTACACAGGCAGGGCAGGCAAAGAATATTTTGCAAATACAAGTAGTTCTACATTGTGATCTAAGAACAGATTTAGCTGAAGCACATTGTTCATTTGTTGCCTTACCTTTTCATTTCTTGGAGGAGCTCATTTTACAGGGTTTTAAACAATCTAACTAACAACGTTTTGCTTCTCTAATGTTTCAGAGGTTAGCAATGGATCCTCGCTGTAAAGGAATGCCACTATCAAGTTTTCTACTAAAGCCTATGCAACGGGTAACAAGATACCCACTAATAATTAAAAATGTACGTTCTTTTGCAAAGATCATGGTTTTGATGCTGCTTTGCTTATAGCTTAGTCACTGGGTAATGTCACTGTTTATGTCAAGCGTTGTGACTGTTAGATATCTGATGTGCTAGGGAACATGGGGTAGACTTTCTATTTGATCACACTAGAGAAAATGGGGCAACTCATAGAGTCATAGAATTGTTTCAGGTGGAAGAGACCTTTAAGATCATCAAGTCCAGCCTAAGCTCATTTGGCTTCAGTGAAATGACTCAGTATTTCCGCTAGAAACAGAGGTGGAACTTGCACACAAAGAACCACAAGGCAATAAACCCTGAATGAAGTCTTTAAAGTTCAGTTAACAGTAGTAACAGGTCAATCTTAAGCTCATCTTTGCCTTTCCTTACAGTGTCATTCCCTCCCCATAGCCTGGTAAGTGACATTCAGCGTGCAAGCCTGAAAATGCCAAACTGTTGCAAGTTACCTTACTGTGCAGTTTATGTTGCTCGATAACTTACGACTCTTTCCTAACTTCCATTTGTTGCCTAATGCTTACCATCCTGAGTAGCACTATTCAACTTGTCCCAAGGTTTTCACAAGGAAGAGTGATAAATTGGATGTTGGCATTTAAGAGATTCCTTAAACAGCCATGGATATATTTCTGTATGTGGGTGGAATGTGCATACTTGCATCAGAAGAGTGAGCAGCGTAGGGATGCAAAGGCTCTGCGGGTGGGCGTTCATTTCAAGCTGCTCACAAGCAGAGTGTGAGTTAGTTTCCCGTTTTTCATGTTCATCAAGGAGGAAAAGAAATTTGGAACGTCTTGTCAGGTTCTGATGAAAACAAGTAAATAAAACAGAAGTGTAGGGCTGACAATATGGTTACGTTTTAACTGCAGATAACCGAAAAGGCTCACACGTTTTGTTTATCTGTAGATAATAGAAAACACTCCTGAAAACCACCCTGACCACAGTCACTTGAAGCATGCTCTTGAGAAAGCAGAAGAGTTGTGTTCTCAAGTAAACGAAGGCGTGCGGGAGAAGGAGAATTCGGATAGGCTGGAGTGGATCCAGGCTCACGTTCAGTGCGAAGGCCTCTCGGAGGTAAACCAGGTGCTATCTCGAGTAGCGCAAACGTGGGCGCACTTCTGCACCGGTCGGGAAGGAACCATGGCTCACTTATGGCACTGCAGCAGGGGACAAACAGTGTAATTAATCAAGTCATATAACCTTCAGACTTTTGTTTTCATCTTTCTTTGGCTCCCTTTCACTCCTGCACGTGATCCCTTTTGCTGTGCTCGTGTTATTATTGCCTTCTCTATGATAAATGCTGCTTTTGTTGCCTGGCTCTGGGCTAGTACCAGGTTCAACGCTGCAACTTTTAAGCACAACTTTTTCTTAGCTCTTTATAGTACGGTGGTTCCTTTACTGCTGTGCCTCATCCTGAAGCTATACTCGACCATCCTGGAGTGCTTTAAAACTCATTACAGAAAAAAACAAAAAAAAAGTGCTAAAAATATTGTATGCATTTTGAAACCTCAAGAATACTGATTGAGTCTCTCTCAAGACTTTACAGAAAGATTCATTGCCTCTCATACTATGTTCAAGGGTAACGTGTTAAGTTTCTGTACTGAAATTATAATGAAAATGTTGTATCAGGATGTCCCACAAAGTGATGAAAGATATTTTGATGGTCTCCCTATTATTGGTGAAGACAATAGAGGCAGACAGATCACAGTGGGATTTTCAAAGTATGCATTGAGTTTTCAGTTCTACAAAATAAAACTGTTTGGTTTATAAACCGGAAAGAAAAAGTTGTTTGTGTTAGGAAATCTGTTTCAAAGGAGAGACTTGTATGGCAATGACAGAAGGGTCAAAGACACATTCAGCTGTCTTACAACTACTGCCTGAAGGAAGATGGCTGTTTTTGTCTTCCATGGATGATGTCTGCCCCTAGAATGCCAAAAATATTACCTGAAAGACCAGCTGGCTGCTTGCTGACACAGTAACACCAGTAGCAGCAGCCTTGAATCTGTGGCAGCTTTCTCCCAGTTTTCTGTCTGAGATGCTTCTAATCTGTAAAAGGAACCACTCCAGCTCTAGCTACCCACCCAACTAGGATGGCAAGAACTATTACCATTACCTAGTGAAAATAAACCTGAGGAGGAAACTTTAGGAAAGGGCAAGCCTCTACTCATCTGGTAACAACCTCCAGATGAGTCTTAAATTCTGCCGGCTGCAGCTAGTGGTTGGCAGCTGTCTTCTAACTCCAGGTTAGAAAGGCTATCTGGAATTTCTTTGATGTGTTTCATTGGGTTGAAATTCCAACACAAGAAATCCAGACCTTGTTAAGAAAGCTCAGCATTTGGAAAAGTCGTTTGCATAGCTAGTGCTAATCCAGGACAAGTCGTCATCAGCTCAGTTCCACTCACAGAGATGCATGCGCGTGGCAGAGAAACTGGAAAGGAGGCACAAGTGCTTCTGGCTTCTCCCTGACTGTCCAGGCCATGCCCCGTGCAGCTCATGTGCTGCCTTAGAGTAACCTTTCAGTGACTTGCACTGCTTATCATGCTCAAGGCAGAGACATTGCTCATCATCCCTGTGACACAAACTGAGATCAATGTCAGGACTCAAAACTATATTTGATCTCTTTCAGGGGAACCTCGATTGTTTTACTTTATACAGTGCGTTGTTGTTCTTCTTCTACTTTTCGCAGCAACTCGTATTTAATTCTGTTACAAACTGCTTGGGACCACGCAAGTTTCTGCACAGTGGGAAACTCTATAAAGCCAAGAGTAACAAGGAACTGTATGGCTTTCTGTTCAACGATTTCCTCCTCCTAACTCAGATCATAAAACCTCTTGGCTCATCTGGCACAGACAAGGTCTTCAGCCCCAAGTCTAATCTGCAATACAAAATGTACAAAACTGTAAGTAGCACTCTTAGACGGTCACTGAGAGGGTTATACGCTAACAGTGCGTAGAGCAGGCAGCAACTCCCAAACTCGGTGTGTGGGAAGTAGCCTTTTATATAGAAGAGACTTGAAAGCCGTGGCATAGGCTGAGTATGCCAGGGACTGATGGTGTGAAAGCTGATTGTTTGCTTTAGAAAGATAAGAAAAGATGCTTTTTGAAGTCATGCTAAAACAAGCTCTTCAACAAGAGGTCACGTGTATGAGGGAGTGATGGGGTGAGTAGCGTTTTCTGCTCTTTGTGGGAAAGTAGGGATTGCTATGTTTCATAAGGCTGTTTACTTACTTCAGGAGAAGTGTTCTCAGACTCTGAAAGAACTTATATCTTTGATAATAAGAATTTTTTTTAATGATACATCTGAAGAAAGATGGGGAGGCAGGCAGGAGGAGAAAGACACTGCAGGCACAAAGATAAACCTGTTGTAAATTGCTCTGTGTTGAATGCATCTGTTGGGATATTGTGTGGTAGAACTACAGCTTTGCCTAATGTTTTACAGCCCATTTTTCTAAATGAGGTACTAGTAAAATTGCCCACAGACCCTTCTGGAGATGAGCCCATCTTCCATATCTCCCACATTGATAGAGTCTATACGCTCCGGGCTGAAAGCATTAATGAAAGGTAAGTACCTGCATAGGCCATACTAGTACATAACTTGAAAAGTCTGCTGCAAATGTATATGATGTACACATGCTTAGCATTCTCCAAGCAGTTTATTTTACAAGAATGGAGACTTCCTTCTGCTTGAGAATACCATGATACTCAGCATATAAAAAGGAGGAAGAAATAATGGTGTTTTCTGAATTCTGATAAGGCCAACAGTGAAATGGTGAGGAGGGCTGATATATTTGACAACGTTTTATGTTGGCATAAGGAAGCCAAAAGAAGCAGTCTTGTCTTCTTCTGTTAACATCTGTTTATGCCAGTGCAATCATTTGGATGGTTGTATGTTGAATGAGGTTGAGGAACAGGTCACAATTAGAACTTGAAGCAAAAAACTACCAAACTAAACCTCAGTGAGTTCTAGTCTGGTTCAGTTGAGACTGAAACAATCAAAGAAACAACAACCTCCAAGTCTCAAGTGATGACTTTAATCTCTGGCAAGCTTATGGAGACAGGATTATACTGATTTGTACTGGAAAAGTTTCTCTGGACAAAAGTAATGTGTTGAAAGATATTTTTTGTTAAACATGAAAGCTGAAAGTGCAGCAACCCCCTTCCCCATAGTATAGACATTGTGTTACGCCAACTTGCAAATGTATGGCCCCTGAAATTTCTGATGCATAAAAATGTATAAACCATCTTTGTTCCCTGCCTACCTGACAAAGTTATTTACTATTATTTATACACCTAGTTTTTCTTGCAAAAACCCATATTTCTATGGATACCATTTATCCTTTGGGATGCCATCTGTCCCCACAGGCATCATGGATAGTCCCTTGGCAATGAGTATTGACATAGCCTTTCCAACTTAGAATCTGTGGCACCAATCAGACTCTAATAATTATCTGTTCTGCATCAAAGCTCTCACAGCAGTAGTCAGAAACATCTGAGCTCTGAACCACATTCACCCTACCTGGCTCCAGGAACTTCAGGGAGATGCTTATGCACACTAGGCTGAACCATCAGTGGAAAGAGACAGATCTTCACATACTGCATGCCCTCTGGAGGTGCCTGCCTCTCAGTTCACTATAGAGACAGCACACAGGAACTGCATCTGAATTTGTCTGCTGGAGTCAAATGCCTTTACTTACACAGGATACAGCCTTTGACTTTCTTGTGTGCCAGAATTGCTTACTAAGTAAATGCAGCATTTTAGGTGAGATACCTCAGGTTTTCATAATTCACTTGCTTTTAACTAAGAGCAACAGAAATAAAACATTAGCATCACTGAGTGATTAATTTGCCTGTTTAATCTTAAAAGACCATTATGATCAAAGGCTTGGTATACTTCTGAAGCTGCCGTTTACCACTTAGGGCTGAGCTGTAAGACAGAATTGTCCTTAAGTGTTTTCTTGAACAACTGTCTGTGCAGAATACAGGTGAGTGTTCAGATCCAAATCCAGGCCAGTGTAAGTAGCTGCAAGGCCCTATAGAACAACAGCTCTTCATTTTGAATTCAGCCACGGATCCACAACTTTAAATTGTTTCATTTTGCCTTGGCTCAGGTCTCAGGCTCCCTTATATGTCACAGCAATTCTTCTAAACCCTTGAGGCCCCTTGGTACCCATTCTTCCATGATTTTTTTCTGTCAATCTTACCACTCAGTCTCTTAAGTACAAATGATTCCCCAGAAGGGTCAGTATGGAACCCATGATCGTTTATCATCTGTATGCTCCCTGAGTTATGCTTCATGTGTCCCAAGGCTCAGAAGGATTTTGGTATGAAACCTTAGGGATTAAGAAAAGTGGCCACCTTTGCAACTTAGCTGTCTTGTGTCTACTGGCTACAAGAAGTTAGTTTATGACAATAAAGCAAAAGGCTTGGTAAAAGCAGACCTGTTATCCATACCTTTTGGTTTCTCACCAATTTCCTCCTGCTTGTGATTCTCTGAAGCTTTCTTTGTGTGGTGGGATCTGCTATCTTGGGATGGGTGCATTTCTTCAAGTGTTATAAATTCCAGTAAGATCTCTTCCAGGCAGACAGTGTAGCAGAGGCTGTGATGGGGCCATAGCCTTGGCTGGGCTGGAGGGAAAGCTTTACTTTTGTCTTCTGTGCTCCAGAGGGGGAAAAATGGAAATAGTATTTTGCAACTTTTTTTGGTCTCTTTTCCTTCTGAAGGACTGCCTGGGTTCAGAAGATCAAAGCTGCTTCAGAACTTTACATAGAGACTGAAAAGAAGAAGAGGGAAAAGGCCTATTTAGGTAGGGCATGGCATGTGAGGATCTCATCTTTTGCAGAAAAGTCCGTGGGCAGGAAAATACTTCAACAACTTTTCTCTCTCCTGTTTCCCCACAGTTCGCTCGCAAAGAGCAACAGGCATTGGGAGGTTGATGGTGAATATTGTTGAAGGCATTGAACTAAAACCTTGCAGGTCCCATGGTAAGTGCCTTGAGTTTTTCATAATATGCTCTATGAAGAAGACATTTGTATGTGACAGACTAACTTTGAAAGAGGTTCTGCCCAAAACACAGGTTGGTTTAATGAAGCAGTTTTAATGAACTTGAGATATGCAGCTGTGTAGTTCAGTAGTAGTCACACAGTTGTGCTGCATTAAGCATTTGTCTCAGATCAACTTGGTTTCCATCGTGTAAGCCATATCACGAGAGGTTGTAAGCCGCGAAGTTCTGAAATGAGGAGTGGAAGGTGCTCAGCACCTTGCAGAACTGTGACCCTGTTTATATATTATAATGGAAGTGAGGCCACAGTCTTTCCCCCGACCGATGGCTATAGGAGGAAGGTCACACAGCTGAAAATGCAATTACTCTTTTCTGTTTGTCTCCATCACCCCAGGGAAGAGTAACCCATATTGTGAGGTGACGATGGGCTCTCAGTGCCACATCACCAAGACGATACAGGACACCCTCAACCCAAAGTGGAACTCCAACTGCCAGTTCTTTATCAAAGACCTCGAGCAGGACGTGCTCTGCATTACAGTCTTCGAGAGGGACCAGTTCTCCCCAGATGGTACGTAGGGGGCTGCTGCCCTTCCCAGGGTATTTTCAAGTCTCCCGTTTTGAAGAGGTGCTGCCCACTCAGGTAAATCATAGAATCAGAGAATGGTTTGGATTAGAAGGGACCTTTAAAGATCATCTACTTCCAACCCAAATGTTGAATCCCTTTGCATATTGGAAGCCTACTCACACTCACTCCCCAGCAGAGTTATGATAGTATCAGTGCAAAAAGAATCAAGCTGTCTCTGGTTTTTGAGGGGTTTCTTTTCTTGTGCAGCTTCAAAACAACTAAAGTGTTGTTGCAGTTCTGCTGAGTCTTTAAAAAACTCTGGATGCTGTTTGTTTTCAAATGGATAGACTAATGCAGGAGGAAGAGAAACGTTTTCCAAGTTACTGTAATTTGCAGAAATGAACACAGGATTCCCAAGCCATTCATATTTCATAACCTGGGATAAACATGTGGAGCTTTGATGAGGGTATTTTGGAGTCATAATCTCTCAGGAAGTATTTGGATAGGACTGTCATTCAAGTGGCCTGCACCAGCTGGCACATTGAGCTTGTTGCTAGCATGATGTGCTGCTTGGGTCTGTCATCTCCAGAGGGCTTCACACTCAGTTTGAACAGTACAGCAGTGCCTCTTTTCTAATATATCATAAAAAGCTACTGAATAAAGGCAGCTGTGAATTACGCAGTGGATTTTTCCACTTAGGAGACTGTTTACTTCTATAGGATGGCTGCTGCAGCCTAGTAGGATCTAGCTAAAATCCCCTTCTATGCAAATTGGCAGCCTTCGGCCTGGCAAAAATATAATTGGACTGCAGACCTGTTTTCTCCTCTTGTTGCATCTAAATGGAAGTTTAGTTCCTTCAGTAAAATAGCATTTTATGGCAACATGAGAAAGTTGTGTCATTTCTGAGCATGCTGTCTTTTTGCATTTCAGACTTTTTGGGCAGAACAGAGATCCGTGTGGCAGACATTAAGAAGGATCAGGGTTCAAAGGGACCAGTTACAAAATGTCTCCTTCTGCATGAAGTTCCAACAGGAGAAATAGTCGTCCGACTAGACCTGCAATTGTTCGATGAGCCTTAGAAGGAAAGGGACCAATGTTTTCTTTCAGTCTGAGTTCACTGCAATAGGTGTCTGCAGAAGCTGTCACAAAATCCTTACTGGTGTGGTATGAAACTACTGCTTGCCCTTCACACATAAGAGGGTTATCAAAGCAAACAGGAGCATCTTTGTGCCTTGATAATTCTCACTGAAAAATGAATCCCAGTTTAGTGGGGAGACCTCCCTCAATATCTCTATGTGGAACTTGACGTTAGTTTCCTGGGTTTGTGAAATAACCTAGTTGGTTGCTGTGCTCCAGTCTGAAAGGCTGGCAGACCACATAGATGGTTGTGCTTGCTCCAGTTACCCTACTCTTAAATTTACATGAAGACGGCAATGTTGGTATGTTTTGGAGGCTTTCTGCAGGGTTTTCCCCCTTAAGGATTTCTGTGCCTATTGCTCAGCAAAGTGGTGTGTAAATGTAACGTGAGAGGAAGGAGCAGTTACACAGTAAGGTCTTTGAAGATCTTCACGATGGTACTGAAAAGACTTAAAAAATAAATATATCTATAAACAGAGAAAATTCTATTAACATACCACTTCATGACTCATGTTGCCCCGAAAATAAGTCACGTACAGGCCTTCAGCACAGAGATGAATTGCACTCCAGAAGCGTCCACCCACTCGGTACCTTTGGAAGTTGGTGTTTTCTATAAGACTGTAAATGTTGGAACAGTGACTGAAGGATTAAACGTAGAGCCCTGCTGCGTGTTGTGCTATACCACTCCAGTACCCCTTTACTACTGCTGCTTGACCGTGTGACGGCAGATGAATGATCCCAGCCACAGCAGGGAAGGAAAAAAAATCATGGCTCTAGCTCAGGAAGCTAATTTCCAGCCCACAGAGTTGCAAAGCAATCAGTGGTGACCGGTTCCTACACTGTGCCGTGCCTGTGTGTGGCACTGTGTTACTGAGTCCAGGGCAGTGTCACACTGTAGCCCGCAGAGGTGTGTGTGGCGAGTGGGGGCAGTCCCAGGTTGGGTGGTGGCGATGCCTGCCGCAACCGTAACAGGGTGCTTGTGGTGGTGTGGAGTGGGTAACCCCAAAGCACAGCCTTTGTCATCTGAGGGGAAGGCCAGGGCTCACGTGTCCGTTTAAACACCACACATCCAGCAAACTTTCCCTGTTTGGCAAAGCAGCTGGTTTTAAGCACGCATTTACCTCTCGTTTCAGTAAGCACCTGGGTAAGTGCTTTGCCGAGTCTGGACTCAGAGAGAGAGAATAGACCCCCTAAAGAGTAAAAATTCCTCTTTGTTCTGCTTGGATTCATTTTGTTCATGACCTGTCATGCATACACTGGTATTTTTGTAAGGACCCTATTTCCGAATGGGAGGTGTCAGCCCGTTTCATTAGCATGTGAACGTTCTTGTTGTTGTTAGGTTTTGGTGTTCCTTGCATGTCCTTTCAGTACTGGTTTCCACCTTTCCTGTAGAGGCGGTGTTCTCTAGCACTACAAGTCTTATTGATTTCCTCTAGGAAATTAGGATATATTCATAACGGATAGGTAGATACAGTATGGTAATAAGTGTAAACTGTGCT
This sequence comes from Colius striatus, assembly GCF_028858725.1. Taxonomy (NCBI): domain Eukaryota; kingdom Metazoa; phylum Chordata; class Aves; order Coliiformes; family Coliidae; genus Colius; species Colius striatus. Next base: position 95,191,823 of record NC_084759.1, on the reverse strand, counting down.
GGGAAGTGTCTGTGTATTATAATTTCCTAAAAGACCACTGTAATGTTTCAAGCAACGGGGAAAAAAGAAAAAAAAACCACAAAAAGTATGTTGGAGGGACAACAAAGTTTACATTTCATACTTTTCAGAATCGCTTTATTATTTATTTATTGAAGATAGTGTAGAATTTTGTATCAGAAATGACAGACATACTTATGTATTTTTTGAAACAAAACAGAGATACACATTTTAGTTAGAAACTTTCAACTGACCACATTTTAGAGGGAGCGTTAACTTCCTAGGCATGCATTTGTTTACCACTAACTGGCCGAAAACACGATTAAGAGAACTTTTAAGTTTCTATTTTTCGATGTTGTTAAGAGAATTGTTTCAATTAAGATATGTAAATAGTACTAAACCCATGCTTTCCTAATTCCATATCAATACATTTTATTAAATATAATGTATATGAAAATACACATTGTTGTGGTAGGATAAAAAAAAGTGATAAAATCTATTAATGGAGTAACATTAAATGTCATTGTCTAACCTTTTATCGCTGTCCTAATTTTACTCAGTAGCTGTGAATACGCTGAAAATTCATTTCAGTGTTTAAAAAGTAGCACCACTTTTTAAGGGTACCATTGCACCAGCACAAATTACAGTAACAGCTGAATAGACAAACAGGACAAAAAAAAGACCGTGGGCATCTTGCAGAAATCCTGGCCAGGTTTTCCAGGAGCTGCTCCTTTCCCTGAGACTCAACCAGTATTGGGCCCTGGGGAGGGACCCTTAGCTGCAGGGGCTCCTCTTAGATTGTGACCCTTGTTGTGGCTGTGTATGTTTGCACCGTTTTGGACAACTGTGACAGAGCTGAGCTCCCTCCCTACCACCATCACTCGTGATTTCCTGCTTCCCCTCGATGCACAGCGACTGTAACTCCCTTTAATGCCAACAGGAGTTATGCAAACTCGATGACGATGAAAGGCTGAGGTTCAGCTCACGGATATCTAATGAATCCCTTGTAATCGGTCTAATCCTAAAGAGGAAGCTTGTCCTAATCCCTGTGCATCGAGGACAGAGTGTGTATATAATATACCCTCAGAACCAGACAACTGTGCGTTGGAATGTCACCATTTGCTCATTCGCTTGCTCTCAGCGCTCTGTGGCACATCGGCACTGGTGACTTCCCAGACAGAACTGCTTTTCACCATGGTTGGCCATAAGTTCTTAGAAGACCATTGACTCCTGCTTGGTTTTGGCCTGTTCAGGAATGCTACAGTCTTGCACATCACTTTGTGTAACATTGTGGCTGCCTGTGCTGCAGGTTTCTGCTTTCCTACCCACTGTAGCTGCATAGACCTCCTGTGCATCCAGGACTTATGCTGTAAAGGCTCCGGCCTCTTACTGTAAAAAAAGAAACTCAATAACTGTATCACTGCTAGTGCTTTCCTAGAAGAAAATACCAGCTCTCTTAGGCTTGTTTAAATACCACTTGTGTTCTGTAGAGTCTGCAGAAGGGAGAGGCACATAGCAATACCTAGGGAGTTCTGTATCTCTTTGTATTTAGAAAGCCAGCTGGCATTACCACAGGGTATGAAGGTCGAGCTGTTCTCTTACGAGTGCCACATGGCGGCTGGTCAGGCCAAACTCTGCTGCTCTGTGCTACCAGTATGGAATACCTGTATTTATGTAGACCCTGTTTTTTTCAGAGGCTGATTATTGATCTCTGGATATCAATTCATAAAACAGTGTACCTTACAGCCCCATCAAGATGTGTGTAAACTTTCCCTAATGTTGTGCAAAGCAACTATGACAACAAAATTGAAACCTAGGTAATACCTGGTGGCATTTTGGACTGAAAAAGTGGATTCATGCAGATAAGCATCCTCACTAAAACGCAGAGGTTGTAAACCTACATATGGTGAAGTTCTGGGACTGGCTTGTCTGCATTCGCTTTGGTAAAATTCATCCTTGTAAGAAAGGCTGAGTACAAGGTCTCTCCTTTACTCAGCCTTTAAATGAGGCATTGGTGAGATTGAACGGGTACATGGGGCACTGGGACTGGCACTCCAGATGGGGTTTCACTTCTACCTTTTAGCAGCCTCTACTTTTTTAGAGATGTTTTGCTTAAAAGTAATTCTTCAGCATCAAACTCCTTGGCTGGCAATTGAGCCTTTCTAAAAAGAATACTGTCACTTTTTAATGTATCCAATGCCTCCACAGTAACAATGCTTTGGGTAAACTGCGAGAAAAAGGCTCTAAGACAAGAAAAAAAAAGGTGTGCGTGCAGCTGTGAGAAAGCATGCAATGGAAAAGTTGCATTGACAGTTTAGTTTCCCAGCTGTAACTCTGGGAATTGCACTTTTCCCTTAGGAACGTTAATTTTAACAAGGAAAATAGTGTTTCTCCCTAGTGCTTCCTCGGTTTTAAGTCTTGGAGTGGAACCGAGTTAGTGGATCAGAAACTGGAAAGGAACAGCATGTTTAGACATTATTAAAATGACTCTTGAAAGATGCTGGTAGTTGGAACGGGCAGAATGTCAACATTGTGGCTGCAGACAGGACAGGACAAAGAAAAGAAAAGACCCTTTTTTTTTCCTTTTTGGGGGCGATGGGGTGTTAGTTTAAAATCAGATCCACAGTCTCACAGCAGAACTTCAATTTTTCAGGACCTCAGGCATCCATAACATATAACATCAATGATGAATAACAAGCTATGTGTTTGTCCTCAGCCTGGGTTTAGCACATCTCGGTATTGATGCAGGAGTTTGCGTACACTTTTCTTACAGAAGAGGAGCTTTTTGGTGTTTGTAACAGCCCTTACACTCCTCTTTCCAGGAACAATGTTCTGAGATATACCTCTTAAGCACTGTGTTGTTTCAAGATGCTTTCATAAGGACTTCACGGGCTTTTAAACATTCCTGTCAGGCTCTGCTTTCCTGGTGCCATTCAGGCAGCCCTCACGGCCACCCAGGGGGTACACAGCTACATGCCCTTTCCATACAGGGCATTGGCTGCACCAGCATCAATGTGCCAGTTTTGTGTCTCTCAAAGGTCACGTTGCCCCAGCCTACAGTCATAGAAAAGATTTGCCAGCAATGCCATTATACTTTGGCAGAGTGGGTGTCCGTCCTTTCACCCCTCTCCCTCCCTATTTAGGACTTTTCCATCACTGCTCTGATTGAGATGAGGATCAGTCTGGTCTTGTCCATCTGCCTCCAGAGCATTTTTGCTCTGTGAACAGGAGTCAGCCCATCCTCTCAGGGAAATCACCTGAGCTCATTTTTCTCTGTGCTTGATCAGCTGCAGCTGAAAGTCATGAGGGCAGGTTCAGCTCTCTCTTTCATGAGTCCAGCCTGCCCCAGAGCACTCCTCTGTTCTGTCCTTCCCAGCAGTGCCAGGCCCTGGGCTGCCGCTGCCCACGCTGTGAGCCCATAGCCTTGGGTTTGTTGCCATTAGGGTTGAAGTTCATGTTTCAGGTCCCTGCTGGCCATGAGTTTCCCCACCTGGCTCCCTCCAGGCCAAACACCAGCTGAGGTGCATGATCAAACACAGCAGGTGACTGGAAAACACATCTCACTGCCTCGCTTTGTGGCCATCCCACAATGGTTTTCTTCTGTGTACATCTTGTGAGGAAACTGGTGCTTCTGTCCTGTAAGTAATTAAGTCCCATGACTCTTTCCTTCCCTTTAACCCCAACTCCCACAGCTCAGCTGAGTGAGACAGTGCTGTTTTAGGGACCCCTTTCCAGACTTTCCCCTCACGGATCACCTGGCAGCTGCCATGTGTGCTGCAGCCCTGCAGCTCCTGGCTCACGGAAGCACTTCAGCAGATGCTTAACTTTAATTGGTGCCCCAATTCAACGCAAAGGCATAGGCAAAGGCAGCCAGGTGCTTCGCAGGGGACACATGGAGGAATTCAAAAGGCCTCAATAACATAGAACCTACATTGTTAAGCTGGTGCAAGCTCTGGAAGGACTGCAAATTCTCAGTAGAGCATCAAACAAAAAGTCAAGAATAAGAAAAAAACCCCAGAAGTAGTTTATGGTCTTTGCAACTGGATCTGTTTTCTTCCTTCTCTTCCTAAAAGTAGTTTTAGCCATTAAACTCATCAAAATTGTATTTACTTGGCAAATCAAAATGATTATAGATTTCAAGCTATTTGGAAGCACTGTCAACTATAGAAACACGAGGCTGGCCTTGTCCTCGGACCCTACCAAGTAGCCTGCCAAGTGTAGTGCTGGCAGGACGGCAGCCTGTAAAGCCCTGCAAGGTTGCACACAGCCAGTGAGTTGCCTTGGGCACCTTAGAAGACAGAGCGTGTCGCTGAGCTGATGCTAAGCCAAATAACTGATAAATTACAAACCTTTTTTTCTAGGGGCATGCAGTTATTATATATTTTCTGAACATAAGTTTTTATTAGGGAACTTTTTAAATGTTCATTTTGCAATTTTTTTACCCTTTAAAAAGAAAGAGATCACTTTTTGTTACGTGTAAGTAGGGTTAGGGGGGTGAAGAACACTGGGGATAATGCTGGTTTTTGTAATATTATTAAATATATTTTCAACATGAAGATGTGACAAGTCCAGACCTTTACTGCAACAATGCTGTCTAGTTTCATACTGCTCTGCTTGCCACTGTGATATTTTGGTTTATTCAAATCCAGCAGTCAAAACCCTAGAAACATAGAAAAGCTGGGAAGGGGCTTAAATCACTTTAGCTTCAAGGGGTTTGCTCTGTACGTACATTCCACATGTATCCTGCCATTTGTTTAGCCCCAGTGCTCTTGTGCTATGTGCATATTGATGTATCTATAGTTAAAGACAAGCTTTTATATATATATATATATATGTGATTATTTGTATATAGAATATAAAAACATAGCTACGTTGTAGTTGTCAAATACTGAGTAAATCTAACAAAAGCATTTATTAGGCACCCAGTTTTGTTTGTTCATTTAAATATTTTAAAATAAGGGTCATCCTTGGGAAATTATTTTTCTGTACATAGGAGTATATATTTAGGACCTGATTTAAAAGAATAAAGAACTGCAGTAAGAACATGTTAAACCACCCTTGTTGCTTCATATAGTTGTCAAAGGTTCTGCTGCAAGCTCTAGGTGAAATCCTTGTGCTGCTTGTAAAGCTGTAGAAGTGTCACTAACCCTGGCTTTAGCAGTCAGTTCTGGGATTTTAACATGTTGTGCAAGCAAAAGGAGCTGGTGCTTCCTCTGAGGCCCCCTCTGAGACACCCCTCCTGCCCGCTGAAGTGAGTGCAGGTGAAAGGGGAGGACTGGCATGAAGGGGAGCAGGGGAAAAAGGTAAGGAACAGAGGCAGAGCTAAACAGTAAGAGCTTGGTGAGCAGCAGGATCTTTACTCTCCCCCTGTGAAATGGGTCCGTGTGTCCATCAGGTGATGGATTGGAATGGAGAGTCCTTCCAGCTGCGGTGGCTGCTCCATGGGAAGGGCCTCATGGTCTTAGAATCACAGAGTGATAGTGGTTGGAAGGGACCTCTAGAGATCATCCAGTCCAACTCCCTGCTAAACCAGGTTCACCTCAATGAGGTCACACAGGAACATGTCCAGGCAGATTTTGAAAACTTCCAGAGAAGGAGACTCCACACCCTCCCTGGGCAGCCTGTGCCAGGGCTCCCTCACCTTCACAGCAAAGAAGCTTTTCCTTGTGTTTAAGTACTCCAGCTTATGTCCATTACCCCTAGTCCTGTCACTGGACACTCTTGCCAGGAGGAAGAGGTAAGGGTCTGCATGCTTGGATAGCTCCCTGCCCCTACTCTCGCTCCCTCTTTTCCCGTCTCACTGCATCTCTTGGGCTCTCCTAAGTTCCCACCATCTCTCTCACCTCAGGATGGGCTACTTTGGGGGTAACGGGCAACACTGTCTGAAAGGTCATACTGGTGTTGAGGGACCTGCACCAACTCTCCTTCCCCACGCATGTCCATTCCCAATAAGCCCCTGCCACTCCCCAGACAAAGGCAAAGCCACCTCTGTGAGGCAGGTTTTCCCAGAAGGCTGTGGCTTCATTAGCAGAATTTATAAATCAATTTGGGCAGAAATACTCCATTTCAGTCTTCAAGTCACTAAAAAGGAATTTAGATTCTAGCAGCCTTTGCAGACTGTGCAATGGGCACTTTTGACTTTGTGTTGGTAAATTGGTGAAAAAGAAAAGAAAAATAGCTGTGGTATGTTTTTCAGTGTTAATGCTTACAGTTGGGGAATCCCCCTCCTTGCTGGTAGTGGTGTTACTTTTTAGTGCACTTTTTGCTGCCAAAAAAATGGTATCAGTTAGTGTCTTCTTTTTTTTTTTTCCTTTAAAAAGGAAGTATTATATTGTTTGCAGTATTCATACAACCCTAAAAATTTAGTATTATAAAATATGGTGTGGCCAAATAGGAGAAAATGTTGCTTTTCTTTTTCAGAGAAATCGGAATGAATTTGTGTTGTTCATTTCCATCACATCTACCTATTCCACAGTAAAAACCTTCATACTGTGAAGTTGGGTTATTTGGGTTTTTTTTTATAAGCATTTGTAATAGGCATCATGAATAATTATGAACCAGCCACCCACTGTTTCTCAGAAGACCATTTCAACTGTACTTCAGTTGCTGTGAATGTGTTGTTTCCTCAGCTACACTTGGTTAAATAATTCTATCTACAGACAAGGTCCAGTTCAGCAAATGTCCTTAAAACATGTTCACCTGTTTGAGGAATTGCTCTGCTTCCCAGACTGCAGTCATCGAGGTGGGAACTGCCGGTACGGTTTTTAGGCTGTGCAATTTGTTTGGCACAGAGGAGATTGTAGTTGTGCAAGTGAACTTATGCAAGAATAAATCCTTTTTTTTTTAAAGTTCATCTGTGTACTGTTACGTTCTTGAGAAGAGTGACACGGTGTCAGACACATTAAGGGAATCTGCAGGTGAATATTTTTGACAGAAAGGGCTACAGAGGTAAAAGGAGAGTGACAGACCCAGTGGCAGGGGAATAACTTACTAGCATTTAAGGTCTGACAGGCAGCACTTTTCATCTCTGTAATACACTGTTTGCATTTTTGTTTTCAGCTTTGAAAACTGAGAGTTGACCAAATCTGCAGTAAGAAAGGCAGCAAAAAGAAAATAAATTATCAAAAAATAATAATTAAGAAGCCACCCACCCCTAAAGCAGCCCCAACCAAAGGCGGTTGTTTAATGGGCAAGGTGTCATTACTTTTGTCATTACAACGTTACACAGGCCCTGCTCTGTGGCCAAGCAGGCCAGCAGCAAAATAATGCAGCTTGTCAGCCACCACTTGTGGCTCTGCTGCCTGAGAGTACAGGAAGTGCCACCTCTGATCCCTCCTCTAAGTTTTCTTTGTAATTACTGAACGTGGCTAGTTGCCTCGATGGCAGTACCTTCAGTCCCCTGCGGTTTTGGGGCTGGGTTGGCACAGTGGGAGAGCAGGGGCCATGTGCTCCTTTGGAAGTCACAGCTGCTGGGGTGGTCTGAGGGAGTGCATTAGGGAGCTTCCCAGGTCTTTGGGGCTGTGTTGCGGTTTAGGCCCATCCAGGAACAAAGGCCCACGATCAGCCATAAGTACCCAGGGCCTTTGGGACTCCCTAAGGACAAGGAGGCTCAATTGTCACTTATGGTCCCAGGCAAAACAGACAAGACTACTCAACTTAGGGAAGAAAACAAATGTTAAGCCATCACCAACCAAAACCATAACAAACAGAAAACAATACAGATTGACACGATGATGAAAAGCACAACCAGCCTTCTCAGAACACCTTCCCCCTACCCCTCCCCTCTTCCTGGGCTCAGAGCCCTGATCCGGGTGTCTTTACCTCCTCCTCCCCACCCAAAACGGCTCAGGGGGGCAGGGAATGTGGGTTTCAGTCAGTCTATTCTTGATAGCTTCTGCCCTTTGCCTTTCCTCAGGGCAGGCGGGCTCTGCACCAGTCCTCTCTGCACATCTGCAGGATACCTCTCACACACGGCAGCCCTGCATGGGCCGCTCCGATGTGCATTCATCCCAAAGGCTGCAGCTCCTCTCCACCTCTCGTGTGGGTCTCTGCAGCGCACAGGCTCTCCAGCATGGCCTGTGCCATGGCTGCCTCCTCACACAGTCTCTCACCTGTCTGGGTACACTGACACAGAGCTGCTGGTGGCTCTCAGTCCTGCCGTGGCCCTCCATGAGTTGCAGGGGCACAGCCTGTGTTCTTGCCCTGGGTTGCAAAGAGGTCTCTGGTGTGGAGCTCCTCCTTCCCTCTTCCTTCTCTGACTGTGGGGTCCACATGGTCACCTCCATCTTGTACCACCCCTCCATCTCCTCTTCTGCTGCAATTTTCTTTAAATAGTGATGGCAAAGGTGTCAGATTGGCCTGGCCAGGCTGGAGGAGGGTCCCACCTGAGCTGACAGATGTTTTGACAACTGCTTACTAGGGCAGCACTGCAGCTCACTCCTTCTGTTATCCAGCTAAAAGCGACTCCACACAAACCCATGACAGGCTGCCTAGTACAGGCCATGTTAATCCCACTGGGCAGGGCTCTGTGGCACAGCTGGGCTCTGGGAAGCTACAGTACCTCAGGTATGGCTCAATGAAGCAGCATCACAAGTGGAAAGTGGGTGCAGGAGGCCCCTTGGGGCCATCCACTGCCCCAATTCCCAGACCTTCAGGCCTCACACAGTCCCCCTGCCCTTCCTCCCAGCCTCTTGGGGATCTTGAGCACCATCCACCCTCATCACTGACCCCTTGAGCTTCCACACTCTCTCCCCTGCCCCTGCACAAGCCCACCTTGGGCTGGCAAGACGCTGAGCCCTGTGTTTTCCCCTACTTCTTCCCCTCTGAGGGTAATGTACAGGCAATAGCCCTACTAGGAATGCATTTGCAGCTTGAAGTACCAGAGACGGCACAGGGCTAAAAGTCTCTCCCCCTGCAGAGATTACTATTTTTCTTAATAATGCTATAAAAAAACCCCAACCAAACTCACAAAACCCCCCATGTCTTAATAGATTTCAATAATGCAACTGAAACAAGCTAGTGCTACCAATTCAACATCCTGCCCACCCTCTAAGAATTACAGCCCTATAAAATCAAATGTCAGTTCATGACTAGCAAGAAACATGCAGTTTACACCCTCTCACAAGCCTGGCGAAGGTTATCCCAAGGGAAAACAGAAGCACAGCACCTCAAGACAGAAACTGGACACTTCTAAATCTGTGCCCAAATGTTAACCATGAAGCACTTACAGCCCATTGTGAGGACACTGCGTTAGTACTTGCCAGTGTCAGCCCCTGCCCTCTTGCAAACATTTTCGCCCACAGTTTTGTTTACAAACACTTCAGCTTCTCACTAGTAAACTTCCAGAGGGTAATTTTAGTTTAAGGCACATATAAAACTCTCCAGTGATACAGACATAGAAGTTAAACCCGGCCTGTTACAGCATTTGCTGCTGAGATGGCACTGTCGGCATGACTGTCTTGTTACAGCCGCTGCTGCGTTGCTGAAAGGACCTGCCCGCAGCCGCCCCAGCATCCGCACCTCCCACACAGCCACGGCTCGGCCGGCAGCGGGACTCCTGCTCCCCCATCCGGACAATATCCTGAGCACAAGTTTTCTCAGGAGAATAACAGAACCTCAGCAGCAGTGACCCCATTTATCAGCTCCTAGAGCAGTACCCTCCATCTCCTTCAGAGCAATGCTCACTTGCATTCAGTTCAGGGCGAGTTAAGATTTTCAAGCTGTGTCATGAAATGCTCGCTGCAGCTTCATGGCCTTCTTCCCTCTGCACTGCGCTTCCTGAATCAAAAGACATCACACTGTCTGTTCAAGAAGAAACCATTTTATTGTTTCCATCTGATAGGTTTCACTGTGAATGACCAAGCCAGCTCACTAGACAGTCTCTCTCATGATATTGGTGAGCTTCTGGATCTTAGACCTTGTTGACATGTCCACGTACTTCTCCCCGATATTGACAATCATGCCACCAAGGATGGACGGATCAGTCTAAAGAAGAAACATCGAACAGAAACTCTATTAGCAACAATTGCTTTTACATTGCAATTTTTACAACAGTAAAAAAGAAAAAAAAGCTTTTTGAAAGAGGCTTTTAAAAGATGACTTTACAGTCACTGTACTCCAAACTTAAGAGTTTAGTAATTAAAGCATCGTCAGGTCTACAAGAAAGCACCGAACTATGTAATATAGCAACTGGATCCAGTAAAAGGATTTTTTTTAAAGATCAGAGACAGAGGCCCAGCTTAACATCAACTTGATGAAATTTGTTTACAAATCAAAAACCCAGACCTTAACCTCCAGCTTCAAGACCTCTCCCTTAGACAAGAATCCACTCAGAGCACTTTTTAGCTCAGTAAGGCTGGCATCATCCAAGGGCTGAAAAATATGAACAGAAGACAAGGAGAATGAAGGATCTGAAAATATTAAAATAACAAGAACCCAAGTCTTATATTCAACTTCTTCTAAAGACAGATGCTTCCACCAGGAAGCCATATTAAGCACTTGAACAGAAATAACCAAAGGACAGCACAGAAATAGCATTCCCTTTGAGCCCTCCTAATTTCATGAAATGTTTTGTTATTTGTGCATGTATTCCCAGCAAAAGTTCGATGCTGACATCTTCAGATGGCGTCAGGAATCCATACTTGCCAAAGTAAGCACCTGATAGAAAACCCGGACATCTGCCTTACACCAGTGCTCCGGCTGTATGAGGAAAGACTAATTTTGCTCCGACAGTTACAATCATCAGCTTGAGAAAAAATTGAGTTTAATGCAAAGCACTGGGCAGTGACAGAGGACACGAGCCCTGCTGCAAGCCTGCAGAATGCTCTTGGCTAAGTACACTTCTGTCCATCACCATGGAAGAACTCTGCATCCCTGTGGGAGCAACACTGTGAATCTGTCCCTACAAGTTGTTTGGATACCACTGAGACAGAAGCGAAAAGGACTTTGCAGCAGAGCCATGGCTTTCCTTACCGGCAATTTTATAATTTCCATTTTATAGATAACACTTTGAGAGACAAATGAAACTTAACAACAAGAAAATGCAGCAGGAAAGTAACTTTACATGTGAAATGTTTAGCAAAACCTCTGGAAAGATTTCACAGAACTAAAGAATGGTAGGGCTTTGGAAGGGAGCTCTAGAGATCATCCAGTCCAAACCTCTGCTAAAGCAGGTTCACCTCGATCGGGTCACACAGGAATGTGTCCAGGTGGATTTGGAAAACCTCCAGAGAAGATTCCACACCCTCCTTGGGCAGCCTGTGCAAGAGCTCCCTCATCCTTATGGTAAAGAAGCTTTTCCTTAAGTTAAAGTGGAACTTTTTATGTTCCAGCTTTTGTCCACTACCCCTAGTCCTGTTGCTGGACACGACAGAAAAAAAGCGTCATCTAATCCTCCTGACATCCACCCTTTAGGTACTTGTAAGCGTTACAGTTCCCCTTCAGTATTCTCTTTTTTAGGCTAAACAGCCCCGGTTCCCGCAGCCTTTCCTCATAAGGAAGATGTTCCAGTCCCCTGATCATCTTGTTGGCCCTGCACTGGACTCTCTCCAGAAGTTCTCTGGCCCTCTTGAGGTGGGGAGCCCAGAACTGGACACAGTGCTCCAGGTGAGGCCTCACCAAGGCAGAGCAGAGGGGCAGCAGAACCTCCCTCGACCTGCTGGCCACATTCTTCTTGATGCATCCCAGGATGCCATTGGCCTTCTTGGCCATGAAGGCACATTGCTGGCTCATGGTTAGTTTATTATCAACCAGGACTCCCAGGTCTCTCTCTGCAGAGCTATTTGCCCAGGCTTATTACTGACAGACCCACTGTGACAGATCCAGGTACAGATCCACTAACAAAGAAGTTACTGAAATGCCAGAATCCCTGTGCTTCCACTCTTGATGTTTACAGCTGACTGAGACACCGTCTTCCCCTCTCATCTTCCCAACTACCAGCCAGACTTGCCTGTCTGCTACTTTTGTGAATTAGTTAAGTGCTCCTCATGAAACACAGTCCCAAGCCCCACAGGCACTCTCAGTCCTACCAGGCATCTGACTTTTAACAGCCACTGGGCTCACACATAGGAAGGAAAGATGCTACCTGTCAAGCTGAAATGGGAAGAACAGCTTTAATCTTGGTACAGTCGACATAATTCCTTACTACTCATGTAGAGAGTACTTAAACCACAGAGAGCAAAATTAAGCCAAACAAGTTTGCCTCTTACATGACCGTGTATTAAGCTTAACTGAGACCTTCCTACCGCACCTGTGCAGTGGTGACTGTGCACAGCACTTCTCCTCGGTACGCACTCATGATCTTCCCAAATGCAGAAACAATGTCTGGTGTGTAGCGTAAGCGACCATTTTCAGCAAGCAAATCTGGAAGAAGCAAATGCATTGAAAGGGTTTAAAGCACCCACTAGAAGCAGATTTGATTAGCTAACAGTCATCACAAGTAGCCTTCGGTGGCCTTCTGAAGTCAAGCGGTTACTCACTCATCAGGTTGACAATAATAGGGGACATCTTCTCTTTTGCTAAGGCATCATTCACAGCTTTTTGTTTAACTGTGCTCTTGGTGTGAGGGTTCATAACAACACTGGATAGCTTGGGGTCCTTCAAGAGAGTCTAAGAAGATACACAAACAATGTGATAAAGGTCAGGAGTCTTACAGGCATTACATGACCTAACTGGACTATCCAAAGTAGGCGACACAGGCATTCCTTGAGTAAGAATGAAGTGGTCTGATGCTGATGTGAAGTGAAATGGCAGCTTGGGGTGTAGCTTATTTACAGCTTTTTCTTCTACAGATGATGCTCCAGGTCCAAGCAGCTTAACAGCGGGGCAACAGTGCAGACAGCACAAATACCAGGCCAGATATAAGTAGGGAACTCATAGTCCACATTCCTCCTAACAAGAGGCAGCAGGCAAGCCCCACTGCTGCCAAACCCCTGTGTGAGCTTAGGTGAACGCAGACTGTAGAATCACAGAATGGCAAGAGTTGGAAGGGAGCTCTAGAGATCATCCAGTCCAAACCTCTGCAGAAGCAGGTTCACCTAGATCAGGTCACGTAGGGACACGTCCAGGTGGGTTTGGAAAACCTCCAGAGAAGGAGATTCCATACCCTCCCTGGGCAGTCTGAGCCAGGGCTCCCTCACCCTCACAGGAAAGAAGTTTTTTGTGTTTAAGTGGAACCTCCTGTGCTCCAGCTTTTGTTCACTACCCTTTGTCCTGTCATTGGTGGCTACAGAAAATAGTGTCACCCCATCCATCTGACATCTACCCTTTAAGTACTTTTAAATGTTAACGAACACCTTACCCACACTCGGCTCAGCTCCTTCTCCACCTGGTCCAGTTTCTTCTGCTTGGTGGCGGCAGAGTACAGCGCGGTGGCATAGCGCCCTTCCAGCCCGTACACTTGGATGGGGGGCTAAGGGTGAGAGACAGGGCAGATGCTGAGGGGCAGCTCCGAGCCGGGCGGCCGGTGGCCACCCACCGCTCACCGGGCCAGAGACCTCGCCGGTGACCTCCCACCTGCTCCCCCTTACCTTGACCAGTTTGGAGATCGGTCTGGCCGCCGACGTGCTCAGCTGCCGCACCTGCGGGGCACAGAACGGCCGCCGTCGGGCGCGCGCCTCAGGGGACGGGCGGCGCGCGTTCGAGAGGCCTCACGCGGGCGTGAGAGGTGGGCGCGGGTGCACGCGAGACACATCACTCCCCCGCCCCTCCCGCTACCCCGCGAGGGCCACGGGGCCACCGCGCGCTCGCTCCCCGCCCCAACTTCACCTTCAGGGAGAACCCTGCCACCGCCGCCATCTTCCCCGACCGCCGCTCGAGGTCACAGCTGAACCCGGTCCCCGAGGTGAGGCAATGCGCAGGCGCACGGGCGGCTATCCGCCCCCAGCCCCGCTGCTCTCCTCCCGTTCCTTCCTGCCGTGGGGCACAGTGGGAGAGGTAGTTCTTCAGGGCTAAGCGCTGATGGGGCTGTATTTCTTGCGCGGGTGGTTCCTCTGCCCCGCACACTCACTCACTGCTCCGTGTCCTTCCCTAGCGCCCTCCGAGCGTCCTCGCTGGGGCCTGCTGGCAAGGGACAGAAAGCCGAGCGCTGAGACGCCCCATCGGCCCGGCAAGCCCGCGGGGTGAGGCCGGGCCCGCCGGCGGGCTGAGAGGCTCTGGTGCTGCCCCTGTTGGAAACCGGTACTTGGCGCGGGCGCCGCGGCCTGTGCTCGGCTCTCGGGTGAAGGAAACGGGAGTGGCATGCTTACCCTGCAGGGGCTGGAGCTCCAGCTGAAACGTTCGCCCCTCGTTGCCCCTTCTCACACTGAGGGTGATTTTCCTCAGGCAGTCTGGCGGTATGGGGATCTGGAGTGAAGAGGACCCGGGTGACTGGTGTAATGGCTCTGCTTGGGTGCCTCACTTCTCCCTATCCGGTGACTGCAGAGTTACACGCAGCCCCTCAGCTGGCCATGCAGGTGTTTGTGACTTTGCAGGGGCTGTGGCATGGGAAGAGCAATCTGGGCTGCAGAGCCTGCCAGGGGGGCTTGCAGTTGCTGTAAAAGGGTGCAGTGACCCACTGCTCTTTCTTATGTGCCTCTTGAGGTCCGGTAACACACACACACACCACACGTGTCCAAGTATAAGTGCTGCATGAACTCTTGAACAGAGAAAATACCAGCTTTGCTGTCTTCACAGACATTTCTGCTGCCCTCTAACACAATAGAACTCTGAAACACAATAAGCTATTTCCTGCCCTTGCAGAAATTAATTCCAAACGTCTCCTAAGGCAAAGACACAATCTTCCAAGTAAAGCATAAGGTAGGCAGACCTGACTTTGTTAGTCTCTCTGTGTGACCTTGAGTAACTCACTCAGGCCTTGCCTACTACTGAACTATCTTGAATGTTTAAACTCTTTCTGTCCCTAATTCTCCTATCTTTTCCATGAGAGAAGGTAAAACGCCTGCCTGCTTTGCAGAGCTGTTACCAAACTTGAATAATTATTTTCTAATTATTTTCTGAGGTGTATCTCAGATGGGCGCTGCTATAGAAATGCAGAGCATGGCGTCAATGAAAAGCATGCCGCATGAAGTCTGCAGGGCAGACTTTAAACACTAGATGTTGCTGTTGCTACAGATTGAAGCGATTGCTTCAGCTTTGTCAAAATGATAGTATCATACAGTGGTAGGGTTGGAAGGGACCTTTAGAGATCATCTAGTCCACTCCCCCCTGCAGAAGCAGGTCCACCTAGATCAGGTCGCATAGGAACGTGTCCAGGTGGGTCTTGAAGACCTCCAAGGAAGGAGCCTCCACACCCTCCCTGGGCAGCCTGTGCCAGGGCTCCCTCACCTGAACAGTGAAATAGTGTTTTCTTATGTTTAAATGGAACGTTTTGTGTTCCAGTTTCATTCCATTACCCCTTGTCCTGTTGCTAGCTACTATAGAAAAAAGGGATGCCCCAATCAAATCAGGGAATTGGAATAATATTCTTTAGGAAGTACAGTTTTACCGGACCACCAGAAATAAGGCACTATCACCAACAGGCTTGATTCTGGATGCTGGAATTTAGTTCTCTCTTCTATCTTTGGCTGTGTTTGGTGTGGTGGTATTCAAAGACACAAAATAACAAGTTTAAGCCTGACATAACACCATGCTTCTCAATAATTTTAATAACTGCAGTAGTAAGAAAAACATACCTAAATTCAGAAAAATCTTTGGTTTTCTTTACCTTTTTTTTGTGTGTGTATGTATGTGCGGCAATGTGCATACACTGAAGTTTTGGAATGGTGCAGAAAACGGATTTATCTGAAGTGGGGTTCCATATCACAAATTTTGTTAGCGTAATTCTTAAACACTCTGTGATCTTATGTTGTTTTAAAACATAGAAATACTGGCTTATTGAGGCCAGTCAAATCACTGAGAGTTGAGGGTACTTTAATGAACTAGGGATTGCGTCAAATCCTAATAGTGCTTTCAAGAATTGAAATCAGAGCGCCTCTCATAGCTTAATTTTAGATGAGTAAAATCCCACAGGTGATAAACAGTTTGTACATTTGTGCCTTATACTGGAAGGAAAATTTAAATCCTGATAAAGCCTGTTCTTGAATTTGAATGTCTGTTATGAAGCAATTAAACTCTTTATACTGGCAGTCACTCGTCATCTGACATTTACTTCTGTTCCTGATTTAAACTTGGTCACTTAGTGAGCACTTGAACATTTAGAAGCTCTTCCATGAGAAGCACTTGGAAGGACATTCACTTGTGGGAAAGTCCATTTTAGTGCTTGTAGGATTGTAACCTTAAAGTATTCAATCTTAGTAAATGTGGTGATATTATAAATACCATATTTTTCTTCTGTTGAGACAGACTAGAACTGAAATAGTACTATATATATATATTTTTCTTTTATTGATAAATCTTAAAAATAATTGGCCTGAATTTAGATACATTTAGACACACCCTTTGCTTACACTGAAGACATATGGACTTTACACAAGCATAACAACAGAGTTCACTGTAATTAACACTTTTGTGTCTCTAGAAAGATTCTTCAACTGTGGTAGTGGTGAGGATGCATTTCAATCAGGGCCGAGCTGCATGAGGTGTCATAAAACTTATGTCAAGACTTAGACCCTTCCACAAAGAACTTGGAGCACAGAGAGGTACAAAGGAGTTGAGGTTTGTAACAAAACATCTGAGATCCTCACAGTGATGAGAGCAATATCATATGGGTCAGTTCCACAAACATGCCACAGTTGCCCTTCACCAGACTGTGGCCACTTCCTTTAAAAAAATCCCCCAAAAACATCACTCATAAAAAACTCTAGTGACCCCAAATTTTTAAGCAATGCTGAAAATACTGAATACTTTCCCCTCTCACCTTGCAACTCACGTGAAACATGAGCTTTTGTCCTGTTTTGAATGCTGCTCTGTACCTGCTGGTCAGTAATTGCACCCGGCTGTTTTCCTTTGGCTGAGCCTGGGATTCCCAGACTCAGCATGGGAGAGTCCCAGAGGAGCCAGGGTGTAACTGCAAACAAGTTCCTGACCTCTCTAAAAAGTTTATGTTATTTACAAGAAGTGGAAGAGTTTTTCTCTCATGATGCTTGAGTTAAACTCAGAGAACGTGGCACAGAAAGCTATGACCCACCTCACCTCCCGCTTCTAGTGTTGTTTTTTGTTCCTGCAGCTACTGAGAAAAGGTTTTTGTTAGTTGGGATTTGTTGGGTTTTTTTTGCTAGCTCCCAGGGGCTGCCCTTTATCTTCCGCAGGAACAGTTGTTACTCTCAATGAATCTAATTCACCTGGTTGTTTTCCATACCTCACCCCTATAAGCAGTTCCGCTCGGGCAGGCAAGTTCAAGTGCTCTGTCATGCTGACTCCCTGGGGACAAAGCCTTTGCAGGCACAGTGACCCACCCACTAAAATCTTGCTGCCTAGAGAAGACCTGACTCATTTTCCCGTTAAGAAAAAGATTTTGAACTCAGTGGTAGGGGATAGAAAATGTTTTTTTCTCCAAACTGAAAAGAATGATGTAAACCCTCAAAAATGGTTAGGGGAATTCAGACTAGGAGGAGCAAGGTTAATCGAGTTAGGCAACTGAACCTGCTGAAAGCTCTTCTTAGGGATATTTGCAAAACCAAGCAGCTATGCTTACATTTTCCTGTCCTCCAATAGAGGTTTCAATCTAGCATCGTTATATGATAAAATGGTTAATTGTTACAATTTTATTGTGCGTGTGATGCTAGGATGCTGATGGTGTTCTAGTTTATATTCTATGCTACCATAGTAATCTGTTCTAAAAGGGGTAGGAAACCCAAACTAGGTTGCTTGTAGCTTTCCTTGGCAAAATATCTTTACTTTTTAAGGGTAGGCTTAAAAAAATCTACAATCTTAAGATACTCTAGAAAAAAATAGTGGAAGAGTGCCCTACAATGTGTTGTATAGAGACTGGTGAAATAAGGAGTAATCTGAAAGGCTTTCCACTGGAAATGGTGATGTGAGCTCACTTGGACATTTGACTCTTTTAGAGATTGTCCATGAAATATCAAGGGTAAAAAGAACTGGTTTGGGAAATATGTGAATAGACATGCTTTGGTGTAGGTAGTACTGAAAGCTCAGCTTTACCATTTCACAAATTGGCAGAGGAGCATTTAGAACATTGCACTGAGGCTCAGGAGATTCGGGATCTATTTTCAGCTCTGCATTGGGCCTACTGATTGGCTTCTAATTATTGTGCACCTCAGTTCCTCTATCTGTAAAAAAGCAAGAATAAGCAACATCCTTTATAAACAGCTTTAAATTCTGTTGATGAAACACAGTTTATTAATAGCAATGATACCTTCTCACATACGCTGCTGTTAAAAAAAATTGTAAAAGTACAAATGTCAGTCAAATGATGATAACGTGCGAGTGGCTGTGGAACAAATAAAGAAGAGGAGGACTGTCATGCCTGCTCCATCACTGCTGTGGGAAGTGAGATGTTAACCTAGGCTCATCTCTGGAGTCAGAATGGCAACTCACATAGTAAATTAGAGGTGTTGGTCCGTGTTTTTGAGGTCTGTCAAAAATGTCCACTAAAGCGGCAGAATTGTCAGAGGTGATTGAACAAGCAGATTGAGAACATGAACCACCCACTCAACCAGGACTGAAAGTGCAACTTCAACTGGTAGACCTCTCTTCCTTCAGTTTAAGCTTGGGTCAGATAGAGGCCCGAGTCAAAGCAGGGTACATCTCTAACATACTCAAGTCAGAGGTATCTCTGCAGAGCTGAGGCCCCAGCCTGCTGTCAACTTGCCACTTGTAGGTCTTTGTATCTGCCTTGAACTGAAATTAGCTGTCTTGTGCATAGATGCAAGGATCTTGCCTCGTTGCAGCATTTTGTGTTAGTCAGATACCTCAGCAGATTCTGGTTACATATTAGGGCTACAGTTTACTCATTACCACAAGAGGGAAGCCAATACTAATAACATAACTTTATTTGTGTATTAACTATGCTTATTGTAGCAAGGTTTTAATCCATTTCAAGGCTGTTGCATGTCTCCTTCTCTTTCCTTGTAGCAAACTTGTAGCAAACTGATCATATGTGAGAAACTAAAGAACATTATTCCACATTCCATTTGCTCAATGTCCTGTGAAATGAATTTCATGGATTTGCTTGTCTCGTTTGAATGACAAATACATAAACCTGGAATAGAAAGTAGGGACAAAACTAAGCTTGTTGCTTTCTTAGCAAACAGTCTGCATGCAAGTAAGGGGAAATTTGGTTGGCAAGGCACTTGAAAAAATAAAGATGGTGTTTTCCCTCATTTGGATGGGCATGAGAAATTAAAGACTATTCTAGGAGTCATAGACATAATAATTTCTAGTAGCTCTTACCCCATAGTAATGACAAATTCATTCAGCAAGTCTTCTGACTGTAGTTAGCCCGTTTCGCAATGTATGTGAGCATTTTCTTTATGGATTCATTTGTGATGGTAAACCTGATCTCATTTATGCTGCTGCAAACCAGAACAGCTCTGCTGATTTCAGGAACTTCATTGAATCACTTATCTTGCAGTATGATACCTGTGAAAGTCACCCTTGTTCAAGTCATATATCGAAGGCTGAAACCTGATAGGTCAAGATTTGTTGTTACATTTAATTTTGCAAACAGATGCTATAATATGTGGGCAGCCTTTTTCAAAAGGTCTTTGTAAAGTGGTGAAAGTGGCGCTTTTGCAAACAGGGATTTTGAAAATAGCTGGAATTGGGATTCGTCAACCAAATGTCTTTGGTTGACGTTGTCCTGGTCTGTCTTCTAGATTGCTGCAAGATACAGATATATGAGAGTCGCTGTTCAGAAGATCTCTGTAGAGCATTGCTGACATGTGACACTGGTTAGAGATCATAATTCTTGGTGTTTGGAAGTCATGATTTTTAAAGAGTAGCAGAAATGTGAAGCCAGAACCAATGCAGAAAAACATGTATGTTGAGGCTTCCTCTGAAGACTCATAGGGTGTTCGCTGCAAGTGCAGGAGATGGAATTAGGGCAAGGTTGTGAAAGTCACAGACATAGATTGCAGTCCCCAAAGGACATTTGCATAACTAGATTATTTTGTTATCTTTTTAAAAAAATACTTTAGGAGCATTTGGGGTATTTTGCTCTCCACACCACCGCCCCCCCTTTACAGCAGTCATACTTTAACGTGCTTTCCTAGAGATGGTGCTGGTCTCAGAGAAATGTCAAGCTTAAAAGGGGAAACATAATGGGACGTATTACTGTCTGCCAGGTGTGCAGACACCTTTCACAGACCTTGATGGTATGTTGTTGTTCAGGTATTCTCATACTACTTTTCTTTCTTTTTTTCCCTTCAACGTTTTAGACCCCAGTGCCGCATGTGTATATGCATGAATTTAACTCTAAGTGCATGAGCAGTCATACTGCCTCCAGTGAGAATATTCACATGACTAAAATCATGCACTTGCATAGGGATTTCCTGAATGAAGGGCATAAAAGGAAATGGCTAGGTTAAAAATAATGGGTTGGTTTTGTCCCTGATGTAATGCCTTTGACACTAGTGGAATTATACAGGCCTGAAATGGATCCAATATATCCAAACAAAGAACTATCTTCAGCTCCCTCACCTGCCAATTTCTGTATCTATGCTTATGGCATAACCAAAGTCAATTTGTCCTTTCCCTGTTTGGATGGCTGTGGCTAGGGGAGTGCAGATTGCTTTGCCCCACTAGGAGCAGCTTGCCTTCAGAACAGTGTCTCCCCAGGTCCTGACTGTGTTTGCCCTGCAGAGCTACCATGCCCATAGAGCTTCACCAGAGCCTGTATTCTCTGTGTCCCCATTGCCTGGTCACTGCCACGGGGGGTGGCCATAGTGGCTAACAACAGAGCAGGTCTTGCCTGTCCTGCCACTTAACCTGCTCCTGTCTGATGCTAAACTATTCTGTGGCCTTAACAGAAGCTGCTGGTCTTGGGGTGGTCTCGTCTCAGATGGTGTCTGTGTTGCTTCTCTTTGTCTCCCACATCAGCATTGCTTTGTTCTGGGCAGACGTTAAATGCTCCAGGTGAATGCTTACACTTGAAAATAGCTGGTATATAAACCTAAAAAAATAAAAAAGATTATTAGGCTGAGAAGAAACTCATCTTAAAAGTGTTTCTCCCTCCTTTCTATGGTTGTCCTGTCATGTGCCCATGTGGTGTTTGGAAGACCCCAGCCCATATTCTGTGAACCTCTGACCTGTGACCTGTCTGAGGCTGACTTAACACCCACAGCCAGACTTATGCATAGCCTGTCTATGGTTTCCTCCAGGTCACCAAAAGCATGTGCCGTACCTGCCTGCTCACCCAAATACTCACTGATGTGGGGTAGACCTCTGAATGTCAAAAGATAGGGAGTCAGGAGAGAGGGGAAAAAAACCCCACCCCGAAACACAACGCTGTTGTTTAAACCTCTAGCATCCAGAGCTCATGACTGCTTTTGACAAAGATCTATCTTTAGTTCTAATAGTGAGTCACATCATTGTGATCTGACTTTACGGTTAGTTTGAGGTATGAGCCAGGCCATGGGATTGAGAGCGGAGAGCAAAAGCATCATGGGATGTAGCTGTAAAATTCCACTACTCGCTACTCTCTAAATCAGGTTTGAAGAGCATTAAGAAACAGGAAGCGTGGGGGGGTGGGGTGGGGGAAGGTATATTTTCATCGGAAAATGATTGCGGCGCATCGTGATGTAGTTCATCAGCGCAGGGAGGATAATAGGGGAGACGCATTAGCAATCGGAGACGGCCGTAACAGTCTCGAGCAAAGCACACCTCTCTCCGCAGAGCTCTGTGTGCAAAGTGTCACGTCTAACCCACCCCACCAGCCACTACAAGCTAATGCAGGATTTTCTTGGATGGTGCTGCGTTGCTTAGCAACATCACCAGGCAGCATGCTATACATCATGCGCAGCCCTGGCTACTACGGTGTAGCGGGGCTGCTTCCAGTTATTTTTCTCTGCTATAAAATATTAATTTTCTGCTCGCCAGCAGACGTGGCACCAGGAGGTCGAGGGACGCTGCCTCCCGGGTGGACCTGTGCAGCTCCTGTTGACTGTAACAGGAATCACAAGCAGCCCCAGGCTGAGCTGAGCTGCTGGTATGTGAAATGTGGTGTGATTCCTGAGGTATAAACACTTGCCATGCCTGAAATGGAAGACAGGTTGGCTTTAACATAAATAAATAAATAAAGGAGGCAGGGAAGGTGATGCGACAGACAGAATAAGACTCGTAATATATACCCCCCTACACCTTTTTTCCCTTTGACTGACATGAGGAAATCCTGTTGTGAGGGCTGAATGTTTGTGTACACAAAGAGAGGGACATTTACTCGACATTCTGGGGTATTTTTGAGGCTCCTCCGCACCGTGGCATTGTTGGCATTGTTCATATCACAAACACCGGTGGTGGTTTTGCAGACTGATGAGTGTGGTTACAGTGGAGTCTGCCAAGCCCCCTCTCCGAAATGATTGCATAAGCAGCTGTTGCCTCCTTACAAAAAAAAGAGAAAACCAATCCTATTCTATGGGAAGCTGAGGTGTTATTACAGAAGGCAAACAATGGAGCTTGGTCCCCAGAGCTATGAGGGAGAAGACGGCTCTGGAGCTTGCTTCAGGTGTGCGGACCCAGAACTAAGAGTTATCTTGTCTGAGGGCAGAAGAGGCCTCTGCAAAGGGTCTACGGAGGACAGGGTTTGAATAGTTTGGAAACCTCCGTACCTAAAATGTTTGTTTCTTGGACATATCGTTACTGATACAGTTAGCAGGTGGCGAGAAGGGAGGGATGCAAAAGAGCTGATAAAAGGCAGCAGATAGTTTCTGGCATCTGAACACTGTGTTTTTCTTCTGAACATCAGCGGACAGACTCGTCGTTTGAGCCAAGCAAAGAGGGAAGCAGGAGGGGAAAACCACACTGTCAAAATACACAACGGTTTGTGAGATGAACAGCTGCATTATTCTTCATTTGCACTTGCAGATATGGCAGCACCGATGGAGTCAGCAAAACTGTGTTTTGTCAGACAATTATTTCTGAAGACAGCAGGAATTTAGTTTCAGCTTAAACCCCTCCTATTGTAGGCACACCTCACTGCATCTTGGGCTATATGGTGGAACCAGATAAATCAGACTTCTCTGCAGTGGAGTGGTACGTTTTTGCACTACAGATCCTGGAAGAATACAGTGACTGCAGTTTGATACAGAAACCGTTCTCATGGCTTTCAGTGGCATTTGTCCAGCAGCAGAACAAAGATGGCAACAGAACTTCCAGTTCACGTTTTTCACGAAATTGTGACAGACTGAAACGAATTCAGTGCCTGTGGCTCAACTCCTCTGTCAGGTTCCTTGATCTTTGTTTATACATAAGGCCAATTTAATCCTAGGAGAAGATGCTCAGAATTTGCACTGAGAGTTGTATATGTACCTAGTGCTTTGGAGTGAAAACTACTGCTACAGATGAGTCAAATATCATCCCTCTTGTACCTGTGCTTCAGGAACAAGTGTCATCTACAAGCCTGTGCTGGTTTTGCAGCCATTTTTGTTGGGGGAGATAAAAAAGAATATTATTTTTAATTTTTTTTTTACCTGAAAGACTTTAATTGGAGTGATTGACCAGATTTATTTCTAGACTTATGGCAAGATATTTCTTCCATAAAACACTTCAACCAATATTGTCAGCAGTCACAGTGAAATTTCAGGTGCATGAAAAAATTGCAGCATTTCACCATACATTTGCAAATCCTTCTATCACATCACAAAGCCTCTTAAGCACTGATCACTTGACAAGGGACAGGAACTGATGTACTTTTGGTCAATGAAGACCAAGAAAAAAAAATACAAGACTTGTAACTGTGCACATTCACTTGTGTCTCAAGGAATGATTTGCATTTAAGCAGAGGTTTGAATTGCTGCAAGGGGATGGAGTGCTAGAGGAATGCCACACCCAATGCACACATCTAGAATAGCACACATCATGCCATGCCTGGTTCCTGCCAACACGAGGACTTCAGCGGCAGAAAGGTACTTTGCTATGAGCATAGATGTCATTTATACCTACTGTAAGACCTCTCAGTACAAGTCTCAATACAAATAACTATTTATCTCAGCCTGAAGGCTGAAAGTCATCGCAGCAAAATTTAAAAGATAAATTACACCTTAGCACAAAACAGTGCCAAGTACAGCACATGTAAGTGTCTAAGTCTGTGCAGAAAGCAGAATAGTGTTATGTTGGGCAGGAGTAAAAAAAGAAACAAGTTAATCTCTAATGAATTTGGAAAAGAAAATAGCCGAGGGACTTTTTCTCTCTGTGAGTTTCATGGTAAATACCACTCAGTTTTCAGTATCATTAATATCTGATTATTATGACTACTGTTAAGCAGTAGCCTCACCTACTTTTGTCCGTGTTTTATGGGCATGCCTCGACATTTTACAAGTTGGAGGTTGCTCTAGGAGCTGGAAATATTGGATCATCATTTCATTACCACCTGGCTTGAAGAGAGGATCCATTAATCTGATTTTGTATGTATCTGCTATGACAAAGTAAGGGAGGAGGCCACTGCAAACTCTACTATAGTTACTGGGAACCTGCAATAATTTTATTAAAGAAGAGCCAAGATTTATACTTCCTTAAATTGATCATCACAGCTTCCTCCTCCCTCCCCCTTTCTTCTATTTATTTGTAGGAAATAAGATTGGTTTGTTTGTTTCATGATGTCATAGTCTTCTTTCCAAGTGACTCTGGTCAAAGCAATCTGAAGAACTGAATCCACTGTTCTCCAAAAAACCTATTTGCTTGTTTCCCTTTATATTTATTTAGTGTGCGTGAATAAGGGGCAACATGTAGTCGTGTTCAGAAGCAGAAGAGCTCGTTTATAAAAGTGTGGACAAATACGTGGTTATGTCAGTAAGGTTACATGTCACTTGCTTTACTGGAAGGACTCTTGAAATGAATATAATTGGGAAAAAAGAACAGCACATAATAAAAACTAAGCGCTATCACAGAGGGTGTGTATGTGTTTATGGGGGTATTGATCTCTGTGGTTCTCTGATACTTTAAACAATTATGAGCCCAAAACCTTGATAATGGATAATTAAAGGAGACTGGCCTGATCATTTGCCCCCTCTGCACATGTGTTTTAGAAGAAGTTTTTAATTAAACAGTCACTTGCTATTTGTTCATCAAATATCTACCTCATTGACTCGAAGCAGATGGCAACCACTGAATAGTGTTTTCAAACCCCTGTCTGTCACTGTAATAGAAATACCTTCAAGAAGCCTCTTAGGGAAGGACTGGAGGCATATGTACAGAGTGTAAGACCGAGCTCATGAAACTAACTGATGAAAAGGAAAAAGTCGACCTGTTCTCTAGCTCAGTGCTGTCAGTGCTGAGCACTGAGTGTGGTAGGTGTTCTTAGATAAAAGAGTATCTGATATTGTAATAAAAGGATATAGTAATTCAAATGCACTAAAAGGCTAGTTGAACCTATTTGAACCATCAAGATCAACTCATCAGAATTTCTGCAAAACTCAGGCTATTGATCCTCAAACTACAGATCTTCCCTTTACCCTCTGACTACCGTTTGAGCTATAATATTTGTGACTTTGCTGTGATAGTATTCTTTTGGTGCTTATTTTAAATGTCTTACTTGCATTTTGCTTTGCAAAGTGATTTTTTGATTTGATGTTGCAGAGTAGCCAGCTCAGGTTTGCTCACAAAGATATAAACAAAGCTTTTGTATGCAAAGTTAAAGTATCGCTAGAAGCTGCCTGACATTTATGATCTTCGGTTTATTTTTTAATACTTACCTTTATTTCTGTTTACTTTATGTAAACATTTTTTTAATGTTTCAAGTTGCAGTGAATTAAGAAATGAAAAAAAAATCACGGGTTCTCTTTTTTTCTGGGGTGGTTTTTTTTGGGTTTTTTTTTTCTATTTGAAGAAACATGCCAGAGCAGAGAAGAAAAAGAAATCAGAATTTTTGTAGATGTAGACGTTTCAAGATGTTTTTCCCTTTTTTTAAATGAGGGGAAAATGAAAATAAAAATAGTAAAACTCCTTCCCTTATTCAAGCATTTTTAAAACCAGAGTCCTAAAAGCTGGTTTGGAAGATGAACATGCATTACAGAAATATCTAAGCATGCAATTTTGCCCTGGTCCTGGATCAGTGACAGTAACACTCTCCTAGATATTTTTCCGATACATGGGAGGCTGCTGATTGCTGGTTTATAGATGTTGGGGCCATTTTGTTCGTTCCTTAAAATCTTGGTAATGTTGCTGCCATGTCACAGTATGCTGTTGCTATGAACTCAGAATTCACTGAAAAACTCAGTTATTGAAAAACAGTTACAGAAGTCTTTCTGATTCATGAACGTAGCTGTACTGATTAGGGGTAATAGCAGCACTACCATAGCCAGCTTATTCTATGTCAGTAAATCTGTTGTTTCAGTCCTGGTGAGTAATGTGATCTAGCTTTGGGTATTACACTATTGGTCTGCGTGGTAACATTTGTGCTCAGGTGTAACATGAACCCATCGTTGATGGCATGTCAATGAAAGTGATGCCAACCTAAGCTTTAGTTGGTGTGTCGTTGTGCTCCTTCCTCCAGCAAGTTGTACATCCTTGTAATGTATGCTAAATAGTCAAACCTTTTTGTTTTTGTTTTTTACTTTTACTTCAGAAAAAGAGAGAGTGTGATTCTGATCTCATGAGGTACACGGGGCTGAGATGCTCCCTGAAGATCACAGGTAATTTAGTTGAACCATTGGAGCTGCATCGCTTTAAAATTGGAGAAGGGCTTGAAGAATTAACCCAGGGTTTAATTTACACAGCAATCCTTCTCTTGCAACTGTGTTCACTTTGTTGGTGTTAGGACAGAAGGAAGGCAAACAGGAGAGGAGAAGTTTCCAACTGCTAGCTCAGGCTCTCTGTCATGTAGACAGCCTAAAATTGGTTTCTGGCTTCTTGCCACACTAACGTCCCCTTGGTGATTTTTGTGGTCCTGTTTTCAGCCTTGATGGTCCACTAAAATTCATGTTAAATTCTACCTGCTGGTCAGAGGGACTCTTGTTTGTCTTAAGAGCCATTCAGTCCTTCCTCCCAAGTGTTTTCAACTTCTCTTGTAGCTTCAGTTTGTATTTGATGGACAGTGACCTCTTCAGAAGAATCTAATTTATTTTATCTTTTAAATGTCTTTCAAACCACAGCAATGGATTAAACAAAACCTAAAAATTAATATTTAAGATTTGCATATTGTAATCCACTAAATGGTTCTGAAGAGCATGTCACAGGAAACAGGGTTGGGAAAATCTATTTGCTCATCAGCCCTTGTCAGTGCTTAGCCGCTTCTCCATAGGATACTGACAAGTGCTTTTTCCAGCTGATGGTTAACTGGCCTGCTCTGACTGGCCAGATCAAACATTCCCATGTGAATTCCCATCGATGGGGGTGTCTATTGCAACAAATGCTGTGAATACCCTTGAGCTCAGCTAGCCTTCTCTGGGCTTTGCTGCCTTGTTGGAGGGTGCCAGCGAGGGAAAATCAATACAGAACATGTAAAATTGCTGGCCAGAAGTTTGGAATAACTTCTGGTGCAAAGGAAGAAGATAAAGACCTCATTTCTGGGAGACTTTTTTCTGGTATTTAAATTTAAACAGGGCTAATTTGGGAACAGAAAGTTCTAGAATAGACATATCTGATTCCAGGAAAGGAAAAAAAATAAAAAAGAAAAAGGGCATGTATTTCTCAATCAGCTAAAATGTCCCTGGCCATATGTATTGGCATTCTGACACCTCTTTCCACACAAAACTAACCCTGGATTTAAGAATGCAAGTAATTATTTGCTGAAAGTTAAGTCTAGAAATAAATCTTTTCAGGATCCAAAACTCGTTAAATATTTTGTGATGCTGATGTTTGATGGACTGGACAGAAGAAAGCTTGCAATTTTGAGATTTGTGTTTATAATTAAGTATCAGGAGGGAGAAAATAGTCCCTGAGTTTCCTTCTCTTTTTTTTTTTTCCTTTTCTTTCATCATTCAAAGACTTTATATGGAGAAATTCTACAGCTGCAGAATTGTAGAAAATATTGGAACGCGGATGATACTGAACAACTGAAATGGTTCAAGTGCTAATTAGATGTAAAATAATATAGAGAAAAAGGACTAAACAACGGCTGCTAATGTAATGGTTAAACCAACGAAATATAGGTCAGATTTTTAAAGATTTAAACAGTATTTTAAGAGAATCTGTTCATTTTTGACCAAAACAGTTAAAACCTGCCATTCTTTCTGTATGCGCAACATCTCACCCCAGAAGCAGGACTGTCACACATCCAGATATACCTTCTTCCACCAGAAACTTTGTGGTGTCACAAAAGAAAGAAGGTAAGGATCCGCCTCAAACTTCCAGCTGTTAGGCTGATGTCTGAAGTACTGTAGAAAAGGCCACTGTGTCTGTGTAGAATAACTACGCAAAGGATATGTGACAAGTGCAGAATGCTGGGGCTGCACTAAGCAGGGTTGATCTGTGAACCCCCAATAATTCAGAGCTGTTCCAGCACCACATGATCTTTTGGTGAGATCTCCCAGATGAAAGACTGAGAGACTGAAGTGGAAGTGCAAGTAGGAAAAAAGAGTGTATGGGTCTTCTCACGAGCCTGAGTGACAAACAGGTGAAAAAAATCACCACTGAATAGCCATATATGCACACAGCAACCGTTGCCTGTGGTTTGTTAGCTTCTTATTGGTCTGTCATTGTTCCTATGAAAGGAAACGCTGAAAGGTGTTTAAAGAAAGTGGACTCACTGGCATGGGAATCAAATCACTACAGAGGTATCTGCAGCTCTACTGGAAATTTTCTAGGGATGCAAACTGGAAAATCTTGAAAATATAGGTTAGGTAGAACTGGGTTTAAGTGTAAAAAATGCTGGAGTGAATGAAGGTGGCAGATGTCACAGTGCTTGTTTGTAGAATTTGGATTTTGACATGATTTGATGTTGTTTGATGTGATTTTCTGTTTAAAGAGAATTACATATATATGTATGTATGCCATTGATATATCTATATACGCATATGGACGTAGATACATACTTTGAGGTATGTATATGCACACACATTTATAAACATACCACACACATTTATAAACATACCTCTACTTTTAAATGCACTTATTCATTTATTTAGATAGATAGACATACCTCAAAATGCACTCTGTTACTTTCTTGCCTATGCATTTTATGTGAAACACAGAGGGAATGCTAAGAAATAGTTTAAGGGGCTGAAATGGTTGCAGGCCACTGCTTGTCAAGAGATGGCTCAAATAAACGTCAACTGAAGTGGTATTACCTCAAAACCTTCTCACCATCTTTCTTTCTTATATATTTCTTTATTCTCTTCACATTTAGACTACAGTAGTAATAGCAGCCTCTGTGTAGGGAATTTTCTGTAATAGCTAACTAGGGTTAATTGTTTCCACTATTTCTCAGGTCATTGGCTCCTCCCAGCTAGTCCCTAATCACCGCAGATGCCTTGCACCTCAACTTTTCCCTTGTTTCCTGGAAGAGGATGCAACAGACCTTTGGTGTTTCAAGATGGATGAAGCACTTCAAATCATGCTGAAATCGACTATCCAGTTTTAGCCTTGTCAACCTTTTATCATGATATGAGTGCTTCAGTTTCTTTCATTCCCTCCTGCTCTTATATATGGCAACATGTCTTTCATAAATGCCAAGAGAAACAGGATAATAATCACTTTTAATTCCTCCTCCAAGGTCAGCAAATCACAGCTGACTCAAGTGTATCTGGTTCTTGTCCTCTGAAAACAACTATGACTGTGTGAGAAAGAAGCTGTTTAAATTATTCTGATTTCTACTTGCCTGAGGCAATTCTTCGTATATCAAGGCTTTCTTTTGTAGCTCTCAAAGCACTTATTAGGGGATATTTTACAGAAGATAAAGATCTTGCCCAAAGTCCACAGCAGAGCTGGGAGCTTGATCTCAGAAACAGGCTGTGATGTCCTAGTCATTGCTCCACTCTGCCTCACACTAGGTGGGATGGCAGAGAAGCAGGAAAGGGTTTCTGAGCAGGATGGCAGCGTAGCTTCTATCCTATCACTGGTGTATGCTCCACTCATCCACTATTGAATGAGTATGAGCTTGTATCTTTACAGGTAGGGATTTACTGCTCTCTGACATTTCTACCAGTGTAAATACAGGATGATTTCACTGCAACCACCATAAAATTGGTGAGAGGTGGCACAATCCAGCCCACACTCTTTTCAAGGGTGAATAAGGGAAGGTTTTTTTGAGAAGCACCAAAGATAAAAATGACTGTTCATATCATCAAACTACAAAAATGAAAGAGGAAACAATTGTTTGGTTCAATTAGCATTCATATTCCTATTATTCATACTGGCTGTTCCAAACAAACATCAGGTCTTTATTCTGCCTTCACAGAGAACAGGAAAGAAGCCAGTTTCACTCTGTACTTTTTAATTATTATTTTTATTATCCTAGTAGTACATCGATTGGTGTTTGGTGGCAAGTATGTAGCACAGATCATAAGTGTTCCTGGTGTTGTTTTACTGAAATGAGTAAAAGGACATTGGGAGGAAAGTTGCTCCAACATCTTTTGGTTTGGTTTTAATCAAAGAATCTTGCCAGGCATTGATCAGTTCTTTTTTAAACATGATTGCTCCAGATTAAACAAGAATAGTACAAACCAAACCATGCAGGGTTTGCTTGTTTTGGACACTGTTATCAAAGAAGTGTAGCTTGTAAGCATCGTGCCAGTTTGATCAGTTTAACAGTGCGCAGGAGAAAGCATATAAGAAGTTAACTATTTTTTATGCCAGCTGCCTGTGCAACTATGTGATGCTCCTTAGTTCATCTGACCTTTAATACTTACTTTAAAACACAATCACTTTTATCAAGTGGGGCATTAAGGTCAGTTCTTCCTCTCATAGCAAAGCAAAGCCAGTCATAGTTGTGCAAGCAGAAATGGACCCTTTAAGGGATAGACTTGTTTTACAACTGCAAGAGATTACTTAAAAAATAAAGACTAAAACAGATATGGATTATAACTGTGTTTTAGAGCCAAACAAGCAGTGCCAAAATAGGTCCAAATATAAAATACTGTCATTTGGCCAGATCATCATATGTCTCCTAAACTCAGTCCTGATTGTTTTGGGATACTCCTGAGTAAAATTAAACATGTGTGAAAACACGTGCAGAATTTGGCAGAATCTTCTGTGCTCACAGAAATGGGCTGCTATTAAGAAGAGCACATTTCAGCCCTATGGACCACCTGAGGTGCTTTTCAGCCATATAATCAGACTGAAATTAGATCTACATGGCCAGGGGGGTAAATATTTCCCTTGTTCCACTCCCCACTTCCCCTGTCAGATTAAACTCCCACTGACTTCATTGACAGTTTGTCTTAATGGAGTAATAATTGAATAAATCTCAAGGTCTGACTCATACAATAGTCGTGTGATCCACCCAGATACAGTGGCTCGTTAGTCTATTTAAAAAAAAAAAAAGCGGGCCTATTTTGGATGATGTTATCTTTAAGGAGGAAGACTTTGCCCTCTTGGTGGCTGTTGCTGTTAGAATGCTCACCTCTTGTCAATATTGTGATATCAGATCAGGGCCTCGTGATGCCCTTCATTTAGACATGTGGAAGCTCAAAGTTTAGCACAGTGGCATGGCATGTGCCTTTATCTTGGGTTTCAGTTGTCCAATGACAGCAGATGGGCTTTGGCCATCAGTTGGTTTTGACTAGAAGGGAAGCCCACAATCTGATCTGTGTTTCTCGCTAGGTCCTTAAAGCGGACTTCAAAGGTTGGATCAATTTTACATCTCACAAATCATCCTTGCTCAATTGATTGAGTCAAGAACTAATTGTCAAGGAAGTAAAATACTTTCCACTTCTTTATACCGTGTCCCATAAAATCATTAACATCTTGGCTTAAGTCCACTAGACCATTTTCAGCAAAGAGGGTCTCTCTTTTTCACCCCTTTATAGAGTGTCAATGTCTTCTACACCTGGTACCACACACAAGCACACACGTTCCTTCGGAGCAGCAGTATACCTATGTTACGCTTACAGTGTAGGTTTTTCAGGGTTATATGTTAGGTGCAGCATGTATTAGAGGTACCAATCTGTAGTTAGACTCTAAAAGGGTCTAATTTTTACTTTGATAGCACAAGAAAAATACTGACTTTTTAAGCCTTCCCATGGCCATCTGAAGGCTGATGTCAGTATTTGGTTCCTTTGCCATATTTTAGAGCATTTGCCAATTTAAACCAGGAGAAAACTTGCTTCATGTAACTGTTGTCTAAGTAGATAAAGACTGAGGTGGATTGAAAACTGGTTGAATGTCTGGGCCTAGAGAGTGGTGACTGGCAGTACACAGTCCTGTTGGAGGCCAGTGATTAGCGGTGTACGCCAGGTACACCCAATTCCTGGTCGAATCCTGTTCAGTATCTTCATAATGATCTGCATGACAGGGGAGACTGTACCCTCAGAAAGTTTGCAGATGCCACAAAACTAGGATGAGTGGCTAATATGTCACAGAGTCCTACTACTATCCAGAGGGACCTCAGAACGGTAACATGCTGGAGAAACAGGCTGACAAGAACAGCAAGGTTCAAAAAGAGGAAGTGTAAAGTCTTGCATCTGGAAAGGGATACCCTCATGTATCAGTATGTACTGAAAAGCAACTTGTCAGAAAAGAGCCTGAGGATCCTGGTGGACACCAAGTTGAACATGAGCCAGTGATGTGCCCTTGTAGAAAAGAAGGTGAATGGTATCCTGGGCTGCATTATGAAGAGTACTGCCAACAGGTTGGGCAAAGTGATCCTTTCCTTCTACTCAGCACTAGTGAAGCCACACCTGCAGTGATGCATCCAGTTTTGAGCTCTTCAGTACGAGAGAGGCATGGATACACTGGAGAGAGCTCAGTGAAGGGCCACAAAGATGATGAAGTGTCTGGAGCATCTTCTATGAAAAGAGGCTGAGAGAACTGGGACTATTCAGCCTGGAGAAGAGAAGGCTTGGGGGGACCTCGTCAATGTATATAAAACCCTGACAGGAGGGTGCAAGGACAATGGAGCCAGGCTCTTTTCAGTGGCGCCCACTGGCAATGGAAACACAGGAGGCTCCATCTGAACATCAGGAAGCACTTTTTTACTGTCAGGGTGACCAAAGACTGACACAGGTTGCCCAAACAAAGGCAGAGGTTGCCCAGAGAAGTTGTGGAATCTCCATCCTTGCAGATATTCAAAAGCCATCTGGACATGGTCTTGGGCAGCCTGCCATAGGTGGCCCTTCTTGAGCAAGGGGATTGGGCCAGAGACACTCCAGAGGTGCCTTCAAACCTCAAACAGTCTGTGTTTCTGTGGCAAACTGTTAGTATTTACCAGCCTTGCTCCTGTGTCTCACAATATGTTGTATGGTGCTTATCAGCACAGCAAATTGTGAACTCCAGATCTACACAGCTTGATATTTCCCAAGCTGCATATAGATAAATGCCACAGGTTATCTCACAGCTATAGATATTAATACATGTATGCCCTAGGAGATGGGTATAGATACAATCAAATGCTGTACATGAGTGAGTTTATATCTCATAATGAGCAAGGAGGGGTTACTCACTTAATGAACTAATCTGTAATGAGTCATAAGGTAAATTTAAGTAATTGCTCACTGTAATCAAAGTTTTATGGATAACTGAAGATCTACTGTTTGATAGCAGAGAGAAATCTAATGCTGCCAGATGATACAGTTTGTATACATTAGGGAAGACAAGCTCTTGCCTGACAAGGCATTCAAAGCAGATAATTGGCAATATTGTGTGCCAAAGGGAACAAAAGTCTGTGCTAGGAAGAGAATGGTGACAATTGTGGTGGTTTAGCCAGGTGTCCACCAAGTCATAAAATCACTCCCCCTCCTAAACTGGACAGGAGAGAAATATAACGAGTGGTTTGTGAGTTAAGGATAGAGAGATTGCTCAGGAATTAGCATCATGAGCAAAACAGACTCAACTTAGAGAAAAAAAAGTTTGATTTACTAAAGGAACAATTAGAACAGGGAGATGAGAAATAAACCCAAATCTTAAAACACTTCCACCTGCTCCTTTCTTCCCCCCCAGCAGCGCAGGGGATGGGGGATGAGAGTTACAGTCGGTTCACTACAGATGGACTTAGCCACTGCTTCTTCTCAGGGGGAGGCCTCCTCACACTTCCCACTGCTACAGTGTGGGGTCCCTACTACAGGAGACAGTCCCTCACAAGCTTCTCCAAAGTGGGTCCTTCCCATAGGCTACAGTTCCTCATGAATTGTTCCAGCACGGGGCCTCCCATGGGGGCAGCTCCTCACTCCCTGCCCCAACGTGGGTCATCCACTGGGAAAACAGTCCTTCAGGTACTGACTGCTCCAGCCTGAATCCCTCAAAGGATCACAAGTCCTGACAGCAAACCTACTCTGGCATGGGCTCCTCTCTCCTCACAGACTCACAGGTCCTGCCAGGAACTTGCTCCACGATGAGCTTCCCACAGGGTCACAGCCTCCTTCAGGCATCCACCCACTCTGGCATGAGGTCCTCCACGGACTGCAGGGGAACAGCTGCCTCACCATGGTCTGCACCACAGATCACAGGGGATTCTTTCTTTCAGGGCCTAAGCACCCTCCTCCCCCTCCTTCTCCACCGACCTTGGTGTCTATGGAGACGTTTTCACTTTCTCATTCCCTGTTGCTGCTGCAGTTTAGCAACTGTGCAACAACTTCTCAAATACATTATTCACAGAGGTGTTACCTCCATCACTAATTGGCCAGGCCTGGGTCAGCTGCAGGGTCCAACTTAGAATTGACTGTCCCTGGCCCTATCAGCTATAGGGGAAGCCTCTGGCAGCTCCCCATTCAAAGAAGCCACCCCTGTAGCTCCCCTTGCCACCAAAAAACCTGTCCCAAGTAAAACCACTACAGGATAAAGACCCCTTGCCCCACCCCGGTTAAACCAATACTTGTATGAATCAGAAGACACTGGTCCTCAATAGCTGTAACTTGACTTTCTAAGAAACTGAGGTTTGTGTAATCACAGTCAAGCTCCTCTTCCCTCTCTACCACTTTGGACCATTTTGACTAATTTCAGCTACATAAGATAGAGGGGATTGGTTTTCAAAACTATTAAATTCCTACCAGTTTCATGAAAATCAGAATCTGGAGAAGGTCAACTCAACATCAGTACCAAGGGCCAGGCAGGCAGAATTCAGGCATTAGTTTGTCTGTTTGGTAGTGAACATTTTGCAGATGGATCAGCCCATACGTAGCCCTGGACTAGCTGCATTGCATGCTGTTTCTTGCTTGAGAGGAATTGCCTAGAGAAAGGTGCAGGGAATTGGCTTGGGTAGGTGATAAAGGGCAACAAATAGCAGAAAACTTGGCTTTATTCATACCACTAGTTGTACAACAACGTGTGGAGTTTTCCCATGTGATGTTTTTCTTCTCTGTGTTTAATTTTTCTCATACAGTGATTTTAATTAAGGGCTTCAAGAAGCTGAACTTAGGGTAGTTTCCCGAATCTGTATTCAGTCTTTCCTAATATTTAAGGGAGTACAACAGAGGGACTCGTGACTAGAAGTTGGAGCCCTTCTCATGGGTTGCTTTGTAGATGAGTCCTATTTTCCTCAAAATCATAGTGTTTTTAGATCCAGAATTCTGTTTCTGACCTCTCCTGGGTGATAAGTTTTCCCTAGTACACCAATCCGGAGTGTTTTACTTACAGGCTTGGTGTTGGGGCTTGATGGACAAGCTGCCTCATCTGTTATGGCAGCGCCTATGTTTCTGCTAACATCTTCTCACACAAATATTCTATGCATCAAATATGTATGCCACGCAACATCATTGCGTAAAAAGATGACGTATGAAGAAAAATGCACAATGCCCGTGGCTAAGAATGTCTTAATCGGAAGTTCAAAATGCATATCTATGCACCAAGGAAATATTATCTAAGCTTGCTATGAATAAAGATTTTTTTTTCATGTTAAACACAATAGCTATCTTTGGAGGACAAATCATTGGGATGTATTTGCATTCCTCTTTTTCTGGGGCAGTGGAAATTTTGTTTCTTTTTTTCCTTGCACTAATTCAAACAAATCTGCTCTTTGGTCTTTCCAGCCAGATTACTTCAGTAGTTGCCCTCAGGACAACTTGTTTAAGCATAAACTTATGTAGGGCTCATGCTTTTTGTTTATTCCGAGGGCTTTTTGTACTGGTTTCCCATTAAAACTGAAGGAGGAGGGAGTGACTTTGTCCTTGTGACTGTTCCTGGTGAAGATGAGATATTGTTTGATTCCAGACTGTGGAATTTCCTCACTTTAAGATGTGTAATTTGTTAAGATTGGTAACTTGTAGTGCTTTAATTTAAGAAGTGCAGGATACTGTAAGAACCAGCTGGAGACAGAAAGCTTTAAGGGCTTAAGTGCAACATAGACCTGCGGAACCGAGAATCAAGGGAACCGGGAAAGAGATTGTTGTATTGTTGTCATGTATCCTTAGTGAAGCATGGTGGTGAATTTATGACTCTCACTGAGGACAAGTTGCTTTTGCCATAGCCTGTTAATTTCTAACAGGAATGAATGAATAGCTGAGTAGGTGAAAGCAGCAAGGAAAACAAACAAATAATACAGACTTAAATAAAGCAATATTTAATAAATGAAATGTTACAGTATATGAGTACACAAGAGAACCTGGAAGAAATGCAAAAAAGA
This sequence comes from Colius striatus, assembly GCF_028858725.1. NCBI lineage: Eukaryota > Metazoa > Chordata > Aves > Coliiformes > Coliidae > Colius > Colius striatus. The sequence continues at coordinate 95,155,063 of NC_084759.1, read as the reverse complement.
AGGATTGAAAGGGAATGGGAGTTTGTAATAGAGTAAACACAAATTAATGCTAAGCTACAGTGAAATTCCCAAGGAATTATATTTTGCATCTGCATGAATACTAGGGTAATTGATCATGATTAATGATGTTACAATGAATCCTGATGTGTGTTGAAATACTTTCCTGTTCTGAAAGTAGGAGAAAAATGTTTACTACGAACAGCTAAATATGGACATTAATCATTATGTCTTTAATGCCAGGTCAAAACTATTTTCCTGGTGTGAATATTCTGCTGATTGTTATAATGTTTAGAGTTAACAACTGACTGAGACAGGTGTAAAATTCCTACAGAAATTTTGCAATTGAAGTTCAAGTTGCATAGAAAGTCTCGGACCTTTCAAAATGTTTGGGTAGTCTCCATTGCTACTGACTTTTCATGAGGCATGGGTGCAAAGTGGCCAGAGTAGCAACAAACCTAACACAAGTTGTGTTGACACTGATTTCACAATACCCTTTGTAGTCATGGTGTGGAATTCAATTCTCAGGGTCATGCTTGGTCTGTGAAGGACAGCATGGACTCAGGGTGAATGGGTGCAATCCCAGTGACTGCAGTGGCATCTCCTTCATCAGGTGTTCAATTGCTATACTGACTAGAAGCTCGGGCATCTGGCTGCTCTGCGCAGAGCTCCTAGCTTCTGTGCTCATCCTTGGTCAATCCTCTCTGATGCACACCCTGCTTGCTGTTCTTGCAGTTAGTGCCTCAACTGCTTGTCTCACCAGGAGCAGGATGAGGTTCCCTTTGTCTCTCTTCCCTGTCTGGAGAACATGCTTAGAGTACAGCTGTGGAAACCTTTTCCCATCCTCAGCCTCCTGACTTCTGCTGCCCTTATATCTGAAAGGACAATGCCACCACCCCTGGAGGTACCTTCTGCTCCAGGCTCTGATCCTAGCCAGTTTGTGCTGCCCTTTCCCATGCTGGCACCAGTATTTGTGTGATCAAGGGTTGTCTCAGCTGCTTCACAGGGCTAATTTTTACCATTTCAGTTCCCTGATTTGTTTATTGGCTTTGTGAAAGCTAGACTAGCTCAAAGGAAACAGCAGGACATATTACAATGCTCTCCAGCAGCAGCCTTCACTTTGGGGCTGCACTATTGGCTGCTCTTATGACTTGAAGAGAATTGGAAACTGCAGCCTGATCCTGATATTCCCCTTATGTTCACCCTTTCCCAGTCTGTGGCCCACATGCACTGGCCTCCTCTGATGAAATAGCACATGTTATAAGTCCCCCTCTTTTTTGGATACCTTATGATAACTTGGAGCCAAGCCAGCCCATCTACTGACCTTCTCCTCTGTTTGGCTTAAGACCGTGCTGATGTTCAGCAGAGGAACTGCTCAGTAGCAGCAGCCAGGAGGATGGCTACTCAGAAGCTAAGGCTGCTGGCCACGTCCAGGTAGTATGCCTCCGGAGGAGCAAGACCCCTCTGAGGAGTGTGTGGCAGCTCCATCAGCATAGGAGAGCACAGACCATGGCATCTTTGAGTGCCAGCGTCCCTGTTTATAGCTAGGGGCCCCAGGCTCTCTGGCAACCCTTTGTTACTCACGTGGCAGCAGGCTAGCATGCTCTTCTTCCCCAAGCTCGCCTCCCACAAACATGTATTCGAGGGGCTCTTTCTCCTGCTAGAGTGGTTTTACTTAGGGGAAATTACACTGGCAGACACATACCCATATCTGTCTGTTTACATTTTGAAGCATCTGGGTCCGTGTCCAAAGTCCACTGAAATCAGTGGGAGTCTTTCCATTTATTCCAATGAACTCTGATCAGGCAGTGTAGCAAAACAGAAAGGAGACTCACACATGCTTTGCCACCTCCCCACTCCCTGCTTACCCAGCTCTGGCTTCTCATTTCCCTCCTCCTCTCCCCACTGACACCGTCACCACATAAACCAGACAGGCTTAACAAAGATTTGTGTTATCGGTGACATTTAAAGCTTCCAGAAATCAGGAGTCTTTGTAATCACGGTCACAGGCTTTGTAATCCCTCTGTGCCAGTACTGATTATACAGGTAATGGGGTGCTGTAGCAAATGTTATCACTACCCATTCAGAGTTCTAATCCAGTGACTAGAAAATTAATGATCGCATTACATTTACACGTATTTCTAGCTGTCTAAGGTATTGGAATATCGTGCTTTCTTTGCTGGATTTAATTTCTTGGTTTATGTTCTCTTTCCCCAGAGGAAACGCAACCACCTCCCTTCTGTTGCAACAACACAGAGAGAAAACGATGTGGGCAAGGCCATGTGGGCAAGGCCATGTGGGCAGTGTGTGGCAGAACACGGAATTGAACGTGCGTCTCCAAGCACCAGGCTAGAGCAGTGAGACTGGATCCCATGATTTCAAACAAAACAATGATTTGGGTTGTGTTTTTTTGTTTTTTTTTTTTTTTTTTTTAAAAAGCCAAATTGGTGAGTTTTTGCAGCACAAATGGCTTAAGTAAACAGGGTAAAAAAAAAGGCAGGGAGAAGAAACTCTATATTTCAGCATTTTTTAATGTTTCAAGTTCTTTCAGAGAATGAGGCTCCTAGCTTAATTCAAGCTATACTTGCAGGTGATGCTGGAGCAACTGAGTGGCTTACATATGGGGACCAGTGAGAATAACAGTGCTTCTCTTATCTCACCCTGGTGATTTCTGTACTTTATTAGCCCTGGAAATCATTTTGCAATACTGTGTGCCTGTTTATAAGTGCTGTTAAGGGACGGTGATGTTTTATGTCCTGGAAACAAGACTTTTATCTGCCTTGGATCAGTGTTTAGAGGAAAATTTCCCTGGAAAACAAGGCCTACTACTTTGTTCTGTCCTTTTTGCTTCCCAGCTACACAGGGCCTGCAGCCTTTGCTAGGAGCTGGACCCTCTGGCTCATGCAGTGGAGGGAGTGAGGGGAACCAGGCTGCTCCCAGCCTTCAGGGCCAAGGCACAAGTAGGGGAGGCTCCTGGGCTGGCCGAGGGATTCTCTTTACCCCTCGCTACAGCCCCTGTCATGGGAGCAGAGCCAAGGGGAGCTGGCGGGGAGGAACCCGTATATGTTGCAACTGGTTACTCTCGGCTGACATCAGGGCCCCCGGGGGGCTGCCTGTAAGCCAGCACAGCGTAAGCAGGCCTGGCGTGGGTTATGAGACACGAAAGTGGCTTGGAGCCACCTTTGTTCCTCCCCTTGTTGCCCCTCTGCTGTACCCAGGAGCAGAAGATCTCAGGGAATTGGGTTGAAAGCAGAGACAAGCCAAGAACCCATGGGGAAGAGAGATGTTTCAGACAATGATAGTTTTGATCAGCTCTGCATTGTTTTAATCTCATATTCCTTACAAGGAATTGCAAAGACGAATAGCATATGTGGTATGATACCGAGAAGAGGATTTTGTTTAACATTGTGAGGAGTGTATAAAGTAGCAGACGAGAACTTTGGAAAGATTGGATTAAATTCAACAGATCTGGAGGAACTCTGTGTATGTGTGTGTGTAAATCCTGGGGTCCTCAGCTTTGTCTTGGGCTGAGCACAGGCCAATTAGGGGCTGCAAAGTCTACATAAACTGTAGATTATCCTGATTTTATACTGTCAGTTTTTATTCCAAGTAGCATATCTCTGAGTAATTTCTAAATGTTACCTAAAAGGCTAGTACACATACATTCAAATGGGTTTACTATGTAATAATCTTCATATTATGCTGTCAGTCCTGGAAACAGCAGTGGCCTTCTGGAGTTAGTAACCTGAGTCATGTGAATGCTCCTCTGTCATTTTTGGAGTTTATTTGCTCACATTAAGAAGCCAGTATGCAGGAATGGGCCTAGTGGATCTCATGTGAAGGGTTAATTGAATCTTCCAATCATCAAGATATGAAACCATAAGAAATAGGCTTTAGAATGAAAGAGGAAATAAATTTTCCTAATTTAAAGCAAGAGACAGTGACTTACCACCAATCATTGCTTAAAAAAGACTCGGTAACTTAACACAGTCAGTAAAATGGTGACGTTTCCCAACAGTGTATCATATTGTCTCAAACAAGCATTTATGTTTTTCATAAGCAGCTATGTTAAATTTTTAATCAACATTTGGCAGATGCTTTTATGTTTCAAAGCATTTCATTAATGTTTCAGCAAATATGTCATATCTCCCAAAGCAAAGCTTTTGCTACATTTGTGAGTACCCCAGAATTCTTTACTGCAGACAGGAGTAATGGTTTGGAGGAGCCCATGATCTTGTGTGGGCTTGAATCCCCTGGTGGGAACATGACATGATGTGAGGAATGTAGAGACTCGGGGAGAACCACCTTTGAAGGAAATAAAGTGTCTGAGAGCTGCTGAAATGCAGGCAGTAAGAGCCTAGGCATTGTCCCTTGATGGAGGGTGAAACCAGCAAGAATTTGCTGGGAGAATATGCATGTACCAGTGATATTTGGGAAGAGCATGCAGGCAAAAAGAGCATAGATGAGAGAATGGTGGAGACTTAAGGAGGAAGTCCTGGATGTGATGCGAAGTGGAGGAACAGCAGAGTTGAACAACTAATACATAATCTCCCAAGAACCCAGAGGGTATTGGAAGACTTAACTGTGGTCTAAGATAGAGCAGTTCATGCACGGCCATGAGTGACTGAAATAATGAGGTGGGAGTGAGTGATGAAGGATTATATTCAGCAGGAGGGAAGCAGTTTGATTCCTTCATTGCTCATTCCCAAGCACTCTAATGTTTGGGTGGTATTTCAGTGGCAGGGTTTTTATAAGGGAAGTGTGATGTTGTTTTATGGGGTGCTAGCCAGATCCCACTGAGCCATACTCTCAATCTTCAGTCTTCTTAGTCACAGTTTTTTCAACAGAGCATTCATCTGTTCATAAAGTTGCCAGTGTTTCAACACTATCATTGCTAAGGACTGGCCTACATTTACATTTTTTTCCCCAATATAACTGTCTCAGTTAGAAGTGTGGGTTTTTATAGTTTGGTATTGTTGTAATAAAGGTAGAATCATTAGTGTTATTAGAGTGCAGTTATACCAGGACAAAAGTCACTTGTTGTGGTGAAAATATCCTACTTAGTTCCTGAGAATAGCTATATTGCCATAAACAGTTCTTCACATGGTTGTGGAAAGGATGTATTAGCAGGAAGGTTAACAGTATTGGATAACGCACTACAGAGTTGTAATATAGGAAAAAAACATCAGAAAACAATGTCAGAAAGGTGCTGCTGAGCCTTCAGAGTGTTTTTTCTTGAGTTTGAATGATCTCTCTGATGCTCTAGAGCTTTTTTTTTTTTTTCAGGAAGATAGCAGTTTTCTAAGTAGTCTTATGTATTTCATCAAGACTCGTTCCTGAGCACTAAGCTTCATTTATTTTCATGACATACTACCAAGGCATTTAGAAAAAATCTCAAATTCTTTTCCTCAGCTGCACAGAAACAGCAGTGAAATGAATTGAATTTGAAACACATTGTTTTCCCTTTTCAATGATACCCCTCTATCAGCTCAAGACAGCATTATATTGTTGAGTAACATATTGATGAAGTATTCTGGTTATTGTTTCCCCTTGAGAAAAAAGAAAAAAAAAAAGAGTTGTGAATCCTCAGAATCAACTTTTCCTTAGTAGGCTAGCTTTTAATCTGTGATTTTGGGCTCCAGTGGTCGACATAAGCCATCATAAAAAACACTTGGAACAACATTGTCAAGTTGAAGGCTAATGAAATTAAACCTATATGATTTATGGCCAAAGTATCTGTTCAGGGCAGAGGGCTTTAGAGCAACAATAATGTACACATAAGCAGGAATAGCGCTTAAGGCAAAGTGAGCGTCAAACTCTGAAGCAGCATTTTGTCTGACATACTGTGGCAAAAGGCACGTAAAAACTTTTAAGCACATGCTGTTTCTAAACTGTGCCCACTGTGGCAGAGTTATCCTTACCCAGAAAGGTGCAGTGAGACTGATCTTTTAGTAATCAACTGGAGACTTATCACCACAGTAGTATAAATAGAGCAGCTTGTTGCAAAATGTGTCCATGCCACCATGCTGGAACTGAGCTACAGATACTAGTGGAGTGCTACTGACTTGCTCTGGCTGAAGGTCTTGCATCTTTGCCATAGTGGTCAGTCAGAAACAGTGTTATCTCTTGGGACCATCAATATACAAGGAGTTAGTTTACATTCAATTCTATTCCTGACTGTGGAAAAGAAGTAGGTTGGATTTTATACCTGGACACATTGCTTCTGTTAGAGTAAGCATTAGGGTTGCTAGAGTAATTGGACACGTGTAATTTACCTCTATCGGCACTGTGGTCCTGCTCAGATTTCCTTCAGTAGCTGTAGTCAGATTCTGCACTGGCAGTGTGCAAAAATAGTTCAGATTTCAAAGACTTAATTATCATGAATTCATGAAAGGGCATGGTGTATTGCACCCTTGCCCCAGTCAAGTTCTAAGTGGACTCATCTGGGGATGAATTTGGACAATCTGGAAAGGGCATTGACAGCATTCTGGAGGCTCAATACATAACAATTCTTCTGATTTGCTCTGTAGCTAAATTTTATGCCAGAGAATTCAACAACTTATATTACTTTTGGACTAAATTGCAGTGATCACATTAAAAGAGTAGTTGTTTGTCATGATCAAAGTGGCTTTGCCTTCCCTCTAACTGCAGTCATTGCTTGAAGAATGATTATGTAATAAAATGATGAATAGATACCAACCTGGTTTTGGACTAGGAGTAAGGCTAGGAGGATGAGGAAGCTGAGGTTGGATAGCAATGCAGGTCATCCAGTGAGTCAATGGAGGAGAGAGGGGACCAGAACCCCCAGAAATTTCCTGCGAACTCTAAAGGTAGGAACAAAATGTAACAACAGTATAAATCTCCTATTTCTCTAGAGAGACCTAGTCAGATGGAGATCTGGTCTCCATAGCAGGCCCTGTAATATTCTGGGCCTACCTGTGTTACATACTGAAATAAAGGTGACTCAGGGACAGCTTTTATTTTACAAATGCTATTAAAATGCTCTTTAAAAGCAAAATAAACCCAAGAGACACATGATCAGCATGAAACAATAGTGAAACAACACTGATCCAGGATTAAAATACTTTTCAAAGTAAAAAGCAAATCAGAATAAGAATTAAGTGACCAAATACCATCTCTAAAGTGATCTTGAGTTCAACTCTAGAAGGTTTAATAGAAAGTTTTGCTATAAATCTTACCCACATTATTGTATTAAACATTTACTGATCTGAATCTGTTGGTTGTTTCATACTTAGTTCAAAGGCTTATTTTTGGGACCTCTTTGTTCTGATGAAGATTGTAAGTTTTAAAATCCATGGTATAGTCATGCACAGGACAAGCACACTGATACAGTTTTACCTTTGTGCCTTAAAAGTTAAGAAAGGCATTAGTTCTCTCACACAACCTGTTAAAACAAAAGATGAGAGAAGTTGTTCCACAAGGCAGAAGCTTTGCTTCCTGTGGGTTTGCACCCTGTCTCTCTCAACCATTGCTTTCCTAAATTCTCTTCCTGTTTGGCTGAACAAGCAGCTGGCTGTAGGTGTGCTGACTGCTCCACTGTTTGCTGCCTGCATGTTGTAAAGCCGGCCACCCAGCACCGCGTGGCATATGCAAAGTGCTGGCTTCTGCCTGCTTGCTCCTATGGGTTCCACACCTCTCCCTTGCCACGATAAAAGGAAGGCATAGAAACCTCACCTCTCACATCTTTGGAACCGTCCCTTCTTGGTCAGTTTTAGCAGAAACAGGCCACTGGTTTGTGATATTATTGTGAGAATGAATACCTGGGAGAACAACGTAATCGCTGTAGTTTTGTGTCCTTGGGAATCCTGACTAAGGAACAGAAAGGAGTTGGACTGGGGATCGGACTAGATGATCTCTAAAGGTCCCTTCCAACCCCTACCATTCAATGATTCTGTGAAAGAAGATACTAAAAATATGAGGGCAGTGCAAGCTCTTGAGTTGTCAGAGTTGTCTTTACTACGCTTGTGTAGCAGAGACTGAAGTGCAGAGCAGATACAGAACTGTTTTTCTGGCATGCTGCTTTCCACTAGGAGGGATTTTTTTAGTCTTGAAAAGGAAGATGATTGATTAGTCAGCTACTAAAGGAGCTTTTAAAATGTTGATGCAATGACTTGCTTTTCCCCAAATGATAGTTGTTGATATTCTGAAGCAGCAGTATTCCCTCAGGATGCTTGCTGACCCATAGGACAAGGCTTTGCTGCCTCACCCTTAAATTTTGTGGGTTGCCTTGCACTGTTTCCCTTAGGGCCAGGCATCTTTGTCCAATCAAGCTTAAATTAGGTCACTGTTAACTAGTGTCAACTTGGAGGAGTCTTGCTGAAGCTGGCAGTCTAAAAAAAAAGTAAATATTTTCCATGCCACAGAGACTATTGGTCTGTGACCCACCAAAATATCAAAAATCCAGATGCATAAGACCGATTCTGATGAAGCTGGCATAGTCTTATCTGGGTCAATCGTCTTAACAAGACATTATGTCACCAGTTAGGGGAAAATTCAATCTAAACCCCCTAAAAATAACTAATGGGAAAAACCTTGCACAACAAAGCCAGTCGCACAGAATTTGATCATCAGAAAAATAAAAATAAATTCAGACTCATGATATATTTAATCATCTGTATTTATTCCTCTGCTAATCTAAAACCAGACAAATGTTCTTTTTCTACTTGGAAACAAGGTGATTTTGGAAAACTTCATATTTCAGGCAGCTCTTCAAACAGTTTTTCTCCTAAAACTTACATTTTATTATTTGTCAGCAGGAAAGCCATTGTCATGAAAAAAAAAATTGAATTGTATATAAGCTCCTTTGCCGTACCAGCTATGTTGAAGAGAACTGTTCTCTAGGCTCCCAGAACAGGCACTAGAATAATATACTTTTTGTGTTTTGTTGTGGAAAGAGAACTTGGGTTTCATGACTATCACTCTGACCTGGCCTGAAGAAGATAAACCTGAAGACACCTGGAGGAAGCTAGACCAAGAACAAAAGAGTGTTAGATGGGAGCACATATTCTTAAGCCCCATTAGCCACCATTCTGTCTCAGAAGAGGAGTGGCAGCTCTGTAATGGCACTAGCAAAAAGAGCCCAAGAAAGAAAGGGAAAGGCAGAGGAATCTCCAGATATGTTATGGGCATGCTGGGAGCATCCTACATGTGAAAATATTTTGTGTTGGTTATGTCTGTAGCCTTCAAAAACACTGCACCATTAGGACAGAAGTTACCAAAGCATTCTCAGCCATCAGCTTCCATCTGTTTTGACTGAAAAAGTCAGGAAAGGAAAAAAAAACCTGAAGCAAGGAATACCTTAAAATATAGTATCGAATCTAACCAGTTCAGGAGATTTTCAAGAGCAGCCTGGATTTGAGAGGGAAAGAAAAAAGAAATGCAGTGAGAGGGCTGCAAAGAGTGTCTCTAAGTATGTGATGCTGTGAAAACGTGACGAAGTCCTGTGTTCCTTCATCACGGCATTATCCAGAAAACTCAAGTTTTCATTGAGGAGATACCTTTGAGCAGAGAGATGAAGTAGCACAGGGAGATGAAGTAAAGGATTTAGATGCCTTGGAGTTCTTGAGAATCTTGAAAATGGTTGTTTGAAACTTTTTTCTTTTGCTAAGTGGATTAGAGATTTGGTTGGATTAGGGCCTTAATAAATACCTACAGTGTTTGTTTTTCATCTGCAAAATGTTTGCCTGCTTTTAAATAGACTATTCTTGTTTGCTCCAGTGTTGTCATGTTGATGTGAAACTTTGGAAACAGGAATTCTGCTCTTAATTCAATAAAAGGATTTGGAAACCTGAGGCTAAAACTCGCCTCAAATATAACTGGTATAAATCCAGAGTAGCAGGACTTTATTTCAGTGCTGGAGAAGCAGCAGGAGACTAGCTCCTTGACAGTTTTTGATGTCTGGACGACTTGTTTATTTGCCTCATGATAGTTTGCGGTAGTGTAGCTATTATTTTTAAAGCTCAGCCCTGGCCAGAGGGCAGCCATTCTGTTCCACATGACGGGGAAACCCAGCAGTGCTTCCCTGGGCAGGAGACAATTCCTTCGTCTGGAGAGCAGAAGAGTGCTGGCTAGAGCAGTGGCCAAGAGAGAGATGAGGCCTGGCCGTCTTTGCTAGTCCGGCTGCTGTGCAGTCATTAAACGAGAACAAGGCTCGTGAAATAAGAGAGGATCTCATGAAATCCGTAGGTGACACCGAGGCAACGGAGGGCAAGGAAAGGTGCAGTCCAGCTGTGCTCCTTCCCTCTGCTGTGCAGCGCTGATGCTCCTCCTCCCCCTGGTTGTCCTTTGTGGAGTACCTTGCGTGGCTCAGTGTGCAGATACAGCTGTGTGTGTGGTGAGGGAGATGCTGCATACTCTGTAGCCATAAAAAGAAGATTCAGAAAACCTGTTCCTTGTCTCTCTGTCTATCCTTTGGATGCTTTCAACTGATGAACAATTCAAAGGTGATAACTCGATGATGACAATTTATTGCAGCAATTTATAACTTCAGTCATGTACAATTAACAACCTACAGGCAATAGGAGAGCAATGATGAAAATTTACTGCAGCCATTTGTCATTTATATTGGTGGCCAGAACAAAGTATGTGAAGGCACAAAGACAGGCCACAGACCAGGCAGTGGGAGCCAGCTGCCAGCTTGGCGGACAAGGAAGCCCCAGCTTCAAGTGCCGACCTGCAGCAAGCCAACGCCTTTTCACACCCCTTCCCATGAGGGCACAGCCACATGGGTTTTATGAGCCTGGTTGTGTACAGGCACAATGTGGGGGGTTCCTCACCACTTACAAGGCCAAGGTAGAAGCCAAAGATGGGATTGGCAGGACTTCGTATTGCAAGGTGGGGTGCAAGGTGAAGCAAGAGGTCCTGGAAGTGTGAGAGGTATAGTTGTTCAAAGGGATTGTCACGGCAGACCTGATCCACAGTCTGAGGGTGTTGTTCATCAAGATGGGCTGCGCTGGCTGACTTCTGACAGTCTGTCACAGCAGTTGTGCCTGCCCTTTCCCTCCCTGATGCTCCTGCCACCCAATCTGCAGGTCAGGGCTGCTCACTTGTCCTTGCCAAGAGGTGGTAATGAGTCATAAACCCAACAAAGATTTTTCTGATGGTGTAGTGAGCCACACGGCTTTCTTAAGGGCTCAGAGGAGCACTAAAGCTGGGTTTGGAGCAGGGACAGAGCAGTGGAGGACAGGGAGCAAGATCCCTGCCCCTTTTGGTGGCAGTGAGACTGTCTGAGGTGACTGGAGGTGAGACAGTCTCAAGCCTGCTTCCCAGCTGTCCAGGGAAGGGGCAGGGTTGTGCCTGCTCCACAGTCAGAAGTCCGTTTCCAAGGGCATTATTGACAGTCTCTTTGTAGAGTGGAGATTAGCTCAATAATGAATGCCTCAGAATAAATCAATGCTGGGACAGCTTCTGGACCTGGTGATTTTCCACCTTCTGCAGCTTCTAGGCAGCACACTAGCACAGGCTTCAGCCCAGCAGGGACAGCAGGGCATACTTCAGCTCCACTTTGGAAAGTGCTTAAGGAGCCTGCTTGCTTTCGCTTCAGTTCAGGATTGTGGCCTTTTTTTTCTTCAAGGTAGATCTTGGCAGCAATTTACATATCCTCCAGGCTGTTGGTTTTGCTTCAAGGATCTGTAGTCTCTCTTGAACACTACTCCATTTTTTGCCATCTGATCTTTTGGTATTTGTAATGATGGGACTGGTTTTCATTCCGTCTGATGAAGATAGCTGGTAGCTTACAGTGTTTATTTCTGCACTCATAAAATCTTTTAAAGGAACTTTATTGATCTTTAGAAAAGAGAATTACAAGGTCATAAGGCAATTAGGCATGCTGAACTGTGCAGTGCACATCACTACTGGAGAGATCAAGTCCTATAAGCGAAGGTGAATTTTAGATCTGATGTTTAATGATAATTGACCTGCAAGTTACATCTCACAGGATGATATAAATTAGCATGACTTACTGCTTATATTTTAAAAATCATGTTCCTCTGGCCACCACAGCCCTAAATAATGAAAAGAGTTCCCTTTACAAAGACATTAGAGTGGCCATCTACTTGTAGGACAAAAAAGCAGGTGGGAAGGAGCAATAAGAAAGGAGGAGGTAACGGACATGAAAGGACACTGATCACAGATGTTGGCATGCTGTCTACCTGCCTCTTCTCAGATGATTTGTAGACATGAACAATTGTTCAGATCCCTCTTTTCCCACTGAAATATTTTTTGATATGGCCTTTAGTTGTCTTCTTTTCCTTCGTTTTTTTCCTACAAGAGCAGTAAAGCAGTAGACAAGTTGGTATTGGGCACACACAGGAAGGAAGAAGCAAAGAAAGAACCAGAAGGTCCATGCCAAAGCAGAGCGTAAACAGGGAAATTGTTTTGTGATTGTGAGAGAAAGATGTCAAGTGACAGGCTGAACAGTCTGGGCAAATGGAGGTATTATTCTCCATGTCATTTTAACAGCTGATGATTTAGTAAGAAGAGAGAGAGGGCAGGCAAGAGTACTTTGCTATTAAAAGGGACAAGAAGGAAAAACTGTGTGATCTCCTAGGACAGATCACACACCCACAGCTAAACTTGTCACAACAGAATCAGGTTGATTCATGACTCTACATGCTGTGTGTAGTTATACCTTATTTAAAAAATTTAAAAAATAAAAAAATAATGGTCTTAGGGTTCAGCCACGTGGCTCTTGCAGAGCTACATCCTGCCCAAATTAGGGAGAAGGAAACACTGCTGAAAGGCCCCGAGTTGCAAGGCTCCTCCTGGCCAAACCAAGATTCCTCAGGATGGTTGAGGCAGTATGTTCTAGAAAGGAAAACACACCCGGGCCTTCCTCCAAAGGCAGCTGCCGTGCTAGCAAGCCTAATAAACTAGCCACCCCCTCCAAAACCACACGCCGTGGTAAGCTCTTGCGTGAGCTTGCCCACATGGTGAGCTGGTCTTCTGTGCTAGTGCTTTCTTGAGCGCAGAGAACCCGATCAGCTACACGGGCTGCAGAAAGAGGCCCCCTACATCTGCTGAACAGCACATGATAGGATTTAGCCAAGAGATGACTTAATTTCTGTGGAAATAGCCTGATTTTTTCCAAAGTGGCTGAGCACCACGCACATCCTACTGAGATGAAGGGAGGGGAAAGATGCAAGTGCTCAGCCTTGCTGAAGAGCGATGCAAAGGGCTGTGCTCCTCGGAGTGATGAGGAGATGGGAAGGGCTGTCTGATCCCGTACATCTTGCAAATTTGCAGATGTATTTTTTGTTCTTGCAAAATTCAGCTGTTGCTAAAAGAATCCAACAAAATCCTTTCTGCTGCAGAGACAAAGCGAGCAAACTTCAGCCTAAGCAGAGAATTGCTCAGAAATGTAGGAAGGGGTGATAACGGGATTAAAAAAAATAAAAGCGCTGCATCTTGAAGTGAAACCATTGCCACCCTAGAGGCTTCTGTACTCTGATCAAGAGTGGGAGGCAAATTAGGCTGGCAGTACCTCTGTCTAGTCACCCCACCTGCAGAGTTTCCGAGCATGATATTTCCAAGCTCTCTATTCAACAGCTGAACTTCAGCCCCTTCCACACTGCTAAAACCATTTCTCTCTTATGTCCTTGATTTAGTGATGGCTACTGATAATGTTAATCCTCCTCTGCCAGCTCTTCTTCATCTAAACCATCACTTTTAGCAAGGACTTCCAGTCCAGCTGGCTGACTTACTGACTTCAAACTTCTGTTTTTCCCAACTGCCTTTGTCCGGGAACATAGTGGGGAAAGGAAGGCAAAGCTGCATGGAGGGCACCAACCAGGAAGGGACACAGACAGCCCAGACTGCCAGGAAGCGAGTGCCAGGAATTGTTGGGAAACACCCTGGTCCTTCTTCATGCTCACAGATGCTGGCTTTGGACAGCCTTGCCATACCCCACCAATGGCACTGTTGAGAGTCAGGAGTTTAGGTCAGTTAAGAATGTGCGAGCCAGAGCTACCTTCTGCCCCCACACAAGTTAATTCCACCATTAAATGTTAAACAGCTTTTTTTACCATTTTCTGCCAATTGAGTGCCCTTTCTGAAAGTATATTTTGCCCACCTACTCCATAAATTCTAACTGTTTTCATCCTCTATAACAATTTCTCATTATCTCTTGCATGACTTGTTTGTCTCTGCTGGTGTCATAGTTACAGCCCTGGAAGCTCCTTGGTCTGGGGCACACCTTTTTCTGAGATGAAATTTGTTTGGTGAGCTCTTTTGACTTAGTGGGGGTGGCACCTCTACACTTATTGGCAAAGCACTGCTCTGAATGTGAAATACACACATAAATAATAACCTTGTTGACCAAATGCCAGCTGATTTTGTAAGCCTTGAATAGATGAACCAGCAATAGCTCGATATTTGCTTCTCTGGTATGAGCTTGTCTATTTTGCCCAATGTGGGATAGGTGTGGAGGAAAAGTGAACATTGGGCTCTTCTTTAACTCCATCTTTAGGGAAAGCTGAGTAAGTCAAAGCACTCATAGTACTGTCCTGTGGACAGTTTCATCCTGATCTCAGTCCATGGAACCTCTGTGAATATTCCCTGTTGATGCTCCCCTCTGCTTTGATATCCTCATGGTTATACTAGTGACCACATGGCCACACGAACACTAGCATGACCACAAAGATACCAAGGCGGAGAGGAACAGGGAATATACATGTGAGGAAAGAGGAGGTGGCAGGAAGGTGCACCATTGGGAAAGACTGACTCAGTGGTGATCACAGAGCCACTGAGACATATAGCTGACACCATGCAAGTCCACATGTCTTCTTGGAAGTCACAAAACCCAGGAAGCCTTGGCCCAGCCACCTCCACCTCTTGCCAAATCATGCTTTTGGAAGACCAGCAAAGATGTCCTGGAGATTTATTACCAGGGATGAGATGTATGTGAACATGCCAGGGCTCTTCTGTCAGGCAGATAGGATGGTCTGTCAGCCACTTTGCATCATATGAATGAGGAAGTCTGGATCTCTCTCAGGTCGTATGTGTGTGCTCAGGCCGCCCAGCGCTTTGGAATATTGATGTTTAGACATCAGAATTGCATCCTGCTTTCTCCTTAGCACAGTATTGATCTTTAAATAGGAAAAGACCAAATTGTAAACCGGAAACTCTATATCCATGGAAACGTGGAGCTTAGCTCCTACTACTCAATAAACACAGCAACAATTATTTCACTGTCATTTCTACAACTTCATAGCTTAATGGTATTAAGAGACCCTCATCTCCTTTGGTTGATTATTATCTGTCATTTGTGGTTAAATAATACTGTCAAAAGAATATCACTGTCTGAAATTTTATGTTCCCCTTTCAAAAACAACACCTACCATATACTGCTGTATTAAGTAGTATTTGAGGTTTCAAAATTAGACAGATAGACAGATAGCTATTTTGTCTCTTTTTTCCCTCTCATTCATTTTTTTACATGTTCTGTAGTTTTATTATAAGCTTGATAGAGCCTGTTAACTAAATTTCTTCTTTTCTTCGTTGTCAGGTTGGGCTTTCACTCAGCAGTGAAGGAAGCTTTTTGTATATTGGAAACAAAAACACCGTTTCAAAACTGAAAAGGGAACAAGAATACCTTTGGCAGAGCAAATTTATGCATAAAGGCTGCCTTTTTACTGCAGCGTTAGTACTGATAGAATTGGTTTTAATGGAGAAGAGAATTGCTTCTCTTAATGATAGCTTTTTCAGCTTACCTCAGATATTTGGGGAACAAATGGGAGACCCATAAGCAGGATGGGGCTGGAGTAAGTGGTTCTCAACTGAAAGTGATCAAGCCTCGGGTGACAGGAAGTTTCATATTTGAAATAAAAGATGCTTTACCGTATTGGATCCCATGGTATTGTTTACTTCAGAAACATGAACTTACTCATATGGAAGAAGACTGTTTCATGCAACGTGTGGAACAAACTAGGTTTAAAAAGTATTTTTCATTAACTTTATAATAAGTTGATGGCAGGCTGAAGGGAGCATTGGAAAACCCATACTGAATCCTGGGGAGAAAGAATGAGAAGGTCTGATTTCCTTCCCAGAGGCCACAGGATGCTCCCTAAGTGTAACAAGTGGTACTGCAACTTGCAACACAAAGACCTCATAAACAAGGGAACCTTTATTACAGAAAAGTTTCCACTGCAGTGAGTTCTCAAATGGTCCATAAAAGGGCATAAATTGGCTCTTTCATTTCAGAAAAATAAAATGCCTTCCCACTTGATAGCACAAATAGCAGAACCCAAAGCCAGCTTTCGTTTAAGGTGTTTACAGGATTAGGTACGGCCGGAGAACAGGAGCAGAGTAGGGTAATGTAGGAGCCTCCACCTCCCTGCTGTGTCATGTACCTGGACCCAGAAGATCCAATCAGGTTTTATGTTTAAAAAAGCAAACAAACAACACCTTAATGGTTTAAAAAGCACTGGCAAAAAAAAGAAGCACCAGGAAATGTGCTGGTTTTGTTGCAGCCTAACAAAAAGAGAGAAAGCCTTTAATTTTAAGAGTTCCAGGGCTTGGTTTTGGTTGTTTTTTTTTTTTTTTCCCCGTTCTTTTCTTTTTTTTCAGTTATTCGCATGAGAAAATAACTAGGCATTCCAACGACATCATTTGGCAGAAATGAAATCTAAGTGCTCCAATTTGAGTTTCAATAAATCAGTACTAGAATTGGCTCTGTCACTCTATAAACTCTTGGGCATTAGCTTTTATACCCTTTTGGAACTGGCTGACTGCACTCTTAAGCACTCTGATCATGACGCAGTGATGGTTTCATCATGACATGTCCTAATCCAAAAAAAAAAAAAAAAAAGAAAGCAGGAGAATATTTGTATTACCCCCATGCTTCCCACCCCAGATGAGTAGGTTTTTAATGGTTTTGTTACAGCCTAATGAAAATAGAATAGTTTGTTTAACATTTACAGGATTTCCTTTCTTTTCTTTCTTGCTTTAAAAAAAAAAATCTGGAAAAATAAAAGGGCAATATGATACCACGCAGCAG
Organism: Colius striatus; assembly: GCF_028858725.1. Taxonomy (NCBI): domain Eukaryota; kingdom Metazoa; phylum Chordata; class Aves; order Coliiformes; family Coliidae; genus Colius; species Colius striatus. The sequence continues at coordinate 95,138,052 of NC_084759.1, read as the reverse complement.
CCACTGCTGTTAACATGATCTTTCTGTAATGGTGTGTGGAAAGAATGCACAACAAAGGAACTACAAAAGCTTTGTAAATATACATTGCCCATTTTGGCAGAGAATAAACGTGTCTGATTATCTTTCTGCTACTTCTGTAAATGATATTGCTCTTTTATTGAACAGATGCAAGCTCTTCTGAATCCAATTAAAGGCTTCTCAGGTGTGCCCATATGAGCAAATTTTGGATGCTGAGGTGCATGTCCGTTGGTGCAGCAGGTATTTCTGTCATAAAAGGCTACAAAAACCTGGTTATAAGTGTGTGTACATTGGGGGAACTATGTATTTTTCCAGCATAGATGCTGTCAGAGGCTCTTGGTATCACTGAATATGAAAAGCGTCGTTGTTTCTCTAAATGTTGTGGCAAAAGCATGAATGGAATTACAGCATTTCTAAATATTTTGCCTAATTAGTCTGTTGGGAAGAATTTGAACTCCACTTGTCCTGAATGTGAATGCAAAGCATTGACTAAACCCAAAACACGCTTGCTGGACATAGGGAAGGCCCAGGATCAGTATCACCAGACAGATGAAAATCCCAAAGGATGCTTTTCATGAAATTCTCCTTCGTAACCTTTACATCTTTGAGGGGTTTTTTGACTCTGAACCAGAAGCGTCTCAGATTACAAGCCTAGGTGGCTTAGAAGCATGTAATACAACCCAAACTGGAGGTGTAAGCCATTTCAATAGAAAGTAACCCAGGAAAAGAATGTATCTTTATAAAACAGCTATACCCTGTTAAGCGTAGCCCCAACAGCTGTGATCCCCTCTGCTTATTCAAAACCAAAACTTACTTTCTGTGGCAGAAAAAGTAGCTGCTTTCCCATGAGAGAGAAGAGCTGGAGCAAGGAACTGCCTTCTGTTCCATAGCCATTACTGTCAGGGCTGGAAACAGTGGGGTGATGAGTGATCAAAGGACTTTATTGCTGTGACACAGGTTTTAAAAGAAAAGATCCTTAAATGCTCTGTCTGCCTTTGGTCCACTGCTACAGCTACTAACACAGTCAAAATAACAGTGAAGGGCAACGGTCAAGTTTGTCAACGGAGACATAGCCCTCTTTATAGGGAGATCTTCCTGGGATCTTCCAGTTCTCGGAAAGCTCTGGAGAGTGATATGAGCCCTCCTCACTGCCTTTCTGCCAACAGTGGACAGCTCTGCAGAACACAGTTGTGCTTGGGTGTGTCTGAGCAGGTCGCTGTACTTTTTCAGCATAAATCTCTTTTAAATAAACCCTGCATCTGGTTGGTAGGTGTGCTTCATCACATCGTGTCTCCAAGGACTGGGAGCCAGCAAAGAAGAGAAACAGGATGATGAGGCAGCTCAGGGGTAGTGAGTGGACATAGCAATAACATTACACACACTGTTGAAGCAAATGAAGATCAGTTTGGGCTCATTCTTCTTATATGGGTAGATGTCAGACCTTCTGTTATCAACTTCTCTTCTGTTAGAAGGAGGGATATTTACCCCTCTTTCCAGAATTGTCCTGGTCAGTTAAGAGGAAGTCTATTACATGTGATAGAGAGTTCTGGGTGCCAAAAGCTTTTCCAAGTACTTCTTTCTGAGTGACACCTTGGTTGTCCTTTAAGTGTCTGCCTGTTGCAGAACACCTGAATGATCTCCATCTGGAGATGAATCTCGCTTTCTGAACTTGGACAGATGACAGAGGTGCTGATCCATTTCAGAGCAGAGAAGGCCCAGATCCCAGCAAAAAAGATGTCCCACTCCTTGTCCATAGGCTAAGCCTACCTGTGCAAGTAAAAAATACACACGCTGTTGTGTGTGATGTGCAAGTCTGCAGGTACTTAGCACAGTGAACAGGTTAGTAGGTGGACATAGGCTAACCTGCTGTCATCTGGTGAATGAATTAACAATCTGCTAATAAATTCCATTCCCATTAGGTTCACTTCTGGCTCCTAATGCTATTCCCCTCCTCTTGCTCCTGGCCAGCCTGAACCCCTCTCCCCATTACCTTTTCTCTATTTCAACCAACTCTTTACCTGTCTGAGGAACAGAAAGTTCCAGTTTCTCACCTCTTGCTTTTGCACTTTCACCTTATACCTCACCCTGCTTTTGCAAAGGCCATCTCTGCCTCCTGCAGCAGGGTCCTGATTTTACCCCCTGACAGCCTTTCTGCCCTGAGGGGTTGCGCTCCTGCCTCTCCAGCCTGCGGGTCCTACTGACCAGTGCCAGAGGCAAGGGGTGTGAGCAGGACTTGCTGCTGGCTAACTGTCCCAGTGGAGAGTCTGGCACAAGGCAGCACTGTCTCACTGATAGTGTACAGCAAGATTACCAGGAAAATGCACATTCAATGTGCAAAGGAAACAAAATAGTCATATTGAACTAGCAGAGTTTTACTGCTCACTGTGAAGAAGTTGGCTTATTTTCTACTCACATTTTCACACCATAACATGAATGGGCTTGCATAGTAGGGATGATTCTTCCAAGTCACCTTTTTATGATCCTCTGAAAACATGTAGGGTAAAGTCTTGGCTCTACAGAAGGCACACCTAGCATCAAGGTGACATCTAGTCAGTTTAAATAGTACCCAGTGACTTCCTGAGTAGATTCTAGAGTCCTCTAGTTCTTGTGCATTCAGAGAGCTAACCTCTAATCCATGCTGGGTGGATTAAGAATCATGTATACTGTGAAGATGGATTTGTTACACTCAAATAAATAAAAACCTAGAAAATGAGTATGTTGAAAATTTCAGAAAAATGAGTGTGAGGAAACAAAATTGGTGAGGAACTAAAACTGGCAAAAATGCCTACTTAAGGGGGAAATAGCCAAGAAATCCTGTATTAGGGAAGCTTGTTAAATTAGCAACCTGTTGTGTCTGATATTGTAAGGCTATTAGCAGGCTTCCTACTTCACTGTTTTTCACTGGGTTTGTTAATGCATGCTTCAGCCCTGTGATTACTTTTTCAAGTGATTTTAATGTGTGAATTTCTTCTTTATTTTACTGTGGCCAAGATTAATTCTCCGAAAAGTGGGTACTGCCAGGTAAGGTGTTCAGTATGTAAAAAGCATCTTTTAGCCACAGCCATCATGCATTGTTATCAGTAATATGTCAAGGCTTTTTTTATGCTTTGAGCAGGAAATAATCACGAGATCTCAGATGCCTCAGTGAGGTTACACTCACCAAATGCAGGCACTTCAGGGGACTTTTTGCATTCAGAACCTCTTTGTGAGTCAAGTAAACCACTGAACTATCCATTTCTCAGTGTAGCCAATGTTTGTGGTAAATTATTATTTGGTTACATTCTCATTTGCCTGAAGGTTTCTATCTAAGAGCTGAAATTTGTTCTTTTATTTCAGGAAGTTTTCTAAATAGGGTTACAGCAAATGGCCCATGGCAATCCTTAATGCCAATCTTTCACACACTTAAGAACATTAGGTTAAAGGGAGGACAAATACCGTATTTGCTCATGTAATTGATATATTCCTCCTTTCACTTTCCAAGATTTTATCCACAAAAGCAAGGATATGGCCATTATGCACATTGTTTCTACGACTGCTGGTAAACTTGCTCATGATCAGGCAGCACAAGAGTGTGTCATGCCATCAGGTCTGCATATGACTCTTGCCTTTCAAGACAGGACTGGGAGGTGAAGTTTCCGCTCCTAGTGTTTCTCAGACTTCCCAAGTATGTGCCGACTTTGGGCCATCTTTTCAAGAGTGTACTGTGGTTCAGAATTCCTTGTTTCAGAGTTACCAAGTTGAGGTACCTGAGATTTTATTTTTGGACCAAATGAGTTCTCAGAGCACCATCTGGAATTGCTGGCTGCCCAGCAGAAAGTCAGGCTCAAGTGAACCCTGCTTGATGGCATGCAGAATCATAGAATCATAGAATGGTAGGGGTTGGAAGGGACCTTTAAAGATCATCTAGTCCAATCCCCCTGCAGAAGCAGGTTCACCTAGATTAGGTCACAATAGATGCTGCTTTTGAAGATGCTGGCTTCCATCTTGCTTTTCTTCCTGCAAATTTCTGTGACTATTAATATTCCTCATCAGGAGATAATTTAGCTGATACTCTTTCTAGTCTCTTTGGGCTGTTTCTGTTTGACATACAAGGTGACTGAAAGTGTCAGCCTTCGGGAAATTTTAAATTAAGCACAAACTGCATCTTCTTGCTTAGTAACATAGCCTGCCAGTTAAGTTCAAAGGGGCTCTTCTGACTTCTTGGGTGTGTACCTGAGTTATTGAGTACTTGCCTAGAAGTAGGGAATAGGAAATGCAACTAGATAACATGGGGAGACACTGATGAATCTTCATTTGTAAAAATGGCAGTTTAACAAAACTTCTATAACGTTGACTTCTGGGACTGAGTCCATCTGGAATAAATAACTTTTATATAACATTTGGGGTCTAAATTAAGAGCTGGATTCTGCCTTTGGCTGCCCCCTGAGTAAGAGGGCAGAGAAGCACAGATGGTAGAAAAGCTCAGTGTAAAGTAGTGACCTTACATGCAGTATGACTGCCCAGCCAACAAATCTGCTCCCTGCCCTAGAAGATATTGCTCATATAGCAGACTGCACACTGAATAACTCTTAGTAGCTAGAAAATAGCTAATGGGCTATTTCATGTGTTAGCATGTGCATGCATTGTCCTCAGCAGCAAAACCAGCTTTTGATACAATGTGCAATCAGTTGCTGAAAAGAGGACTAAGGAACATCCCATGGCACCAGAATACCTGGTGCAAACAGATCTTCAATGATTGTGCTCTTTCTGAATTGAGACACCCAATGTGTTAGTTCTTTGCTGACTGGAGCAAGGTGCAGGGGCAGAATCGTCCCTAACACTTAAATGACAACAATCAATTGCTTTAAATACTTTTGTGCAGGATTGGGCTTATCTTCTTTGCACTGGATGGGCAATATTTTAAGACTAGGGAGTGAATGTACCACCTGCTGGAAACAGACCTTCCAGTTGAAACAGTAGAGGCAACTGAGTGCCCTTGCATGACAGTTCTTCACTAAATGGGGAATAAAAACAAAAGGAAGGAATATGTGACCTTCCAACCTTAAGCTCTGCATGCCATGTGGCTGGTGGGAGGCATTAGCAAGGCTCCACTGTTCATTGTTGTGGGTGTCTTTATGAACATTAGTGACAGAGAGCCAGCAGGATAGCAGTAAATACAGAGAAGCACCCAAATCCACATTAACACTTCTCCACTGACAACAGAAAATATATTGGAAGTGTTAGTGTTTTTCAAAAGTTATGGGTTGAATTCGGTCTGCAAAGCAGAGGTATTTAGGGCCATGGTGACATAATATCTCCCATCGAGTAAGCAGTATTTGCAGGGGACTATGTACAAGCCAGCTATATGTGTGCTCTAGCCATACTTAAAATAAACCTACACATACTATCACTTTCTTATTTTGGGAACCAGCTAAAGGGAATAAGGACTGCAGCAGCTACATATCAGTATATACTGCACATATGCTGATTACTCCCACTCCTGATTACTCCCATTCTACTCAGCAGTTGCTAGTGTTGTGGAGAGGCATAACTCCTGATGTTTTGGAGAATGCAGAAACAGAGTAGTCAATGTTTGCTTTGTACTCTCAGCGTTGTCAACCTACGTGATGAGTTTCCAGCTGCCTGTGTGCATGTAGAAGCAATCTGTGTGCAAACAGGTAACTAGGTTAAAACTCCTTGCTACCATGGAAGAGAAAGGTATATTTATTGACAGAGGGGCACTTCAGCCTTGATCCAAGCTTCACTGAAGTCGGTGGGAATCTCTAATGGTGTTACAGTTGCAGACTTACAATCCTAGAGGTGGCAAAACAACAGTGGAAAATATGCACGATGCTCACTCAGCAAAGGCTACAAACCCTAATGCCTACCTTCCACAGAAAAGAATGTGTGTGCTGGTTGAGCTGGTAGAGATGAAAAAGTAAATACTTTGGGATAACGATGCTGAGTCATTAACCATGTGATGGAAACAATTCATCCTGTTATCACCAGCCAGCTCCACCTCCAGCCTCCCAATAGCTGGGGGATGCTAAAGTGCTATCCCTCCTCCTCGGAGCCTTTTGTGCTACAAGTCCGCAGGAGCGGGCACTCTGGTGTATGACTCATAGCCTGGGCACTGCTTTAGCTACTATAATACTTTCTTTTCAGACCCTTGCATATCTAACGCAGTTGGGAAACTCTGAAATAAGTAGCATGGGGAGGGGAGAAAGATTAACTCCCATTTTTTTCTCTTTTATACATTTAAATTAGTATCTGAAAACTAACTTTAGAGGAGACCTCAGCTTGGTCTCTAGAATTCTAAGTCTCAATTTTCACATCTATTTCAACATATGCCCCATCCTGGATGTAGGTACGTACATACTGTAGATGCTAGTTTGCATATAGAAAAGCTATTTGTGCAGATTAGGAGGTTCAGGAAAAGCTTTTCTATATGCAAACTAACATATAGATTTTGCAAATGTGTCATTAAGTGCTAGTTTATCAGAGACTTTTTGCCTTGCTTCCCTCCAAAAGACTGTATGCGTATGACTGAAATACTGCATGAGCTAGTAGTTGGAACAGGATTTTCTGATTCTTCAGTAATTTATATTTACTTCCAGCTAACAATGAAAATTTCTTACAGTGCACAACTTTCAGCCTACTATGGATTAAAATGCATTTTGGAAATCTCCCCAGATTCCTGGCACATTTATTGCAACAACTCAAAAATATAGAGCGTTTGGAAACTTTAATCTTCACATTCCTGTAATAAGAAAAGTTGTATAATCCATTTCTGAAGGACAAATCCTTATGAAAATATTGCAACCATCTACTGATAGTAGGCTTTCTTTGTATTAAATCCCTCATCCATATTCAGTGGGGAAAAGCCTCTCCTTTTCTTGTATTGTAACATTTGTTTGCGAGAAGCACCCATGAAAACTCAGCAGCCTGTTTCTGAAGGTCCACTTTCCCCCTCTACCCTCCTTTTTTCTCCATGAAGCTGGCTTCCTGCGCTGGCACAGATTGTGGGTGGGCAAAGGTGGGATCAGAGCAGTGCCCACTGGAATGGTGAGCCATGTGGGAGAGGGGAGAGAGGCAAAGCTCAAGTCATGGTCAAGCAGACGGAAAGGCAGGCTTGAAGTAAGATGCGTGTGCTCCCTACTCTTCCCTATTTGGTGAACTTACCATGGTCCTGGAAGGAGCAGTTTTTCTCTAGCAGAGGTCTTATGGGTCATTTCCATCCTTCACTTTTAAAGTGCTAAAGTTAATGGCATTTTATTGCTTCTTTTCCAGTTCACTTCTAATAACTTGGCCTCTGTACACTGCAGCTGCAGATAAAATATATACTGAAGGAAAATTCCACAGAACATATTGTTTTTCACTTTCTCCTTGTTTCCAAACACCAGTCTCAGAGCATGCAATGCCAAGTTACATATTATATATTAGTCTTCCTTATTCTGTTCCCAAGTCCTGTATACAAACCTGTTTGTAAGGGCAGTTGAAGAGCAAGAAAAAAATGGATCATTCTTACATGTGCAGTACAGATAGTAAAACAGCTGAGCTGATCTGTTCACAAAGACCTAGTATTAGAAAGCATACAGCTTTCTGGAAAGGTGTGTTGTTCAGCAATCATCTAACTAAGGAGTGATCTTTGGATGCAATACAACACAAAAAAGTCTACCTGTTACCTGGATCCTTTCAGAGTACATTGTGGACACAGCCTGCGAAATTTAAGAAAGCAAAGAGAATCTGTTTAAACTGGAATAGCCTCTATGGATACTAAAGAGTGGTCGGTGGTGGCATAATGGGAAAAACTGGGATCGAACCTATCAGAACTTCAACAGGTTCAGTTCAAAACTTTGTCAGTCATCTGCTGTGTGATATCTATAATTTTATCCATAGATATAGCTGGACCTATTCCTATCCCTGACAAAATGAAAAGATAGATATACATTATCTACAGAAAAGTGAGATATAAGACCATTGTCCATATGATATGGAACAATTTCATTATTTTTAATTATTCATTTTGGTAGAATTACAAAGTGGCAAATGCTTCCCCCCTGCCCAAGAAAGGTAGGAAAAACCCCAGCTTAAAGCATTCCAGTTCCTTTGTCATTTTCATACTGATAATAGGCTTGCTCAGCTTCAACACTTAGAAATGTTTAGAGCCAGCCCAGGAAGTTAAGGTTAAAAAAGGCAAATTTTGCCTTAGCACTCTGCTAAAGGACATTTGTTGCTTCTTATGCATTTCTAATTGCAATTTCTACTGTTCTTTCCAGTGTGGCTGTCTACAGCTCCACCACAAATTCTACACAGTGCAAAGCTGCTGTTTCTTACAGGTAACTGAACTTCTGTTTCATTACTACAGTAATTTCCTTGTTGTTTTCTTACCATGTCCCCCGGTTCTGCAGCCCACACTCACCTGCAATAATGCTTTCATGAGTGTCCTGCTTACATCTCTGCAGCAGGTGTGACACAGTGCCACAGCAGTTTAAGCCATCAAAAAGACAAGGTTACAGTGATGATTGGTACTGCAGTTCCACAGACTATGCTAATGCTGCCACCAAAAACATGGTCTAACCTTGCCTCTGATGCTTTTCCTCAACTGTGCTTGTTCCTCCCATCTCTGCTTGCCAATGCTAGCATTTATTTGGCTGACTGTTGAGCCAAACCATGCATTTGATCTGGCTGAAAACTAAACAAACCCCACAATTTCTCCATCAACATGTATGCATATGTACACATGCATGCCTTTGGAATTATTGTAGAAGTGCTACCTTAGGCTGCAGACACAGGTCATCAAACCATAAATAGTTTGAGCTTTGTCCTGTTTCCTCTTTACAGAGTGCTTGGCACACACAAAGCACTAGACAAATAACAGCATTGCCATGGAAATGATCATAGCCAGTAAAGATGATTGCTATTATTCGTACCTTCTGAAATTGAAGGCTCTACTGTAAGATCATTTTATTGGTGCTCCAGGTAAGTGAAAACATCATGTCATTCGACTGTTGTCTACAGCTAAGACTTTAGTCTCTATTGCACATATTCTATGAGCAGAGAAATGACAGGGGTGTTGTAGGGGGCTTTCTGTCAGCAAAGAAAATCCCTGGTGTACATGCTGCCCAGAGCAGCCCCAGTGGTCGCAGTGGCCTGTGACCACTGTACAGAGGTTGTGCTCTCTGCTGATGCTGGTCTGTTACTGCTGCATGCCAGGGAGTGCTGGACAGCACAGCTTCTTTGTGTAGAGTTCCCTCTTTGTTCCCTATAGGAGTGGATGGTTCAGGCTCAGCTGAAAACCACTGCCTAAATAGGTGAGCAAACAAAGGCTGGCAGGATGTGGTCTTACTGTTCTAATTTTACATCAGGGGCTGCTGGCACAGCACTGAGCACAAGTAGCTGGCAATGCCAATGGAAACATGCCAATATTGTCAGCTGCTGCATTGCCAATATTGGAGGGGAAGAGAGTGTAAAGCACTGGGTATAATTATGTGCATTACTGCCCTATTAACATGAAGTAGGTGTTTGGTACCTTCTATCTTATAATCTAGATTTTCCATGAGAATTTGGGAATATGAAACATTAAAGAAGCGCCAGCGGAAAGAAGCGATCTTGAGAATTACTGATCGTATCGTATCCTCCACATAATTTTGTACAGGGAGGGAACTCTGCAGACTCCACTGCTAAAAAGCAAGGAAAGGAGTTGCTGTTACACCCTCAGTTATTCTGCTGAGATAGCACAAGTTGTTCTGCCTTGTAGACTTGTAACATCTTATTACACAATACAGACAATTCCACATCCCATAAAGCAATGATACAGTTCATTGTTTCATGGTGTCCATTCCTTTTGTATCTAATTTCACCAGTGGCATGCTAGAATAATTTTTTTTTTGGTATATCAGCATTCATAACATCTCTGCAAGGGGCTGACTTCCTACTTTTCTGCAACTGTCATCTGTTTTGCTCTATCTTCCACATATTGTTTTCCACACACATTTGCTATAGAAAGTGTCCTGTGACTTACCTAATCCTAACATATTTTGCTGATACACTACATAGTTCTGAAAGCAAAGTTCTGTTCTGATTTACCTCATTTTTGTTAGCATTGTCAATGCTGTAATTGCCCTGCAGGCATTGCAAGTCCCAGTAATTGTGACAGCTAGATCACCTTCCACTAAAAAAAGGTGTGACTCTTTCACAGAGACTTGTAGCTGCTGAAACAAGTCTGAAAATTCTTATTTTAACAGGATGCACTGTTGAGGATTATTGTAGTACCTCATAAAGACAATCTCATTTGATTCTCACTTGCTGGACAATAATGTGTGCATGCTCAAGTGTGTACACACACATACATGAGGGCTGAATCCGTTGCTGCCAGACACCGTGCTTGCCCTAACTTGCTGTGCTTAGTAACTCAGGTTCAACACACTCTTGCTCCTACCAAGCTTGCCGTGCTGTTCAATTTTGTGTTAAATTGTAGAACAGACCCAGCAGGGCTATAAATAGAAAGCAAATTCTACTGATTTTCCCCAAAGCTAAGAAGTTAGACCTTTTGGATGCAGATCAGTGTCTATAAGAAATGATGCTGTAAACTGTGTTAGATTTTGTCTCTTTTTTTTACATTACTTTCGTATTTTCATTCAAAGTAGGGAAGAAATAGCTGCTCCTCCATTTTTTCACATCCAGATATTCTTGCTTGCAGTGTTTTCTTCTAAGGCTTTTACTTTGCTACTTCATCGTGAATAAAAAAAGACTGAACAAGCTGGAGCATTTTCCCTCTTACAGATGAGACAGAGCTGTTTACTGTACCACATTTGAGTTAACTCTGCAAATTCACTGAAGGCAATAGGATAGCTAAGATGCCCTTAAGGGCATAAAAAGGCTAACAAACATAACTGGAAATGATGCATATGCTATTAAAATACCCCAGGGCTGCTCCTCAGAGGCCATGCTTCTTTCAGGTCTGGAGGTCAGAGTGTGCTTGCATTTCTATATGGAGCAACTTTCCTGCAAATATCATAGGGACAAAAATATGGAAGGCCTGATTCCTATTTCAGGCTTCTTGTCATGGTAGAATCCCATTTAAAAGTTCAGGCTTATTGAAAGTTTAATACTCATGAATGCAGAACTGGCCTGTAATTGTCACTAAGACAGACTTGTACTGTTCTGTCACTTCATTCACTGAAGAACTTGCAGGATATTATGCTGAAGATTTACTACAAGCTTCATTAGCTTTTCGAAAGACATTAAATTCTTAATGTAGATTGGTGTGAATGTAGCCATGATTTAAATACACTTGATTCATACACTTGTTTGGTTTACTGGGAATTAGATACATAGCTGAATATATTTACCATGCAGAGAGGTTGTATTACTTGCTATAAGTAATTTCACAGAATCCCATAGTTAAATTTAAAACATATAATAAAAAGGGAGACAGCAGATTACTTATTTAGTTTATGTGTTCCTGATATTGTATTCCATGAAAAAAAAAATTATAAACTTGTATCAATTCCTTGTCTTAAAAGAACTTAAATTACACTTGTAGCTGAATCGGACAAGAAAGAACAAAGTGATACCAAAACCAGAGGTATTATTACTGTGTTATATACTCATTGTTTAGCAAGAAAGTTTCATTGGGATAACTTAGTAAGATATTCTCTTTTTTGAAAAAATAAATGAGTCTGAGTGAGCCTGACATGTTGTTCCAAAGCAAATGACCCTGGTGACAGAAAGAACATTGGCTTACTCTCCTTTATTTGTATAATTTTTTTTTTGTATCAGGGAGATCTCCTATACTGTGGCTTTCCCCCATTGTGGTTTTCCCCAATATCCACTGAGATGTAGTATTTTTAATACTTTAATTTATGGTCATGGGTTTTTTTCCACCTGCACAGTTTTTCCTAGATGTTTAGAATCATAGAATCATAGAATGGTAGGGGTTGGAAGGAACCTTTAAAGATCATCTAGTCCAATCCCCCTGCTCAAGCAGGTTCAATTAGATCAGGTTGCATAGGAACGTATCCAGGCGAGTCTTGAAGACCTCCAAGGAAGGAGACTCCACAACCCCCCTGGGCAGCCTGTGCCAGGGCTCCCTCACCCTCACAGTGAAATAGTTTTTTCCTATGTTTGAGTGGAACTTTTTGTGTTCCAGCTTCATCCCATTACCCCTTATCTTGTTGCTAGCTACTATAGAAAAAAGGGATGCCCCAACCTCCTGACACCCACCCTTTAGATATTTGTAAATGTTAATAAGATCTCCCCTCAGCCTCCTCTTCTGCAGACTAAAAAGCCCGAGTTCCCGCAGCCTTTCCTCATATGAAAGATGTTCCATTCCCCTGATCATCTTGGTGGCCCTGCACTGGACTTTCTCCAGCACTTCCCTGTCCCTCTTGAGCTGAGAGGCCAGAACTGGACACAGGACTCCAGATGAGGCCACACCAGGGCAGAGTAGAGGGGGAGAAGAACCTCCCTTGACCTGCTGCCCACACTCTTCTTGATGCATCCCAGGATGCCATTGGCCTTCTTGGCCACGAGGGCACATTGCTGGCTCATATTTAGTTTATTATCAATCAGGACTCCCAGGTTTCTCTCTGCAGAGCTGCTCTTCAGCAGTTTGACTCCCAGCCTGTACTGGTGTGTGGGGTTGTTCCTTCCCAGATGCAGGGCTCTGCACTTGTCCTTGCTGAACCTCATGAGGTTCCTCTCTGCCCAACTCTCAAGCTGGTCAAGATCCCGCTGAATGGCAGCACAGCCTTTTGGGGAATCAGCCAGTGCTCCCAGTTTGGTGTCATCAGGGAACTTGCTGCGGGTACACTCTGTCCCCTCATCCAGGTCGTTGATGAAGATGTTGAACAAAACTGGCCCCAGAACCGATCCCTGTGGAACTCCACTGGCCACAGGCCTCCAATTCGATTCTGTGCCATTGATACCACCCTCTGGGCTCTGTCATTCAGCCAGCTCTCGATCCACCTCACTGTCCACTCATCCAAGCTACACTGCCTGAGCTTTCTGATGAGGATGTTATGGGAGACAGTGTCAAAAGCCTTGCTGAAGTCAAGGTAGATGACATCCGCTACTCTCCCTTCATCTAGCCAGCCGGTTATGCACTCATAGAAGGATATCAGGGTGGTCAAACAGAATTTCCCCTTGGTGAAGTCATGTTGACTCCCTCTGATAACCCTCTTTTCCTTCATATGTTCAGTGACAACATTCAGGATGAGTTGTTCCATCACTTTTCCAGGGATGGAGGTGAGGCTGACCAGCCTGTAGTTTCCTGGGTCATTCTTCTTGCCCTTTTTGAAGACTGGAGTGACACTGCCCTTTCTCCAGTCCTCAGGCACCTCGCCTGTCCTCCGTGATTGTTCAAAAATTATGGAGAAAGGCTTAGCAATCACATCAGCCAGCTCTCTCAGCACTCTAGGATGCATCCCATCAGGACCCATTGACTTATGAGACTTAAGCTTGGCTAACAAGTCTCTAATCTCTTCCACCCGGGGCAAGCCCTCTTCTGTCATGGCCATCCTGTTATCCTTGCTGGACTGGGCTTCCCGAGGGTCAGCCTTGGCCGTAAAGACTGAAGCAAAGAAGGCATTCAGTACTTTGGCCTTCTCTGCATCCTCATACACCAGGGTACCCTCAGTGTTTAGCAGTGGGCCCACATTCCCCCTGGCCATCCTTCTGCTGCTGATGTACTTGAAAAATGCCTTATTGTTGTCCTTAACATCCTTGGCTAAATTTAATTCTAGAAGGGCTCTAGCCTTCCTAGTTGCACCCCTGCATGCCCTGGCAATGTTCCTATACTCTTCCCAAGAAGTCAGCCCCTGTTTCCACTTCTCATAGATGTTTGCTTTCTGCCCGAGTTGTCCCAGCAGACCCTTGCTCATCCGTGGAGGCCTCCTACCTCTTCTTCCTTTCTTGCGCATTCGGACACACTGATCCTGGGCTTGAAGGAAGTGGTGCTTGAAGACTGACCAGCTCTCATTGGCACTTCTGTCTTCTAGAATCATATCCCATGAGACCCATCCAAGTAGATCTTTGAAGAGGCCAAAGTCAGCTTGCCTGAAATCCAGGGTCACGGTCCTGCTTTGTGTTCTGCCCCTTCCACACAGGATCTTGAACTCTACCATCTCATCGTCGCTGCAGCCGAGGTTGCCTCCAACCTTCACATCCCCAACCAGGCCCTCCTTATTCGTCAGTACCAGGTCCAGCAGCACACTCCTCCTTGTTGGCTCCTCAATCATCTGCAACAGGAAATTGTCATCAACGATCTGTAGGAACCTCCTGGACTGCGTGTGCTTGGCTGTGAGGCCATCCCAGCAAATATCAGGGTGGTTGAAGTCTCCCATGAGGACCAGGGACTGTGATCGTGAGGCAGCTCTCAGCTGTTCGTAGAAGGCCTCATCCGCATCCTCCTCCTGATCAGGTGGCCTGTAGTGGACTCCTACAACAATATCACCTGCCTTGCCCTGCCCATTAATTTTTACCCATAAGCACTCTACCCGCTCCTCATCCCCACCCAGGCACAGTTCGGTACACATTAATTGCTCCCTCACATAGAGAGCAACTCCACCTCCACGCCTTGTCAGTCTGTCTTTCCTGAACAATATATAACCCTCCATGGCTGTGCTCCAGTCATGGCAGTTGTCCCATCATGTCTCTGTGACCGCAATGAGGTCGTAGCCCCGCATCCGCACCCACATCTCCAGTTCCTCCTGCTTATTCCCCAGGCTGCATGCATTTTTACAGTGTTTTCTCAATTGATGTGACACATGAAAACAAACCAAAACCTGAACAATCTTGGTTTTGTAAGATCTGGGTGAGTTGTCTTGGCAGAGCTGAATCTGCAAAGAGGAGGAGAAGGGAAGAGTGAGTGTTTTAGAAATCTGTCGGGAGTCTTAGTTCTTAAAGGTCATGGACGATCCTGGTCTATCATCAGAGAGCATTCCTGTGGTCTGCAGATTTTATTAGGTGCCTACAACTGCAAGACCTTAGGACCAAACGTTGGTTTTGTACCCAGAAACACCTTCACATAAGAGATGATCTTCATTAAAGTGTTTTCGCCACAGTAATGTTTTTTCTTGTGTAACTAACAAAATGCAGAAAGCTTGATGTTAGACAAGGATGCAGTCCCACATTGCTCTTGACTGTGCTAGGTAAGATTATTCTAATGATGCAGAGTTAAGTGGGCGAGTCAAAATGTTTGCATGTTCATTAGGAGGAAGTGGAATGGTTTCTGAACTGACTCGTAGAGAAAGTATTTCTTGCCACTTGTACAATGCGGGGTGATTCTTTCATGCTTCCTTGCTAAATGAAGGGGCAGTGCTTCAAAGAGCGGCAGTAGCTGGTGTGCTTGCTAGCCTCCTACAAAGTTTTTCCTGTCCCACTGGGACTGTGTTGGTCCTGCCTGTTTTCAGATGGAGCTGTTCAATTTTTATTTAACCAGCAACTAACCTTCTATAAGCTATCTACCATTTCGTCGTGACACAATTGACTCTGTTGAGAAGTGAAGAGCCAAGTGATTCTCAAAGTCATTCCAGTCCAATGTATATCAGGCTGTCTCCTAACTTTTCCAAGACTTGTGTTTTTCCCTTGTGAAAAGTAAAGGGACATTCACACATGAATCTATAATTTTATTCCAAACCTCCAAATCTTCCAGATCTTGGGAGAGTTCAGACAAATGTTCTGGCTTATATTTTCACTTTGGAAGTCTCATTGTTGTGTGGGGTTTTGAAATGCTATCAAAAAGACATTTTGGTACTGAATTCTCACCCAGAGAGAAACACAAATTACCAGAAATTTTGTAATAGTTTTAGAAAGAATGTTACTCTTAAATTCTTAAAACCTGTGTAATTCCCAGGTGACCTTATTTCCCATGCAGGTGATATCCGTAACATTAAACACCTGTAAGCACCCTGATCTTTGTAAAGGAGAGTACACTTGCACAAACATTAATTGTAGACATTGAGTAACAACAGCATTAGTCATCTGTAAAAACAGAACTTGAAGCTTCCGTTTGTAACAGTATAGGCATTGGCTTTATGTGTCAGGGGCATGAATAACTGTGTTATCCCAGTGAGGGAAAAATCTCTGATTGAAATTATTCACATTATACTGCATAGCTTTCTTAATGTAATATTGCTAGGACTAAATTCCCTTGTAGCATTACTCCAGTGAGCTCTGTTCACTGAAGTTAACACTGGGGAAAATATGGGATCCTGTTTGTTTTCGTTGCTCCACAGTAAAGAAATCAAGATATAGCAAGGCCTTTTTTTCTCCACCATAATCTTTCCCTGGCTGGCAGCATGAGAGGGAAACAGAGAAGGTGCCTGACGAATACTCTTTATGTCATGCCAAGAGAGAATTCCTTAATCTTGTGGAATGAATGATGTGGGATATATGACACTTCTCAAAGTGGGAGTAAAGCATGTCACAGCTAGCTTACTTGCCAGGCAGGCAGCCTGGGCAGGGGTATATTTTCTTCCTCACCTACTAAACATACTGGGCATAAACTGACTATTTCTCCCAAATATTGTTCTCTCTTTTTAACAGATTCTTACCTGCCCTGTCCTCTGTACTTTTGAGAAAGATAATGTGAGTTAGATTTTAGCTTTAACTATTTCTGGTTTGTTGAGTATTTCTAGTAACTCCACAAAGACCTACAGAGGCTATTTTTTCCATGAGGATTTTCCAGGCAAAAAATACTGCTGCATATTCTAGATAACATATGTGCACCAACTATGAAGTTCAAAAAATCATTAGACTTGCTCCCCAAGTTGCTATAGTTGGTCTGGGATTGCACAGTGAATCCAAAACATTCCTATTGCATCAGAGTTCCTGCATAGGAGCACAATAACTCTCGTGTTCCTTGGAAGCATCAGCCTCGTAGTGCAGGAAGCATAGAGGTGATCTGCAGGTGTGCAATAGATAAGTCAATAGTGAGACATCTATCAGCCATGCTCACAGTCACAATTCTGGTCAGACTGTCTGATATCTGAAAATTCTGAAGAAATGCCTAGACGTAATTTTTTAACAGAAAAAGAATAAGTGTCCAGGGAAACCTGGGTATGTGTTAACCTGGTGCAGAACTTACTGTCTTCATAAGAGAGGCAGAAGCAAAGGCTGGCTGAACATTCTTTGCTTTAATAAACTAGAAGTTGGGAAGAGAATAATCTGAAGCCATGATGCAGGGCGTCCCCTGGGAAAAAGAAGACAGGTGGACTCCACTGAAACAAGGGAGAATTGCATTTGGTGGTTTATTTTTTGCTTTTCTCATACATTTACAAGATTATGATCATACATATACATGACAGGGCTATTAATAGAAACATAATAGCATGGGATTTGCATGTCTGATTTATAAGGGTGATGGGATCAAATCTCATCACTTCTCTAAATTAATCTGGGTTAGGGATTCCTTTGAGAAAATGTAGGTTTAAACTAGATTAAACAATTGAATCAATTTAGATTTCCTTGTTCATGTTATTATAGTTCCACGAGACAATTTATTATCAGCAAATGCCCTCACAGAGAACACGGCAAACAGCTGTAAAGCTAAAGAGAGGCATTACGCATGTAGGAGGCGTCATTTTAATTGCACAGAATAACATTATCACTTTCCTAGCACTAGAAAGATGCCTTAGCAATATACATAGTCTGTGGTCATTGCCACCATAAAATGCAACCTTCACACGAGTTCTCTGTAAAGGAAACCTAACTGTTGAAACAAATACTGTTGCAGTATGACAACAGTGCAAGAAGATGGATGATATGGGTGTGAACATGAGAAAGACCTGGGTTTTACTCCCACTCATGTCATACATGTTTTGTGCAGCTTGATGCGTGCCATTTCCCCCTCTTTGTACCTTTGCTGCTTTTCACACCAGTTTCTTGGCTTGGCTATTCGGAACAGCAGGCCCCCAGGACAAGGACAAGGTCTGTTGCCTCCCAAACGTTTGCAAAGCAATGCAACAAAAACAGTCTTTCAGGTTCACGACAAAACCTTTCAGTGCTCCCATAAAGGAGAAATGCTAGTACTTGGTTGTCTCCCAGGTGATGGGATTTCAAGCTCCTTTTGCCAGAAATGCACATGATGTAGCTTGATTTTTTTTTTCATGAGTTACCAATGAAGACTTAATATTTGTTTTTCACCTGTAACAGGAAACTACTGCAGCAGTAATTCAGACATTCTGGCACAGCCTTTGTCTATTTTCAATTGTGGAAGGTAGAAATAGACGTCAAGAAATTATCTAGGGGTCAGAAAAAACCTTTCAAAGTTTGCATCTTAGATCCGGTTTCTTCTTCCCTGCTGTGACGTTACATGTGCTGAAAAGAACTTATTGGGAGCTGAGAGATGCTTCATCCAGTGATGACACTCTCAGGATGCCATGACTCCCAGCTCCACATATGCCTTTCAAGTATGTATCTACAAGTTAATATGTGCACTTGTCCCGCAAGCTGTTGCCATTGGGATCTAGTACTTCTCTCCTCAAACACACTCAGCAATATCAAAATGATACCTTTTTCATCTGTGTTTATTAGTCTCAATGACCTCCACCGGCACCAAGGCTTTTCACTCCTAGCTAGGAAGTTTTTCCTTACATATAGCAGAAACTGTGATTCTAGGTACTATTCAAGCTCCTTGCTCACCTCTAAGCATTGAGAGTTACCTACTGCCTTCCACTGAACAGCTACCTTTTACATATTTGAAGACTGTTCATAATTTTTCTTCTTAGTCCTCTTTTGTCTAGATTTAAAAAATCCAGTTCTTTAAGATTTCCCTCTAGGATCAGCTTTTTAAGACTTTCAGTACTTTTTGTTGCTCTCAGAACTTTCCCTAATTGCTCATTTCTCTCTTGAGTTCAGTGACCAAAGTAAATCAGTCCATTTTCCAGTTTGAGACCTCTCCGGTGAGGAGGAAGAGTGGAGAAATTCTTTCACATATCTTACCTAGCCAATTTATACATTTCAGCACAGTACTTGCTTTTCCACACCAGTATGGCATTGTTAATTCTTAGGCAGCTTGGGCTCTTCCAAAATTCCCAAGGCACTTTTGTGCAGGTCTTTTGCCATGTTGTCTGACCTCCATTTGGGGGTTTATTCTTACCACAGTGTTCTTACTGCGTTGAATCCTATGGTTTTCAGACAATTTCTTCAATAGATCAATTTACTTCAATTGATCAAGATCCCCTACTGTTCTGTGATTCAGTGATCTAGGTGAACTTTAGCAGGGGGTTGGACTGGATGATCTCTAGAGGTCCTTTCCAACCCCTACCATTCTGTGATTCTGTGCTGCTAATCCTGCCAAGGTGTTAGAACTTTTTCTACAAATTTGGTAGCCACGCTCGATATGCCATCTTCCAAAAACCAATGAAAACAGTGAGTAGTATGAGTCCTGAGAAGGACATCTGCTGAACTGCTTTCCATAATTCTTTCTCTTCAACAATGAAACTACAATAATTTCTCTTCTAGTATTTTTTTTTAAAGCAGATATGAGTCTACCTTACAATAGTTTTGTTTTAGCTCGCTTACGAGAAATCACAAGAGACTGTATTGAAAGCCTTGTTCAAATCAAGATATGTAATATCTATTGTCCGTAAGACCTGCTACTTGTCAGAGACGGAAATTAGCTTGGTTCAGCATGATTTGTTCCTGGCAAATATTTCTTGGCCTCTACTTATCATTTCATTATTTCCCACACACAAAAGAAAACGTTGTTTAATTATTTGTTTCAATGTATTTTCAACAATTCCAGTTAAGCTGTTTTCCTATCTTCTTCAAGCTGCTTTTCTTCTTTAAAAACAGGTGTTGCAATCACCTATCACTGGTCTTACATTCCCCAGGTTGTGGGAAAGGAAGCTTCATGGCTCTAGGACTGAGTATCCCATGTGCTCCCAGTTGGTTTCTGTCTGGCTGACTGGAAAATAACTGACTTTCTGACTTGCAGTCTGTTCTGTTCTTTGTGTTATTTAGCCTTAAACTGCTGACTGTAGTTAAGTCTTTTTTCTGAGGAGTGAGAGGAAAAAGACATTGACGACTTTGGCTTTTTCTGTGTCACCTCTTACTAGCTTTCCATCCTTGTCAAAGGGTAGAGGTTTGGTTTTTTTTTCCATTGTCTTGCTCTTAAGACATAGAAGGCTTTCTTTTTATCCTCTTTCCTTTGCTAATTATATTGAATTTTTTGCCTTGTCCTTTCTGATTTTATTCTTACAGACTCCTTTTATCGTTTTATTTTTGTCCTTAGTTTGCTGCAATGTATGACCACATTGGAGGGCTAATGAGCCACTTACTGAGATTTAAACAAGTTGCTGACTGTAAGCTGGGGCACAGAAACTGATGATGTGCCTGCTGTGGCTCTGCAGCTTTCTTTCCAGTGTCTATCTCTACCTGCTCACGCAATTATAGATGCTTCCCCATCATCTTGTATTCCCTATAAACTCCTATTTGTGACAATTACTTTTGGACTTATATCACTGATCTACCTCCTTACCTTATTGACACAGCTGAGTCCTCTCTTTCCACTTTTTCTCCTGGCCCCACTGGCGCTCAGCAGTTCTTGAAAACTCATCCAAGCCCTCCTGCTGACTCCACCCTCCCAACCACACATTAATTTCCAGTGTGCCAGAGCCAACGCCTTTGCCTGGAAGAACTGGACCCTGGACGCCTCCACTGTCACTCCCACCACTATGCAGCCGAATTTGAGTTGCTCATGGTCCCACCTGACAGATCCATTAACATACATGCAAAGGAGTGGTAGAGAGTCTCAGTGAGACGGCCAAGTGAGTTACAGCAACCTTACCGCACCATCTTGGATTTGGATTTTTGGTGGGCAGGACATCTTCAGGGGTATCAGGCTGAACAGTCTCTCCTTAGCACAGAAAAGAATCACCAGCCATAAATGCATTTTGTTATCTCTTAAGTGTGATGGTTTTAAGATGGGCTTGGGTTGGAATTATTTGTAGTTTAAGGTTTCATCGTTCTGATTACTTGACTTGAGACAGACAGTATTTCAAGAAGTTGATGCATTCTTCATTCAAAGCACTTTATATGTCTAGCACCAATTGAATTCAGCTTCATCCAGGATCATTCAGCACTTCTGCAAACTAGACCACAAAATAGCAATTCAGATACCGAGAAACTAGGAGCAGGAAATTCATAGCCACCTGCAAAAAATGTCATTTAACAAGGTGTGGTTTAACTGACATCCAGCATCATAGAAGAACTATGTGGCAAAGGAGGGATTGAATATGTTCCTAAGGCAAGGCTCAGCCGTTTTAACCAAGAGCTCATCCTTTTTCACGTGGTCTTGTACTGTCATTTACTGCATGTCTTCCATTTGCTGAAACAAATGTGAAAAAGCTCCTGTAGACAGCAGCCTTCTTCACTATGTAGTCCTGACACAGCTCCAGAGAAGCTCCACCCTGAAAAATAAATGTGGCAGAGATCCCATGGAAAGAAAAATATGCAATTATATGCTTTGCATATGCATATGCAAAGGAGAGAAAGGAGAAAATAACACTCCTCATTATGTAGCATTGATTTTGCAACCTAGTCCTCATCTAAGGCAGATTTCATATGTGCAATTATCTAGCTTTTAAAAAAGCAAAGAGACAAAAGAAAAAAATTAAATCCCCTTCCATCACACAGCATCATATTGTTGTAAATGTCATTAAAGCCTTTAACTTTGCTGCAGAGCTCCCTGCCACTCTGAGCTAACAGGGAAACTGGTAACAGCGGTGGGTTGTCAGCTGTGCGTGGACAGGAGGAATATTAGACAAATGTACTTTGTCTGAGGATTCACAGGTATTTGCTGGCAGAAGAGGACTGGTGGCGGGGGAGAAGTGGAGGTGGAGAATCCAGAAACCTCTGGTTTTGTTAGAAGGTCTGAAACACATAATTCTTCTTGTTCTCTTCTAGCACAGCCCATTCAGCTTCCTACTACCCCATCCTTCCCTGTCCTAGTCTTCTTCACAACTGCCCTTCCTTCACCCTAGTCTTTTTCCACCCATTCCTACTTCTCCCCTTCCCCTCCCCCTCTCTTTTACATCCTCTCATTTGATCCTTCTCCCAGCTTGAGCACAACACGTCACAATCTCCTCCACATTCCTTCCCACTTGTCCCTGCTGTGGTCTCTTTGGCCCGTGCTTTACTCTGACAGTCCCACTTTTCCTTCACTTCTCAACTCTGTTTCCTTTTAGTCCTTCCTCTAGGAGCGTCGCTGCCCATGTGTCTAAGAGCCAGATTTGCCAATCAGATATTTCAGGAGCCCTATGTACAAGCTTACAACAGCTTGTAAGCTTATCTATTAATACTACCTCCTTCACTTCAGCTTTGCTCACTCATCTGCTCCTTTGGGACCAGATGACTTCTGACCCAGCTCCACCAGTCACCTCTTTGGAGTGTGTCTGGACCACAAGCACTGCCATGACTGCAGAGTCATGCAGGTATTCCCCAAGCAAACTTTGTACTCCCTAGTCCACCTACTGTTACCTCAAATGTATAGTGCTCAGCTACAAACCTTACTCACAAGGTGAGTATATACCAGGGAGAACAGGCATCTATCTGTATCTATATCCATACCTGTATCCCCAACTATAGTCTATAGACAAACACTAGTACAAGCAAACAAAACCACACTTGGCAGTCTAATTACTCTTTCCACAGGCAATCCCTCTTTTCTACTGACACCTCTGAAAATCTGTCCTGACCCGAAGTTCAAGACAGCCAACAGCATCCTAGTCCTAAATTTTGATTTTAGTTTGATATTGTGCAGAGTACCACAGCTGGAAAGGAAAGCTTTTATTAAGAGGAGAGAATTGGCTTTTCTGTGGCGCACAGAATACTTGTTTCAAAACTAGGTATATTCCATCATAAGAAAGGGATCAGGGAAGCTCAATATAGTTGTGCTTAGAGAGGTTATTAATGGTGATTTAGAGGTTTTAAAAGTGTAGTATTTTTTCGTTCATTTCCCCCTTTAATCTTACCATGCTGGACTAGTTTCTTTGTCAGGAGTCTACGAGATATTGCATGATATTTTTTAATTCCCTAAAACATTTCCAGCAGCTTTTTTACAGAATAGGTTCTGTATTTACATATGCATATGGACATATTTTTACCTTGTGCTTTATCAAGAAAGAGTGACATTCATTAACACTCTCTGTGCTGCTCTCTGGCATAAGGATGGATGTGAAAGACACTAAGATGCAGAGAGAACAGTTTGCCTTTGTAGCACGTCCAACCTCCAGCATCAAAAAGTCATGACTTGAGCCTTTCAGAAGTCAAAAGATTACACTTTTTACTTAAAAAAAAAATCTATATTAGAGGAGTTTATATTTTTTTACTAGGTACTTATAGCATGGCCACTACATGTTTTTCAGACGTTCTACAACCATGTGCTTTTAAATATTAGATGGGATCTTCCTGTGCTCTTTGGATACTTGTGCTTAGTGCTTTGAGGAAAAAATAAACTTGTGAGATTCAAGGTCACTCACACCTGATGGACAAAGCACATCAGTAGTGAAAAAGTCAGAAAGCACCCACAAAGGAACTCTCACAAAGATACGAGATGTCACAAATGTATTCAGCAGTTAGTCTATGTGCAAGTGTGCACAGCTATAACACAGGTGCGATGCACGATACCAGATGCCCATATATGTGTGGCATGCAGACACAGATACAGTCACTGCATCTGTGTTGCTCATGTGCATAAGAGACCCTGAGGCGTATACATCTCATTCAGTGAATATATATAGGAACGCCTGTCTGGGAGCATGTTCAGTACATCTCACACACAAGTGTTTCTGTGTGTATGAGCAAGTCTAAGGCATAGATTTAAGCAGAGTCCAACTTTCAGTCCTATGTTTGTGGGGTCTTTGTATGCAGCACTGAAGTATCAGTGTGGGTGGAATTCACAAAACGGGGACAGGGTTTGTTGGCCACATGCAGATGTGTATTTGTGGGGCTTGCATGTATAATGCAGTTAGAAGTATAAGTGGTGAATATAAATGATATATCCAACTGAGAATTGAATAATGACATTGGAAAGCAGCGCTAGATATTTCAGTATATAGACCTGGAGATTTGCATAAAGTTCTGCTTGTGTGAAAGACTTGAAGGACTGAATGCGTTTCCTTTTTTTTCTGGCAGAGGAGTGTTTTAAGCTGGTAGAGTGTTGGTGGAGTGACGGGTTTCATGCTATGGGAAGAGAGCAGCGTGGCTCATGCGTGACTGTGCCACCACTGGCAGGCTGCACCAGGAAGGTGGGAACGGCTGTCCGATGGTATGTGTACAGCAGGGGTACCTGGGCATTCTCACCTCCATTTGGGACCATCACTTACAAATCATCTGGATTTCTTCTGGAACTGACTGGGCACCTGTTGAGAACAAAGCAGCAGCTCAAGCCAGCCAACACCATATTAAGAAACAAGCAGCAAACAAAGTAAACCAGGGAGGGCTTGTACGTGGTGAGCACCAACAGGCAGTAAATTATACTTGTCAGCTGAAGGGCAATTACTGCCTAAACACTGGCGGGGGGGGAAGGGTTTGGGAATATGTGTAAACACTCCTGCATAAGCAATTCATCCTGAACAGCTGATAACTTATGGCAGTACACAAAACAGCTCCTAGCACCCACACAGGCTTTGCTGTGCTGGTAGGGAACTACCTAGAACTTGCATCTGCTTAAGTCAAGGAAAGGCCCGCAGCACTACCAGTGCTGGCTTTGCTGCAAGCCACATGATGGGAAAAGTACTGGGAAAAGTTTTCTGTTAGCAACACCTTCACGTGGGATTAATTTCAATGATTGTGGTATCACTCCTGTGTAAGCTGAGCAAAAGCAAATGACCCTGCTTGTTGGTGTGGAATGGCATGGCTGAGGTTCCCAGATGAGATGCTGAGGCCTCTGTTGATAGGGTTGGGTATAGCCGGGTATTTCAGTAAGATTTTTTTAATCTTGAGATCAACTTTCTTCCCTGCTTTTTCCTCAGCCATGGCGTGGTGGCTCTGCTGTCTCATCCCCTAATTTCCTCTTTCAGAGAGCAGAGAGGGCTGAGGAATGAGGGCTTCAAAACCTTGGGCAGAAATCTGGCTTGAGCTTGCTCTTCTCAAAGCCAGTCTTTGTGTTGGGTGCTCTGGGTGAAGGTCTCTGCTGTGGAGGAAAGAAATACTGTTGAAGCAAGCCTATGTACCATCAGGCTCTCCAAATGCTACCCTTTGGTGGATGCAGGTGGTTGTAGGCTTCCGGCATGGCCACAGCTGGACGCTGGTGTCGGACGTGCTGCTGACAGAGGGTATTTGTATCGCCGCCCTTGATGGCTACATCTGAGTACAATGCTAAGTGTGCGAGCTGAACACTGTCAGCTGGGAAACGTTTGCCCAGAAGCTCCCTCCCCAGGAGCCCCCATGCACCAAGGCCAGCTGTCTTCCAGCCATGCAGTTTTACCTCGACCCTGCTGCTCCCTGAGTCCCTACACCTAGGCGGCCGTGGGTAGCCCACAATCTACCTGTGCTTCTGTCAGTGGGCAACAGGCACTGAGGCATCCCACGGTACCAGGACACAGATGGTTCTGAAGAGCTGTCGGTGCCCCACATGTATGATGCGGGACAACCATGGCACCCTCGCCTCGCTCTCCGGCACAGGGGTGCTTCACCCTCACCGTGCCATCTGCTGCCTGCCCACCCCGGTGCGTGGGGACTATGGCCGCAGGGCCGCGGCCGTGGGCGCCAGCGGCTGCGAGCCAGGCGCAGGGGCCCCCGCGCCACAGGCACAGTCCTCCCCCCCCCACCATGTGCGGTCTCGGTTGTGTGTGTATGCGGACGGGGGGAGCGAGGGGGCGGACACAGTGGAAATTTCCACTCCCTGCAGCAGCCACAGCCGCCGCCGCGGCGGCGGGAAGGAGGAAGGCGGGCGCAGGCCCTGAGCAGCCGCAGGGGCGAGGCGGCGCCCGCGGCCCGGCCCGGCCCGGCCGGCCTGTGCCCGCTCCCCGGCGGCAGGGTGTTCCCTCCCCGTTCCCCCTTTCCCCCCGGGCCGGGGCGGCGGGGTATCCCGCGGGCGGGCGGTGGCGGCCCCCCGGCGGGCGGGCGTGTGCGCGGCGGAGGCGGCGCTTGGCGCTGGCAGGGGGCGGTGCGGCGGAGCCTGCGCAGCCGCCGGCGCCCTTTAAGCCGCGCTGCCCGCCCGTCCGTTCGGGTGTCTGTGCAGCTTGGGAGTCGCGCGGCTAGAAGCTGTGGCCAGTACCGCCTGCTGCCGGGGACGCGCCTTCCTCCTCCGGTTCCCCCCATCTCCGGCATCGCCGCCGCCCCCTCTTCCCCACCCTCTGTCCTGCCGCATCCCCGCTCCTCCCGCCACAGCCAGATCTAAGATGCCCCGCTATGAACTGGCTTTGATCCTGAAAGCCATGCAGAGGGTGAGTGAGGGAGGGGAGACGGGAGGGAGGGAGCCAGGTGGGACCTGACGGACCCCCAGTTTTCGGCGTCTCCTCGCTGCCACCTTTCACCGCCGCCGCGTGCCTGCCTCCCCGGACGCCTGGCGGGGCAGGGGGCGGCCCGGCCTGCCCTTTCCCCAGAGGCAAGCTGTGCCCTCCCCTCCGTGCTCCGAAGCGGAGTTGCGCAGCGTGCTTCAGGCTCTTCTGTGTCTCTCTGCCCTTTCTCCCCTTCCTCTTTTTCTCTCTCTTTCCCCCTGCTCCTTTGGAGAGTTAGCTTAGTTACTCCCTTAGAGCCGCAGTCTCTTTCTCTTCCCGCCTCCCCTTTGGTCCGCAGGTAAGCAGATCCTACACTTGACTAAATAGATGCATTTCCCCCTCTTATCCTCTACCCTCCTCACCCCTTGCCTGCTGCGAGTGAACTTGGCCCTTTCCCTGCCCCTATACCTTAGCGCCAGCACGTCCCCCTCTTCCTCTGCAGCACCAGCGCTTTCCATTGCCATGTGCTTCCCTCCCCCGCCAGCACCTGCGGTGGCTTCGCTGGGTACCTTGCAGCAGCCCCATGCTAGGTCCTCTCACCCGAGGCAGGCCTTGCGGTGAGTTTTGACAGGGGAAAGCAAAGACTCGCTTCGGCAAGCTTCCCTGTGTGGGGTGACAGCTCCCTGACCTTTCCAGATCCCTCTACACCAGGGAACTCTGAAGATTTTTTCTAAATTTCTTTTTGTCCTGCCATTGCTAACACCAGTTGAGCTCTTGCTGATGCATCTGGTCGTATCGCCCACAGGAAGGGTAGCTAGCCGTTGCTGCTGTTTTTGGCGGCATGGTGATAAGCCGGGGTGTGAGCGAGTAGGGTTATAGATGCTCTTTCTCTTTTACAAGAACTGAATCAACGTTGGAGGTTTGTGTACTTATGCGTAAAAATAATAAAACAGAAGTATCTCTGTGTAGATGGGACCCTTCGTTCAGTAAATAATAGCCCATACTCACCCTTCTCTAGTACCTTCTATAGCCTTTGTTTATCTCCTGCTTTCCAGCTTAATATGCAGTGCTGGTGATGGAATGTAGCAGCACTTCTGCTAGGCTATAACCCTTCTGTTCTGATCCAGCGTGGACACACTTGCTCTTGCATGTAACCTTCATTTCAATGAGCACCTATATTTGCCGTAAGATAGCAGAAAGGAAAAAAGTGTTGCTGTGTTTGTTTTGTAGTTAGTGGAGCTTGTCTTCGTGTATTACATGTGCTACATATACTAGTACATTTCCATTCATTTTACATGTACCATCCACATGTCAGGGTTGGCTGCCTTTTTTTTTGTTTTTTTTAACTTGTCTTAACTGCAGAAGCTGTAGTTGACTTCTCAGGTGAGTCCTCTAGTGGAGAAATACAGCAATAGGGGGGAAAAAAATCCGATGACATTGCTGCACCGGCTCACAGAGCAGCATTCGCTTGGACAAAACACACTGCTTTCGGGTTGTCAACATGTGCCTCTTAATTTATCTTTTTCCCCCCACACCCATCCCCATCAGAGCGTAAGCCATAGGTAAGGTGCTGAGATGTTTTTTGTGTACTTGCTGTTAATGTGGGAGATGCATTATGCCATGCAGACGCTATAAATGCAGAGCAGGACAGAAGGCGTAGCAAATGTGACATAATACTGAGACACGAATAAACTGACTACTCTAAAAGGATGCCATGGAGCGCTGTCTGGCAGAAGAGATTTTTCGTTCCTAGGATCTGAGCACAGACACACAGGGATAAGCTTTCAGCTCTAAGATGCTTGTAATGAGCATCAGCGCACTCCCGATTTAACATCTGCAACCTTCTCCTCTTTGAAGTTTGACTCTCTAGTATCTTCTTTCCTGATACATGTATCTTAAACTGTTTTTTGGTTTTTTAGCTCTGTGAATGTGTTAAAACACTTAAGTTCTGTTTCAGACATACAGCTGCTTTTCACCTACCTTTAGTATAGCTCTAGAGAGTCTGTCTATAGATATCGTTTTTATTGTTGCTGTTGACAATACACCTGATCAAGGTACACTTTTGTGTTCCAGAATCTTGCCACTGCTGCCTTTCTTGTGTAATGAAAACACTTGAAAAAAATTTCTGCAGTGTTATATGCTATGTGATACTGCTGAATCCTGGCAAAAGGGTTGCTCTAACGACCTCTGTAGCAGTGCAGAACCTTGCCTATAAGACTAATTTAAATTAGTCAAAATGTGGAGACCTGAATATGGTGCTAATAAAACAGTCTGAAATTACTGAGTGACTACATAACTCTTTGGAAGAAGTTGGAGACATCATATATGGTCCTAAATAAATTACATTGCTTCTTAATACTTAGTGCTTCCAGATGAAGCTACCCTGTGTAGGTAGCTTTCTGCCACGCCAGTCCCTTGGTGTGGTGGCTGTGTGCTCCGGTGTCTGCTTTAGTTGGAGGCTTGAGTAAGTGCTGACTCTTCTCTTGATGTCTATGTAATCCTTCCTCATCTCTGACAGCTCCCCTGCCTTGCAAAAAAAACCCAAAACATGACAAATAAGCCTCTGCAGCCTGGCTTTCTTGTGTTTCAGGACTGTCCTTAACTGCTGTGAGCTCCCTGGCATCTTGAGTGCAAACCTGCTCAGCTACAGTCTGGCAGACTTTCATGGCACTCTTCAGAGACAAACTTTGTGATTCTGTGGGATTCCCTGTACCTGAAAGTGTTTTTAATAGTTACCTTGGTACTTTTGTAGAGCTGGGCAGACTAAATCCCTCAAATCCATTTTTGTTGTTTTAATCTCTGTTGCTTCCTAGCACTGCTTGTGTTAAAGTTGGGGATAAGTATTCTTTTCTTGCATGTAACTTTTATTTGTGAACCATGGAGTCTGTTGTGGAGCTGATCTCCTCCATATCCAGCAAGCCTCAATGTGGTTACAGGGTGAGCATGACCCCTCAGTCCTGCCTGATGCTACTATGTCCGCTTGCTTCTTGGTAGATTTCCT
The DNA here is from genome assembly GCF_028858725.1 of Colius striatus. Classification (NCBI taxonomy): domain Eukaryota; kingdom Metazoa; phylum Chordata; class Aves; order Coliiformes; family Coliidae; genus Colius; species Colius striatus. Next base: position 95,108,661 of record NC_084759.1, on the reverse strand, counting down.
CAGAGCCTCTTCAGGTTTCCTTTTGTATCTTTAAAATGCAGCACCTAAGAGCTTTGGGGGTTCGAGGGAGGCAAGGGGAAGATTTTTACTTTCAAGCTTTGTCACCTGTTGCCTGCATATACTTTTAACCAGAGCTAGTGACTTTATTCTTAAGTCAAAACTGAGCAGCCATTCTCTGTCCTGTTTTGTAGGTAGTGTGTGATCGGGTAACCGACTTGTATGAGAAATACTGTATTTGTAAATTGCCTGTGGACAGAATCCTTGATCAGCAGAGACTCCCAGTGAATGGTTCTTAGGAAAACAATAATAAAAAATCCTAAAAGCACCCTTTTAAGTAAACAACTTCTCTGCAGTAGCACTTTATTTGAAGAGTAGCTGCAGCCAGAGACTTGGCTTGTGTTACTTTGTGAGTATATGGAAGAGATTCTTTAGGAAAGGAAAGGTATGATTTCAGTGAAGTAACTAGAACTTCTTAGGGTGGAAATAATTTTGCCCTTTTGTGTGTCTTTCCACACCCCAACATGCAAATAACAAATAGTACAGTGTGCCTGGGGAGTTGGATGGCAGAATTGTTATCAGTAGTAGTCAGATGAATGTAGACAACATGTTGCTTACCCTCAAGAGCCCCAGTCAAAGACTACAGTTGTGGTGGAGAGGTACAAAATCACAGCACAGCTGTTTGTGCTCTAAACTTTATTATTCATTGCAAAAGATGAATTTCTAGTTATTTCTGACTTTCTCCCAGGAGAGTCATCTTTGGCTTTCATCAGGGAGATGATGGCAGAGCAGGACCTTCAGCAGGAAAGGGTAGTGGCCAGCTAGTGAATTAGCAGGAGCTGTCGCTTTCTGGAGAAAGGAGGGCTCTTCAGGGAGGCTTTCTCTTCCTGCACTTCTAGTCAGGCAGAATCTCCCCTGAGAGGCCGGGGAAGGAAGCGGGAGGGGGGGACGGAAAGGGAAGGAAGAGCTGGAAATGGCTTCCTATTGCTCTGATGCTGTTTTGCAGACTGACCACAGGGCGGCAATGCGAGACATCTTCCGAGGAAAATTGGCAGCCTGGGGAACCTAGGACAGTGAGAGAAGGTGGTGGGACTCCCATGCTCTTCTTGCTGCTGCTCAACTCTTGCGAGCTGGGACACCAGTCTTCAACAAAACAACTTTGTAACTGGAGCTGAAGTGAATGAACAGTTGGCAAATACTTTATATTAGAGCATTTCACAAAAAAAGGAGGAAGCATGTCAATATTTCATCATCAGCATATTCTTCTCCCCCACTTTACCTGTAACAAAGGACAAACACGTAGTACATGTCATAGTCTTAAAACCTAATTACGTTGTTTCAGCAAATACTCAGACTAGGGGAGCTGTCTGCCCTCCTCTGTAACATTACAGAGAATCTGGACCCTCAGTTTGGCTGACATGTTCACACAGCATAGTTTTCTTCCAGCATCTGTTTGTTGCCTTTGGAGTGGGTTACCATGTTTTAAAATTTGCCTACCTGCTGTGGAGATCGTTAGCTATTTTAGGAAAGCCACAGTAATGGGCAGTAGTGTTGCTTGACATCTTGACTATTGCACTTAATTGCTGTGTAGGCAGCTGCAGCAATTGGGCTTTTGATATCTTAGTTGCTAGGAAGAAGTGAGAGGAGAATGAAGAGGGCAGTAAGCAGGCAGATACTGGTTTTATTTTCTTTCCTTTCATGTGAACTCATCTGCTCTTAGAGTTGAATTATCCCCACCCCTCTCCCCTGCTTAGCAGATTAAAATCGCACAAAAGTTTTTCTCTATTTTCTTTGACTTTTTAGTAGGCTGAAGCAGGCTCATCGTATTATTACACCTAGCAGGGAAGGAGCCTTCTGTCTGAGGTGGTGCTGGAAAGAAGACCAAAGAGTTGGAACTGAAAGACAAGATTGGAAAGCCACAAGATTTGGCATTTGCTCTCCTGTAGGAGTCAGCCCTTTGTCTTCTGCCTAAAAGATTTCTGTAAAAATAACTGGGTTTTGAAATGTATGATACAAACAGCATTTAAGAATGATAACCTCTCTGCTAAGGTTTGCCACTTTTTAATCTTTGGAGTGGGCCTCTTCTGAGTTTTTGCCAAGTGTGAGATATGTGCCTGGACCGGGTATGGGGGGGGAGGTGGAGCATTGTTCTCATCTATGAAATAGTTTAAGCCTTTTTGTAGCATATAATTATTAGCTAGGTGAATTTGGCAAAACTGTCCAGAGTACAAGTTGATGGCAGGAAGAAGGGACTCGAAAGCCTCTTGGTGTATAGAGGCTTCTGCAGTGTATCGAGTGATGTGCTCGAGTGAGTGTATGTAATGGGATGCCCTGGTTAACTCTGTTGCTCTTGTTCCTTAAGCTGTAGAGCTGCAAGCCTGAGTGCTGAGGCAGGACTGTGAGCAGGTCATTGTGTCTATGCTGGAGCTGGCAGTGGGATTTGGCTAGCCTCTCTTCAGTGGACAGGAATGGTGGCTTAACCTTTCAGATAAAACTTCATAGCAAAGAGCTCTTCTCTCTTGATTGTGTTATCTCTCCTCATTTGTTTACTGTGTGTATATATACATGTGGATGTATAATGTATACAAACAGGGAGATGCTTGTAAACTTCAACAAGAGAACACCTCTATCCTTCAACTGTTGACAAAGAAGGAAGGACAACCTGTTGTGAAAAAAATAGTGTTGTTAATCTCTGTTGTTAAAACACTCAAAAGTGACTGTCTTTTAAAGATATCCATTGCATCACTTAGAGTAAGTGGTTAAATTAATTCCACTGTGAATATAGGTTCACCTTCTAATGTGTCATACATACCATATTTTGTAATGATGGAAGTTCTTGCTTTCTTTACATCAGGAGCTGGTTTCTCCACTTGTTCGAGAGCTGTAATGCTGTCAATTTCCACCCAAAAATTACTTCAGTGGTGGTTGATTATTGATCAAGTAACTTATCTTCCTTTTTGTCAGATTCCAGCCAGAGCAGGCTCCTGATTCTTTGAGCCACAGCTGCCCAGGCTTCCTCTTCTACAAGGCTGTGGCAATATAAGAGTTGCTTATGTGGAAAGAATTGTTTGACAGAGCTGTATGTACTGGCCTCTGTGCTGCTTATCCGAGGGCATGAGGAACCATTGGGCACCAAGTTGTTCCCTTCAAAACCTCCTGCCCAGTGGACCAGCAAGAGTGTCTGGTGTGCTTTCTGTAGAAGAGCTGATAAGAAGGTGAAAGAGTTGGAGGAGGGGCAATAGACAGATTAGAGTTAACTATGTAGAAGTGGAACAGGAAAGATGGGAAGTAAAAACATGGAAAGTAAGACAAGATCTGTGGAAGTGAAGGACCTGTACTGTGGGAGCACTTGTACAAATACTGGTGCTGGAAATGAGACAGTAAAGAAAATGCATCACCCCTGGTGATAAGAGGGGAGGGAAAGAGGCAAATGTTGTAAAGGAAGGGTTATGAAGTATATTTGTGAGAAACTATATAGTAACTATTGTTCTGACGTTTCTCACTCTTTTTTTAAATCGTGCTTTGTTCACTTTATGTTAAGCAAATAGCTAAGATATAATAATTAAATGCAAAGGTACACCGAGAGCATGGATATAGGAGGGGAGTGTGTTTAGTGGAGTTGATGTCTTTGAGACTACTGGAAAAATAAATCCATGTTTGATAGCTTCTAATATAGATAATTACAAAATGTGATGTAGAATAGCACTAGTTATTCTATAACCAAAATAGCTTTATTTAGGCCTGGTTTTGGTGTCTTAAACAAGACATCAAGAGGGATCATAGTAACTTCTAAAGTCTATACTTTCCTAGCCAAAATCCCTTTCAGATGGGGTAAATCAGCACATTTTTCTAGCATAGGGGTATGCCAGTTACATCAGTTACTGTTGAATGGTGATAACCATCAACTGGATCACCTTTATTCTTTGCAAGTAAAGACAATGGTCATATTCAGTAATGGCAGAAATTTTACACCATTTTAGTGATGGCGTGCTTTGCATAGGGTAATAACATTTGTCTTCTACATTGAGAAAACTTGGTTGTAGGGGATCCGAGTCCACACAGAAATCAAATATTTACTTCTTTATGCTAGTTTTACATATTCCCTTGCTGTTGATCTTAGTGACAAAGTACTTTGTCAAACCAATTTGGGTAAATAGTACTTGCCTGTGTCAGTGAAAATGTTTCTGAACTTTAGATTGCCACAAGAAGGAATTCCCCAGGAAGGAATTTCAGTCTTTGGGCTCGCTGTCCCTCTGCAGCTTCCAACTTAGTATGTCAGCTGATGTCTTGACACACTTAACTGGCAGGGAAAATTCTTGTCTGATGCTGCACAATGCCAGGGTCTTTTATTTTTTTTGCCCTCTCCTGAAGGAGACACACCCTCCCACCTCCATTAAAATGGCTGGCTTTCCCTGTTTGCACTCTTTACTTAGTTACTGTGGACCTTGTGCCTTCAGTACTCTCTTTCCTCTCCTGTTTCCAGTTCCTGTGTAGAAGGAAGAATGACATCTGTATGCAGTTGAAAAGCGTGGTTTCCTTGCTGAAGGGATGGAGCTGCTTATAGCAAGAACTCATCCTTGAGCATCTGAGCCACTGGTAGTCACCTACTTGAGTCATAGCAGAGGCATATGAATGATTCTCCTTATTTGCCAGGGAAGAATGGCTCAGTTCCTCAGTGGTGCTGAGCAGCAGCTGTACTCTGCTTTCTTCAGAGAACCCAGATATCATCTGTCACCATGTAAACATAAGCCAATGCTTTTGTCTAACAAGGGGAACAGGAAGTTCTTACTTGCATATTTTCTTTAAACTGGTACTCAGTTAAGCTAGTCTGTTTTAAGACCTTTGTAAGAGGCCTACAGCATGTCTAGGTAGACATGGAGGAGATAGTATTTTTTTATTTGCTGAAATAAAGAGACATCAGAAAAAGGATCTTTCTCTCCTCTCTTCTTTCCTCAGCTTAACTTCCCCCTTCCCCTTTCCTCTTTAGGTGTTTGGGATTTTTTTGATGAATAGTGGAAGCAAATCCACTAATCCCGACAAAGCCCTGGGGACTGACTCATGGAGAAAGAGACCACCCAAATGTGAGTGTCACAGGCAGTGGGATAAAGTACCACTTCATGCTGAGGCACTGCTAGTGATGTCAGTTTCAGAAAATATGCTGCTTTCTTCTTATTTTGCAGTTTAGTAGTGCTGTAGCTTCTGTTGTGTTTATGGAGGACTAAACGAGCACTATAGTAAAACTCCATCCTCTTTCTTCTGCCTGCTTTTTTTTTTCCTCTCCTTAATTTGTGACTTGATGCGAGACCTAAATTGATTTATGCTCTTGGGATGAGGGGGAAGAATGGTTAAAAACAAACACAGCAATGAAATTGATCTTCTACTCTAACACTCGGTTACAATGCCCTTCAGCTTCATTTGGCCTTGTGGTACTCCAGTTACTGCTTCTGTAACAGTCCACAGTAGCATTACATTTCTGACTGGCAAGTGCAGTGTAGTTCTCTGTTTCTTCTGCTGAACTGCATGCTATGAGGTTACTTATTTTTCTCATGTCTCCTTCAGCAGTACTTTAGCAAAGAATCAAGAAGATTATATTGTGGAGCAAGCTTTTTCTGATGCTGCTGTAAAGTGAAGACCAGAACTGGAGCAATTCCTGAATCTTCAGACAAAAAAAAAAGTACATTATGTGTTCCTGACAACTCCTTTGTGTGCCTGACTTGAACCTTGCACCCAAAATTGGATTTGTATAGTAGTCATGATTTTAGAGTTGCCTCTGCAGCACCTGTGTTCTCCAAGGCCAGCAAAAGTTTTGATGCCATACTACTTCGGGGCAGCAGAGCATGTGTGGCAAACAGGTTAGTCAGGTTACTGCTGGATGAGGTAACTCATGATATGCTACTTTCCTTCTCCAGCCTATTGAGCTGCTGGGAACACCAGTCCAGACCTTAAGTTATTTATTAGATGCTACAGGCCAACTTCTACCTCTGAGCTTCGCTGCTTCCTGTAACATGCCTTGCTTGTCTCAGGTGGGATTCCTTCCCAACTTCTCTACCTCAGTTCCTTGTTTGCAAGAGAAAGTCCTGAAACTGCAGTCCTGGATGTTTAGGGCTCTCTTGAGCAGCTGGCAAGGATAGCCACTGCTGTCTCAAGGGCATGTGCTACATAAGAATAAGCTGATACTTATCAGTTATTCCATGAAGAACATTTGTGCTCTCTTTTTTTTTTTTTTTTTTTTTGTTCTAGAGTGTTATAATAAATGGGACAAAGCTTTTTACTATTTTTTTCTTCCTGAGAGATAGACTGCCTCAGACAACCTTGTTTACCATGGAGCTATGAACACATAGGAGCTCGCAAGTGTGTTTGTAGCAGGTAACCTACAGTGTGAGCAGGCCAGACAACACACTAGAGGGGTTGAATGTTGTACAGGCTATTTTTTGTTTGTTTTTTCCTAAGAGAGTGTTGTTCACATTTTCCATTTAGGTGTTGAACCTGGAAATTTGGGTGCATTTCTTTCATGCGAGTTGTTCAATAGGTAAAATGCTACTAGTATAGTTTAACATACCCCTGCTTGAAAGAGGTGAAGAAAAACATTGTTTCTAAGAAAGAACCTCAAACCTACTTTCAAGTCTATGAACAAAATTAAGTGTATGCTTAGTTTGCAAACAGGTGATAACAGTGGACACTCCTGTGTGATAGGTGGGTGCCTACATCCTCAAGTTAACTCTTGAAGTGTTGCCCATTGAGACTGACTCTTAACTGCATGAGAAAAGGGAAGCCAACAGAAAATCTTCCCATCTGCCAAGAAGATAAATAGACTGAGCAGAAAACAAATAGTTGCTTTAGGGCTGGAGCAGTTTCATTCTGGCATAGTTAAACGCCCATCTTATTAGAAAAGCACTGTGGAGAAAGTTTTTTGGTTTTCTTTCTTTTTTTTTTTGTTAAAACAATCATACAATTTTCTCTTAAAAATCCCGCCCTAAATCTGTTTCACATTATCTAATATCTCTCCAGGGAATTGCTTGAGACTTTTTTTTTTTTCATAAAGGACAGGCTGCCTGTTGGAGAGACATATGCATTGTTTCACCAAAGCTGTAGCCCTCTATCTTCAGACAAGAGGGAAGCACATTGTTTTGTGTCTTTGATATCATCCAGCCAGAAAACAGCCTTAGGGGAAAAAAATCCAGAGTCTTTGGCAGCAGCACTGTATTTGTCTCTTTTCTGTCAGTGCCACAATGTATGCTGTTCTAATAACTTGAGATTAAACTTGCATGGGGTGTCTTGAAAGTCCTTCTTAGGACTTGAGGTCATAACTTGCTGAAAGTTCAGAGGGACGAATCTCATTTTCGTAATGAAAAAAAGTTCCAGGGTTATTTTAGAATTAGGTCTAATAAGAAACTGGTACAAGAAGCTACTTTGGTACAGTAATTTAGTGACAGTGCAGCAAATTTGTGGCAGCTACCGAAAGCTTTCCACTTTCCTGCTCAAGCAAGCGGAACCGTGCAAAATTCAGATATTCATTACAAAGGTGATGGTTTAGGTCTCTGTTAGACTGATGATTTCAAATGCACGGTCTGTTTGTACCTTGTGTTGGAAAATGCTCAAGGAACTTCATATGTTACTTACTTTGGTTGGAATGAGCCTGTTGTAGTTTAGCAAGTATCTTAACTGAGAGATGTCACAGTTCATTCACGGGCGTGCATCTTCTGCTTACTTTTCAGAAGGATTGAACGTGCCTGTAATAATCATACTATGAGCTGGGAACCTCATATCAAATGGATGCAGTTTTTACAAGTATTTCTGGTGATTTGTGCATATTACTGTATAGTATAATTTTGCAAGGTCATTGATTATCCTAAAGTGAAGGTGATGGGAAATGAACTAAAGCTCAAGTCTTAACACTTTCTAGTAACAGAGGAGGACAAGAGAAGAAAGGAAAATATCATCTCTTTAGCTTGCCCCATGATTGTGATTTTCTGTGCAGTAGTTTCTGTTCTTTCCACTGTGTCTGAGCAAAATCTCTTCTTCCCCTTTCTTAAAATATTTATTGTTTGAGTATGAACATTATAATGTAGTTGCATTTGAAAGTTTAGCTGAAAATAGTAAAGGATGCAACACTATCAAAGTGTTACTCAAAAGTGCTTAAAACTAAGAATAGCACACTCTACTTGTGGTGTACACTCTATCTGATGGTGTTGTGTAATCTGAAGTGTTCATAATTTTGTGTTGGATTAAACTAATAGACCATTTAACTACCACTGCATTGGTGGCTGGGGATAAATGTGAATTCTACGGAAGAATTTAAAACACATCTGTGGTTTGAAGCTCATGAGCATGATAAATTTAGCACACTACTGTAATCAGTCCATTTTGTGCCATGTCTCCATTGTCTCTCATTGACTATAACTCCAACAGAATGGATATCTGTATTCTCATGTGAGTTTGTGGTGGTGATGGTGGGGAACTCCTATTATCTTTTTTGATTCTGAACTATTCTTGAAAAACAGCCAGCTCATACAAATAAAGTGGATTTCTCCTTAAGGCTAAAGTTGTGGTTTGCTGTAAGCCATTCTTAAGTTGCATCTGCCTTAATGAGAAGTGCACGTTCTTACATCAGCACCGTTGCTACCTTCAGTAATGCACAAAATAAGGCAGAGGGCCGAGTGTGTGCATTTTCAAACTTCACTATGTCTATCATAGAATTTATGTTTTTATTCATTTTTTTGAAACAAAATGAATATGCTACAGGTGTGCTAAACAAGAAGCCACCCAATTATGTTATCTAGGGGTTTGTATTAGTGATAGATTAATTTATTAGGGAAGCGTGAGCTTCAGAATAGTGCCAAAGCACAGCAAATGAAATGGAAGGGGGAATGCTGATGCTGAAGAAGACTTGCTGAAGCTGATGCTTGCAAGACTTTTAAGGCTGGTAGACCTTATGGTCAAGACAAAAGATCCAGTGATTTCTTTTCTTTTTTTTTTAAATTTTATTTTTGATGCCTACATTACCTTTACCAGTGGGTGGGAAAGAGGAATGGAATCAGACCTTGTTCCTTACTCTTCTGTAATAACGTTGAATGTTAAGGATTTGTCTTCTGGTCTTTACTAAGGTGGTTCTGCTCTTCCCTTGCCATGCCTATCTGTTGTAGTTAGTAGAAGAATCTTGTATCCAGCCTCTCAAAACGTGTTAAAAGGTTTTGAGTGGATATAGCTAAATGATACCTCCCAAGGCATAAATAGAGGAGATAGGAGCATCCTGTCTCCGTGGCAGAGGTAGGAGCCAGTGTGTAGCTCCTCAGTCACCATTCCTTTCCCATTTGCCCAGTTGTCTGACAGCAAGTCTTTTTACTAGCTCCTTCCCTTCACTTTGAGTGCTTCAGTCCTGCTTGCCTAAGTGAGTGCCTGTTTTCTGACATGTAGAATTGGATGTGATCAGAGATTCTGGAGTAGAGCAGCAGGGTATACTTTGCCTCACAGCCTTCTACCCCTGATGTTAGTGACCCTGTTCATGCTTGGATGCAAATGGACAGTGCTTGGAACAGTGTTTCCTGGCATCCTAGTAACTGTGACTTCTATCAAAATCCATCTGGTTCTCCCTCCTCTGCTTAAGGTGTTCCCAAAAAAATTATGAAACCATATGGGCATGGGTATCAAAAGGCACATGGCAGGCAGAAGTACCCTGAAGCTGGATGTCAGGTGTACTTTTGCTTTTGTTTTTTGTTTGAATGGGATTTTTTTCTTCACTTACATGAGATATGTATGAAGAGCTTTCAGAGTGAAATGTAACCCTGCGATCATCAATATCCCAGACAAGTGCAAACTCATCTAAAACCTTGCAGAATAACCTTGATACTCCATCTGAGCTTAAATGTATGTTGGTTTTTAACAGTGTTGTGACTTCACTTTGATTTTTAGCTCTAGCAACCAGCCACTGTCTCAAGTGTATGCATGTGATAGCAGGATCTATCAAGACTTGCAGGATACAGTGCTAGAGCAATACAGGAAATGATTAGCCAGGTTAACGCTCCTTAGAGGTTGTTTTTCATTTGTGTTTGGTTTGGGTTTTTTTTCTTCCTAAGATTGCTTGGAAGAGGAAGGCCTCTTTAGTGACTTGAGAAGTAGACTTGCAAGATCCTAAAATAAAGAAAAAGTATTTATGTTCCTTTTTCTGGGGAATTTGGGTCATTTAATACTCCAGAATTGCTGCGTCCCTTAAGGTGCTTGTAAATATTAAAGACCTGTAAAAGACATTACTATTTAGTTCTAGACATATTTAATTATGTGTATTACGGATTGCATAAATACACCAGGAAATGTAAGGGGGAAAAAAAAAATCTGTGGTGTTCAGTCATTGTTTTACTAGACTTCAAATTTTTTCTCATTCATGAAATTCTTCTCTAATTCAATCTTTGTCTTTTGTCTTTGCTGCCTTGCAGGGTTGGTACAGTAGGCCTCACTAAACTTAGCTGCAACTAAGAATTTCTCCTACATCAACTGAGTTAAGGCTGATGCTCTTGTGGAATGTGGATTAAAAGTGCGTGCTAAGTTCCAAATTTCCATTTGAGAAGCGGAGAAAGTAAATGTACCACAACCACCAGCATCAGGACAGCAAACCAAGGGACAAAGAATTTGATCCGCTGTGTTGATATATGTTAACTGGTTCACGTGTTGCTTAAAAGACGTTTGCTGGGGGGCGAGAAGTGGACGTCAGCTGTGCGAAGTCATTTTGTTTACAAAAATGAGGGCTTCTTTGGAAACAGCAGACATTGCCATTGTGGCATTGTACTTCGTGCTTGTAATCGCCATAGGTTTTTTTGCCATGTGGAAAAACAATCGGAGCACCGTAAGTGGCTACTTTTTGGCAGGGCGTTCTATGACCTGGGTGGCTATTGGTGCATCTCTGTTTGTGAGCAATATTGGAAGTGAACATTTCATTGGGCTCGCAGGATCTGGAGCGGCCAGTGGATTTGCAGTAGGTGCATGGGAATTCAACGCCTTAATGCTTTTGCAGCTTTTAGGATGGGTCTTCGTCCCAGTCTACATCCGCTCGGGAGTATACACCATGCCTGAATACTTGTCCAAGCGTTTTGGAGGGCATAGAATTCAAATATATTTTGCAGCGTTGTCTCTAATTCTTTATATCTTCACCAAACTCTCAGTTGACTTGTATTCAGGGGCACTTTTTATTCAAGAATCGCTAGGTTGGAACCTCTATTTGTCAGTTATCCTCCTTATTGGAATGACTGCACTGTTGACTGTGACTGGAGGTCTTGTGGCCGTCATCTACACAGACACCCTTCAAGCTCTGCTTATGATTATCGGTGCCCTCACACTTATGATCATAAGTATGATGGAGGTTGGTGGGTTCGAAGAAGTTAAAAGACGGTACATGCTAGCGTCACCAAATATTACGTCTATCTTGTTAACCTACAACATTTCCAATACCAATTCCTGCAACGTCGACCCAAAGCCCGATGCTCTTAAAATGTTGCGCGAGCCAACAGATGAAGATATTCCCTGGCCTGGATTTCTGTTTGGACAGACCCCAGCTTCTGTCTGGTATTGGTGTGCCGATCAAGTCATAGTTCAGAGAGTTTTAGCTGCAAAAAACATCGCTCATGCCAAAGGATCCACTCTGATGGCGGGCTTCTTAAAGCTGCTGCCGATGTTTATTATAGTCGTCCCAGGGATGATTTCACGAATACTGTTTGTAGATGATATCGCCTGCATTAATCCGGAACACTGTTTTCAAGTCTGCGGGAGCAGAGCTGGATGCTCTAACATCGCCTACCCACGTTTGGTGATGAAGCTTGTGCCGGTTGGTCTGAGGGGACTGATGATGGCCGTGATGATTGCTGCACTGATGAGTGACTTGGACTCGATATTTAACAGTGCCAGCACCATATTCACCCTTGACATCTACAAACTCATTCGGAAGAGCGCGACGTCGAGAGAACTGATGGTTGTAGGAAGAGTCTTTGTTGCGTTCATGGTAGTTATAAGCATTGCCTGGGTCCCGATAATTGTAGAAATGCAAGGTGGTCAGATGTACCTTTATATTCAAGAGGTAGCGGACTACCTGACCCCACCGGTGGCTGCTCTGTTTCTGATGGGTATCTTTTGGAACCGTTGTAATGAGCAGGGGGCTTTCTATGGCGGAATGGCTGGGTTTGTTCTCGGAGCGATACGGTTGATACTGGCGTTTATCTATCGTGCTCCGGAGTGTGACCAGCCAGATACGAGGCCAAGCTTTATCAAAAATGTCCATTACATGTATGTCGCCACAGCTCTGTTCTGGATCACCGGCGGCGTGACCTTTGTAGTGAGCCTTCTCACGCCTCCGCCTACAAAGGAGCAGGTTCGGACGACCACTATCTGGGCCGTGAAAAACAGGAACGTGAAAGAGAACGGCGCAAAGGGCGAGCTGTTTAAAGGGCAAGAAAAGAGCATCCTGAAGTGCAATGAAAACACAAACCATATCATCCCCAACGGCAAATCGGAAGAAAACCTTAAAAATATGAAGCCGGAGGATATCAATCTTCTGGTCACTTGCAGAGATGACAGCACCCCAGTGATTTCCGTGAGTCATTCTGAAGTCGAGACACCAGTTGATTGTTATTCGAATGGACAAGCAGCTTTGATGGGGGAGAAAAAGCATGAGGAAGAGACTGATGATAGGGAGAGACGTTTGAAATTCATAGATTGGTTCTGTGGCTTTAAAAGTAAAAACATAAACAAGAGAGCTGGTCGGGAGATTGAGGAAGAGACTGTTTGTTTACAAATGCTGGAAGAGACTCCAAAAGTTAAACTATTACTAAATATTGGACTGTTCTGTGTCTGTTCGCTTGGAATATTCATGTTTGTCTATTTCTCTTTGTGAGTGAATAGTGAACTTTTAAGGGTATGGCTAAACATACAGAAGTTGATACAGGTCTCTGGAGATTGTTTTTGGTTTTTTCTCTTTTCAAATAACATAAATGCAACCCAGGCATTGTTTACGCTATAATTGTAAGGTCAACTCAACTTTAGCCTATTTAGAGACCATTTGAGACGTGTCCTGTCTCTGCTGTAGGCAGAACCTACTGTGTGGTGTCTTTTTTTGCCCTTTGTCTTTTTTTTTCCTTCCATTTGCAGTACTAACCTTGTGTTTTTCCATGTATACATGTAAAAGTATACCAAAGGGAGGCAGGTGATTGTGTTTGAAGTCAGGCAGTTACAGAGCTCAGTCAGCGTTAAGGTGAAGAGAATAAGTCATCATTTACTGATGTGTAAATTCTAAATTATTAAAGCTGTATCAATCAAAAGATTTTTTTTTTTTAATGTAGAACTGTGATGCACGTTGCTGTGTGGTCATTCTTTGTACCACAGCTTGGTACCTTACCTTGACCAACTTAACACTTTTTAAATTTTGTTCACTGCTTCTAGGTTTTATTTTTCCCCATTTTTTCTTACGGCAACAAGAGGAAGATATTTTATCTCATCTTTTAGTTCTTAAAACATGATAGCTGTTGATAGCTTCTTTTTTTCTCTGTAAGAAAATTCTTGTCTTCTTTTTTTTTTGTTTTTTTTTAATCCACTGCAAATTCCATTACCGAAAAGTTTTATTTAAAAAAAACAAACCCAAAACACAACAACCTGGATATGATAAACTGTCAGTGGTGGGGGGAAGAAATACTTTTGATTTGGACTTTATATACTCTTCTATTTCAACATACTATATTCAGCCTCTTCAGTGTCTAAGCCCTAGGACATAATTAGAGTTAGCCTCTCTTTAGAGAAAAATATGTACGTAGGTTCTATCATAGGGTAAAAAGAAGTGTGTGACTTTGCACGTCTTCAGTTTGGTAAGCACACTGAAAAAAACCCTCTCTGCTGTGTATGTCTGTAAAAAGATACTCTGCAGCTCCTACTATTGCTGCATACTGAGTCTGTAAGGGGAGCAAAACACGGGAAGACAAGAGAAACGGGAAGTGGAGGAAAGATGTGGGAAATGGTCCTTCTTTTCCAGAGCCCTTTTGCCTCATATCTTTCCCCATTTCCCCTTTGACCCTGTCAAACCTTTTATAAAGGAGTGACTCCTGAGGGATTCTGTGTCAGGAGGTAGGGAACACGTGCAGTCATAATCTGTGTCGGCAATTGAGGTCTGCCCGCATGATTCTTTGGAAAAAAGTAAAACTTTCCCCAGGAGATCACAGATAATCAGTAGGTCTCCAGATACTGAGGTTGTGTTTTCCTGAAGGATAGAGACACCTGAGGCAGGCATGAATAGTTTCCAGATCTGGAGGAAACTCACACAGTTTCCTGTGTGAGCAGCAGGTCAGTGGAGCTCAGCAAATGGAAGGGTTGCAGAGCTCGGTCCACTTCCTCCTTGTTAAAACAGGAGAACATGTTGCTGGGTCCTCTTGCCCTAATGCTGAACCAAGTCAGGACTGCTTTCAGGTGCAGAGGCCAGCAGATAGTGTGTGACTGCACTGACAGTATTACATCCTTTACCTTTCAGGACACAGCAGTCCTATCCAGGCTTCCCGTGAAAATAATTCCTTCAGTTGTCTTTGTTCCCGAGCTCGTTTCAGGACTTGTTTGGGAGAGGACAAACTGTTTAGGCCAGAAGTGGTCTGAGGGACCATGTTGACAGTTCAGCAACATCAGTTCAAGGGTCCAGCAATATTTCCTTGGCACATAATCGAGAACCAATCCCTGTGGGTGAAGTAGTTCTGTAAAAATAAAATTTGGGTTAATCTTGCCTTTGAACACTGCTGAAAGTTTTTGCTTTCCAGTACAGTGGTGCCGTAAGCTGCAGGCCATCCAAATAGCTTTTGGTAGTGTGATGTATCATACATATTTTCAGATAGAATTATTAATTTCTTAATTTTTTTTTTTGAGTAGCTTTGTTTTGTTTTTGGTGCTGCTTTTAAATCGGTTGAATCCTGTTCATTCTGAGACTTTAAGCAGAGGCCAAGATGCCCCACCTTTCTTTATTTAGTTGCTGCTGAAAAGTAGACTCTCCTTAACTCTTAATATGTGGAAGAAGAGTGTTACCATACCCGATTCTTGATGTTAATACCAGTGTTTACAGGACATGTTTTCTTAGGGTTTGTGTGGCTGGCTTAATGGTAAAGTTGGAGGATGTGAAATATCTTAATGGCATCTCAAGTTACTTCATTAGGGGACTGAGTTGGGAAGGATGGTATTGTAAGAAAGATGCAAAGCACAGTTAATTGTTTCTATGCAGGATAAAGTAATCTAGGGCAAAATTTGGTCTCAGTGGGATGAAAAAGAACTTGTGGAGGGTAAAGATAAGTCTCAGTTCAACTATATGTTGAAGAGGCTGGGATCTGGCTAATTTGTCTAATTTGTCACAGGGAAAGAAAGACTCTTGTACTGGGCACTGTCTCATAGTAACTTGGTATATCTTTCCTTTAATGGCTGGTACTTGGATTTTCCAGTTCTCTTTGCTCTCAATATAAAAACCGATGCGTTGCCACCTAACCTGTGAAGCCAGGTTAGCTCAGGGACCCTTTTGCTTGGCTGCCATAGTTTCATTTGTGCTTGCTTTTTTCCCAGGGTGCCTTACATGGTTATGAAGCTGAAGGCATGGCTTTTATGGCCATCTGAAGAGTAGTTTGCTTATAATGGCTTTCCCCAGTGTGTTTTTCCTCCTCTTTCCCCTCCCGGGGCAGCTGCTATTTAAAGAGAATGCTCTTTAAAGAGTTAATACACAGGATGACTCCATCTTTTTGAGTGTAACTACAGTCAGATCCCTGGTGAAATTATCCTTTGACTGTGGTAAGGAGTCACAATCCGTCACAAATGTGTGGTGCATCTGAGATATTCCATCTCCCAGATAACGTATCCTCACCTTTGCTAAACGAACAAGTTGCTGCATTAATCACAACGGTAATTGGCAGTCAGTCAAAAGAATAATACTTTGCATCTCCCCCATCTTTAGACCTGTTATTGTGAAGAAGCTTTTAAGCAAATTGTTGCTCTGGTGCTTTTTCTCTTCAGTTGTTCAAAAATGTGTTTCTATGCTACTCTCTGCCTAATGCCAGCCTCTTCAACTGTCTTCTGTTTTCACGTCTTAGAGGTCCTAGAACTTGCCAACGTTCTTTGTTGCATAAAACCACTTAATAAAAGACCTTTGGTAGAAAAAATAAATAAATGGTAAGGTTTCAAGCAAACTGTCTATTGGTGAGCAAGGACCTTGGCCTGTGTTATGGACCCGAGTATAATAAGTTGCTTGAGGATTTTTTTTTAATAGCGTAAACATGCCTTTCTACATGGAAGAGGTGTTAACCCAGGCTAATATGTTTTGGTTTAAACACCAGCTTTTTGGTCCAGTAAAACTAGAGTGTCTCCCGTAATGGACAGTCAGTTCCCTACATTTTAATGCCTGGCTGCTTCTTCCTCCGTGGGACTGGCTAGTCATGCAGGGGTAGATCCAGGAGGACACGTGCTTCTGTCTTGCAGCAATTGGTTTATTTATTGCCTTGAGCTTAGAACGACAGTTTTGAAAGACTTATTTTGGAATGACATCTTTTTTTTTTTTTGTATTTCCCTTAACTTATTTTTCTGTTAGTTGAATTTTTCTCTCAGAAATTTGTTAGTAGCCTTTTATTTTTTTTAAAAAAAAGGCTTCTTGAGAGTGTGACAGTTCTGGGAGACTTATTTAATTTTTTCATTTAATGACTGATTTGATGCTATTCTCTGCCAAAGTTCAGGATTTTTTTTGTTGTCTTTGTAGTTTTTTTGTGTTGGCTTTGTACTAGTAGCTGAAAGGAAACGGTGAGAGATTGTAGGAAATGAAAATGGCCTTCAGTATACCGCTTGTGTATTTTCTACTTCTCCACATCTCTGGACCCCTTTTCACCCTAATCCCAGAAGGGCCAGCATGAGACTTCTGATGCAAGTCATGAGAGTACTGTAACTGAGTAGTGAAAAGGATTTCTCCCAAGGTTACAGTGAAGCGGGCAGAGCCAGCAAAGGATCTCTGCGTGAGCACTTAAAGCAGAAGATGCTTACAACTTTAAAACGTACAGCTTTATTTTTTTTATATATATATTTTTTTAAATCCTAAGATAAAAGGAGGTGTTGGGAGATGCTCCCTTTCAGGGAACAAGATACACGGAAGAAGTTGGAGTTGCTAAGCTCTAGCTTTCTGAGGAAATCTTTGGATTTAGCATGTATAGTGAAGCAAAAATACTCATCTGTTAATTTGGTATTCTGTATGTTCTGTGCCCTTAAATGTAATTGTTTTGAAAATAAAACTAACCTTGTTATGTGATGTTAAAAAGCAGACTTGTGTGCAATGTTTTAAATTCTTTTTTTTAAGACAATGTTTGTATATAATTAAATGGTTTAATGTGCTTTAATTGGCCTAAGGTAAAGAGTAGTCCTAGAATGTAAACATATATAATTAGGATTTCTGATTTCACTGTGAGATCTCTGAACTCTCTTGTTTTGCAAAGTGGTTTGTTTTGTTTACAAAACACTTTCTCATTTCTTTTATGGTGTTGGTTTAAAGGCATTTGCTTCACTTCTGTTCTAATATTGAATTCATGGTATAGTGACATCTGGTGACACTTAGCATTATCAGTTTCACTGTGTAAAGTCAGACACTTTGAGCAAAAATGGTAATGATATGACAATTCTCTGTGTCTATGAATACACGTTTTTAAATGAGGTGGTTATAAAAATAGTTGCTGTGCAAAATGTTAGTAGTCTTCTTCAAGAAGAAAGCAAATTTTCTAATATCACTAGAGCAATCTCTTCATTCATCTTCTTATTTTTAAAGCACAGTGTCAAAGTGATGCTGCTTTACCTTGTATCTCTGATATAATGTTTTTTTAGATATCTGTGAAGTATTTTTGGTTTTTGTTGCTGTTGTATTTTTCTGCAGATTTTATATAAAATACCAGTTAATTAACTGCCTTTTTGGTTTTTTTTAACTATTCAACTAATATACATTTCAGACCAAAACCAAATGATATCATATAGCATTTGAAACCTGCCTTTTCCCTTGTCCCTCCCTTCTTTTTTTATTTTTATTTTATTTTTTTTTTAATAAGCCAAATGGGCATGTAGATAAGATCACTATAATGGATCCAGGTCTCTTTTGGTAAAGTGTTATTTAAAGGTCTGTTAAGATCTTATAAGACAATATACTGAAAAAAAAAATATTGTAGTAGGAATATAGATTTAGAAGTGTTAATGAGATTAATACAGCTTAATTATATTGTAAGTTGCTACTGTCCTTAATGACAAGCTTTTTGTCATAGAAACGATGTATGATAAATTAATTTTGGTCTAGTGTATAGAATTATCATATTGCTATAAATCTTTGAAGTAAATCTGATGCAAAATTTTCATAGTTAGCATTGCTGGCCCTGTGTATACTGTTCTTTGTATACTGTATGCATATTATTTTGCCTACTGCATTAGTCTTCAAACTAAAACTCTTATTAGAGAGTATTTGGATACTTCAGACTGTGTTTCTTGCAGTTTACATTCCTTTACCATGGCATTTTGTCCTGTCTAAAAGTATTGTATGGAAATGTTTAAAAATTCTGTACAAAATTTCAATAAAAAATAGAGAAAAAAACCCCACAAAACCAACCAAAAGAATAGATATTTGTGACGCCATCGTGAAGAACCTGTCCGTAATTGTCATACATATTCTTACGTGTAGAATGCTGTACATCTGTGTATATAAAGATACTTCTCCTTTTCTCTCATTATTAAAAGGCAGATGTCTAAGCAAATGCCCACACCCTGCTTCAACAGAAGTAAAAAAACCCAGCAAGCCCCAAACTAGGTTCTTGGAAATTGCAAGAAGAACTTAGGGATTCAAAATACAGGTGCAAAGTTTGACTGTGAAAACTTCAGGCCAACTCAATGCTGTGAGGAGGTGGGGCTGAGGTGGGCTGGACTGATCTATGACCTGAAAGTCAGGATGCTGGCAAGGCAAAGGTAACTGCATCAGCACCCTGCAGAGCCTCAGCTTGCACACAAAACAAAATGTGAGTGAACCTTTCTTTAGCAGAGCAGCCTTGTTGGATAGTGTGCAAAATAGTGATTTCCACCCCCCTCCCCCCTTTTTTGTTTTCTTTAAATGCACCGTTCAGCTGCTGCTTAATGAGTTCCTCAGTAGGATAGACATCTTCTTGGTTTTTGGAATGTCCTTCAATGCCTCCAGTTCTGCTTCACTATCCTTCTGCGACTGTCCCAGCCTGGATACCTCAGAGGGGGTCTTGGGCCGATGTAGAAATCAGTCCTAGTGCCCAAGTCTTCCATGGAGCTTGTGCCAGTCATGCTCTGGGCAAAGATGCATGTGATGGTATCTTGTCCCTTATGGGAAACAGTTACAGCTTGTGATAGTGCTTAGGTAGTTGCCTTTGGTGAGGGAAGAATACCTTCTGAACCATTTTTATTTGAACAAGATTAAAACATGAAAGCACCCCTGTAACCAGAGACCAACTGCTGAGTTGCCTACTTGTCTCTGTTCCCCATAAGGACATAGTTGAACTAATAGCCATGGAAAGCATGATGTGAAATCACACCTTCATCGTTGTCCAGCGATGATTATTCATCCCAAAGGGTGTGAGTAGGCCTAGTGTATCATCACCTGTGGACTGGGGATTGAGATGTTCTTTTAAGGGAGGGCATGTTGGCAAAAACTGAAAAGGATACTAAACCCAGATTTTCAGCTGCAGAGGAAATGATGCATTCACTAAAATTATTCTTGGTATTCTTTTGCTGCTGTGTTGTAAAAGAGAAGTGGAAAGCGTTGCTGCTGTTCACTGAAGAAATGGGTAAAAAAATGTTTTTAGGGAGGACGCTTGGGATTTGGGTTGAAAAAGAAGCAGTTTCCTGCCTGCAGACTTGGTTTGGATTTGTGATTTCTAGGAGGGAGTGTGATTCCTCTGTTTCATTAGCTTGCTGTTAATTGGTTATTTAATTAGTTTATTAGGTGATTATTCAGTAAGCAGCTTTCCATTTCATTCATTTTTAAGAGGTCCAAGAAGCATTTTTGTCAACAGCTTGTTCCATTTGTATTAGTTAGCAAAGACACTATCAGTCCCAAATTTACTGATTTTTGGGACTTTAGTGTTTCTTTGGGTGTGGAGTCCTGGCCCGGGCAAGTTGTAGGCAGTTTCAATAAACGTTGCAGCAGCATTTATTTTGAGGGCTCCCTGGAAAAACCTCAGGAGATGGTGGTAATGAGTACTCTTTACCTTCTGGCTCTGAAGTGAATTCTCCCTCTTTGGATGAGGCTGTCCCAGTTTGCCCAGTGCATATTCTCACGCCGGGAAAGGGAACAAGCGAAGGAGATTTCAGCTTTGTGCTTTCTTCTTGCCTGTCTAGCAAGCACGTTTAATCAGGTTGGATACAGTGATTTGCTTTTTTGATGACTTTTTTTTTCAGCTCATAGGCTGATAGGAATAAGGTGACAATTTGATTTCATGGTCGTCATATTTATAACCTCCTAATTTGTCAGCAACTATTTTTAATACTTACTTGAACCGTGGAGTATCCCACTATATATGTTGCAGTGTACAGGAGGGTAAGAGCAAGAAATTGCCAACATTTACTTTCACTTGTACATACCCATTAATGAAAACAGTGCAACTTCCACCTAAATCACTGTTCTGGTTCAGAGCCAAGGATGGTTACTTTTCTGCAAAAATGTGAGAATTAAAAAATTTGGCAAGTTTTTTACTAACCAGATTCAGCATTTTCTTAGTCCAGACTCTTTGTTCTTCTACAGCAGTAAGAATGTGGGTAATGGGTGTGAGAGATATGTGTTAGGAACCAGATCTCTACACCTTAAAAGACTTCTGTTGTAGAGCAGAGCTCTTCCATAGGTTAAACTAGCCTGCATGGTGCTAGTGGTACACCCTAGGTCTGAAGCGTTGAGGATTTGGTTTGAAAGTATCCTGATGCCCGACTGCTGAAATGGATGCTTTGGACAGTTGCAAGTATTTCTCCCAAGGCTGGACTATTGCTGGCATTCCAAGGCTGGAAGCCTCCAACCCAAAGAATAACTAAACAAGTGTTTGTCTTCTGGAAGCCATGCAGTATCAATTCCCTTTGCTCCTGCACAGATTTCCCCTAGGTACAGAGGTGTGAAAGCTGGTTTTAAAACGCTGAACATGCCTAAAGCAATTACACCAGAAAAGCCTTTGTGGCTCTGGGGCTGCCTGCACATGTGCCATGTCAGATAGTGACCTATTTTCTGCAGGAAAAGTACCAGGCTCAGTATCACATGCCAGGGATGGAGCTTTGTGGGTTTTGGTCATGTTGTCTACCATTTGTGATACACTGAAGCCCTTCTTGATAATGCCAGTGACTTTGTCCCTGAAGCATCCAGGGAAGCAAACAGTAAGAGCTGCAGCGTGATGGTGGTTTGATCCGTGTCTCTTCCTCAGCTGGCAGAGAAGCTGGTGAAAGGAGGGGCTAGGCAGTTGAAAGAGCAATTAGCTCTGCATTTAGGTAGCCTCTTCCTTTCGAACATTGAGGGCAAGGGGGTGATGGGCTTCAGCTTACCTTGAAAATTGCAGTCATTGCTTTTGGACACTTTCTACTGGTGTAAGTGTTCCAAGCAGGTATTAAATATGTGGGAGAACAGAAAAGCTTGAAATAAGTTAATGATAGAAAATACTAGCAGCTCTATGTGCAGTGTACAGAGACAAAGACAGTGCTGAGTTAGAGGGGAGAGGTTGAAAAAAAAAGTTTATTTGAGAAGAGAGATTGAGAATTAAAAGTCTTAAAAGTAATCGTCTTGAAAAGTTTGATAGTTTAGGTGACATTCTTGACAAGTAAGCTTCCAAACTTAAGTTCCAGCTTAATTCTGGTGCTGGGTTGTACGCATTTTTGTTTTAGCCACAGCCTATTTTCATAGGAATTACGTAACATTAACCATCTTACTAGGTAAAGTTGCCCCAGAAGACCTCTTATCTAGAGGAGGAGGAGGCATAACTAGCTTTCTCAAGAAAGCTGTAAACTGTAACAGCAGTAATCTTGGAAGAAGGGGAAGAGGAAAGCAAAACTTCTGCTCTCTGTGGTGGTTAAAATACTGAATACACCTAAAAATAGTGTCTTACACAGGATTTCTTTTTTAAACTTGTCTAAGAAGGACTTTGTGCAGATCTTGATTAGGCTGCACAGTTAGCCTGGCTTTACATTTTGCTTCCCTTAGAGTCTTCTGAAGGTGGATCTGTGGGGCTGGGCAATTGCAGTCCAAACCCTTAACTCAAAGGGAAACTTTGAGAAGTCAAAAAGAGTTCCAGCATGTCTTAAAACTGGTAGTTCATTGCTTTGGGAAGAGGAATTGATGACCTGAGTTGGCAAACTGCAACTGCATAGCCTCTTGCAAGGTTCTCAGAAAGAGGTATACCAGTGAGAAGTATTGAGATGGAGAAGGAAACACGGGCTTCTTGACTGTGGTTCCAGCTTCTGTATCACAAGATTGGACAAGACTTTTCCTCTCACCTTCTCCTTTTTCTTCTCGTACTGTTTTTTTGCTATCTTCATTGGAACGTCTCGTGTTTTTCATCTTAACACAAATGTGGAAACAATGGGAAATGTATGTGAGTGAATGTGTGTATGTGTATGCATTTCAAAGGCCAGGGAGAAAAGGCGTTTGAAAATAACTCCTTCAGGATTTTTTGTAGTATTGGGTTCTTTGTTTTGTTTTGTTTTTTCTACTCTTGATTGTTCAAGCTTAATGAATATATAAAGTAAACTTGATGAAATATATTCATATCTAAAAGTCATGAAAGGAACAGAACTTACTTGTACTTTCTGATAAGCTTGGTCTTAGCAGGTTTCTGGTAAGTAGGCTTTAGCTGACCAGGAGTCTTATGTTAAAGTCCATGTTAGAATTTGTTGTGGTTGGGAAGAAGACAGTAAGTTTCTAAATGGAGTTTTAAGGAAGGTGTTTGATTCTAAAGTTGTGGCCAATTGTTACATGAACTGTTTCTAGTGATAAACCCTTGAAATGGCCCTGAATCATGGAGGATCGGATGATTTTTTACTTCAGACTTACAAGAAACCTAGAGTTCTTTTTGGAAATTATCAAGAATATCATCTCTCTGAAATGAGTTAGATTCAGCTAAGTTCATTGCTGAGACTGATGTGTCAATTTTACTGTGACTTGTCATTCATAGGGTACTTGTATTGCTTGGCTTTTAGTTCAGTTTCTTTAATAATTTCCTTTCATCTTAAATGTTGAATTAAGATTAAAAAAGTAGATTGTGCCTTTTAGATTCTTAGAAGGTGAAAGTTGGATTTTGTTTAACAGAAGAGGTACTAGCATCACGTTGACTGTAAAAGGTGCTGCTTCTTTTGTATCTAAGTGCCTGGACTTCATCTTCACATTCGATGAAGTTGCTAGTTCTGTGGCTTACAGCCCATTAAAATGCTAATTAAAGATCTGTTTTGAGGATGGGGAGTTATTTTTAATAACTGACTGAGTCAATTGTGATCACTCCCCCAAACTTATATTTGGTGGCTTGCCTGCTATAACTTTCTTGCTATTTGCCAAAACTGTTTCTAGAACAGTATCATGCCTTCTTGTTCGATTGATGTTTGATGGAAATATGAAACGATTCTCACTTTCAAGAGCGTCTGGGTTTCTCCTATTTGTTCCTTATTCGATATCAGGTAAATTGTACTGTCGTAGTAACAGAAACCTCTGCCCCTAACTACTGTTGTCCTATGTCCAGTTTTCCCCAGACCAGTCCCTCCCCACACCAGCCCAGGTCTGAACTTCCAGGCAGGTGTCCAGAGTCCCCACATTTTTGCTGCTCAGTTTCCAGACATCCTGATTGCACTCACTGGTCACGTGCAGGCTGTTCCTAGCAGGAGCACAGCATGGCTCCCACATTGTCTGTTTGCTTCATCTACTGCTTTTATTTTTATTTTCATCTTTTCTGAATAGTACATATCCTTCAGTGGTTGTCCCCTCCTTGGGACTGCTGTTTTGCGTTGTTTGTGCTTTCATAGTAATTGTAGCTTTACATCTTGCACCATAGTTCACGTTTTGTTCCCTAGGCAGATAAAGAACAACCTGCTACAAGCTGTGTTTTATGCCAGGTTAAATTTTTTACTAATACTGATACTACTGTTTTCTTTGCTGTCAATTCTGAATTTGCTGATTATTTTTTCATGTCTGCTGTGTCATCTTCTGTAGTAACACAGGGTGTGACAATTAAATGACTCTTTTCAGCTTCCCCTTGTTGCTCGTTGCAAAGCTCTTCTTTCTTATGCCAGTGCTGATCTTGGCTAGCTTGCAAATGTATGTGGTTTTTTTATCATTTTCATTAATAAGTTTCTAGTGTTATTATTATGTAGTAAATGACAGTAAGGAGTTGGGATTTCTTTCCCACTAGTTTTCCTGCTTTTGAATTGCAGCTTTCTTCTAAACAGTTTTTCCATTCTTTGATTTCCACCTCAGTAAATAATCTCAGAACAACCTTTTGTAACTGTCTAACAACCATAAAACCCGATCATTTTGTCCTATTATTACTACATTGAAGGGATAATCAAGCTAATTATGATGGATTTTTTTCTGCTTGTAATTTAAGGAGATGTGCCCACTGACTTTAAATGCTTCCTGTTGAGTTGAATAAGTAGCCAGAGGAACTTGAGTACAGTTCTAGCCCAAAAACTTAAATATTTGGCATCTGCTTGCTCTTCTCTCTCTCAAGACTCTTTTTGGAGTAGTTTTAGTGGCTTGAGAAGCTTTCTTTTTTAGGTAGTTTCTTTTTTTTTTTTTTTTATATAATCCCTTTGACTTTCTTGAGCTCCCTCTGGCCAGCTAACAAGATGGAAAATTGAGCAGTGGCACAGACTCCTTTCACATGGTTCTAGTTCCAGCCACAGCTTTGTCCTTCCCTTTAGGATTGGGTGGATGGCTCCTTTTTTTTTTTTTTTTTTTTTTTTTTTGGAGACATCAACATTACAAAAGCTTCCTTTCAAGCCTTTGCCATGTTTCTGGTCTGTCTCCAAGCTGGTTTTTGGAGCTTTTTTGCTGACAAGCTCATGTTTGTCTGGCCTCTGGCAGAACAGAAGATACTTTGCCATCAGAGTAGTCACCTTTTTTTATTCTGTTCTCCTATTACATTTTATTTATTCTGTTCTGTGCTCTTGATAGTTGCCATGGGAGTTCTGTATGACTGGAAAAAATGGTGCTATAGTTTTTACTCATGGTAGTAGCATATCATTTCCCCTCAAAAAAGATTGTTGGTGCTGTGTTGCAGTACCACAGAATCACTGAATGGTAGGGATTAGAAAGGGATGTTTAGAGATCATCTAGTCCAACTCTCCTGCTAAAGCAGGTTCACCTTGATTGTGTCACACAGGAACGTGTCCAGGCAGGTTTTTAAAACCTCCAGAGAAGGAGACTACACAAGCTTCCTGGGCAGCCTGTGCCAGGGCTCTCTCACCCTCACAGTGAAATATTTTTTAACTGTGTTTAGTGGAACCATTTGTGTTCCAGCTTTTGTCCATTCTGTCACTTTGAGACAACAGAAAAAAGTGCTGCCCTGTCCTCCTGACATACATATTGCTGATTATTACTGTGCGTTTGTGGCTTTGATCCTGAGTGGTAATTGATGGTGCACCCCTGTCCATTTCCATTTGTGCAATCTGGTGAGATGCTGAAGAAGGCTATGCATTAAACAGCTTTCTGCTCACTTGGGTGATCATTATGCTAAGCTGAAAGACTGGTGAAGAGAAGGGGAGAAGCCAGAGGTATAGAGTTAAGTGCTTAGGTGCACAGTGTTCAGCTGTGGTTTGCATGACATCTGGGGCTATATATAATTCATGGGAGTAGTGGAGTTTTAAAGAAGCTGAACTGGACCCTCTGTAGAAAGGTGCTTGGTGATCTCAACACACATAGCTCCTAGGGCATCAGCAGCAGCTTCATGAGGGCTCCCTTGCCATGCAGCTGCCTCGTAGAGCTGCCTTGTACAGCAGTCCTCATCCATGGAGAAAGGCAATGATACTCAGAAAGTATGTTTTGCAATGTTCCTCTGTTGTAATTGTTTTGTCTGGCAGGTACAAGGTTGACATGCTAGTTAAAATGTTTCTTCTAGGCAACTGTAAGTTTAAAAGGAGTGGGCATTTTTGATCTGTAGACAACAGTCCTCCTGTTACTTCTTCCAGGGCAGTTCTTCAAGGAAAAGCCCTTGGACAGCCTGCAGTGACCTCCCTCCTCTTCATTTCACCACTTGGTTATGTTTGTAGGGCTGTACCTTTCTGAGAACAAGGTAACTACTTATGACTGAATGGTAGTGAGCCAAGTTCACTACCAAAGGGTTGCTGAGTTCACCACCAAACAGTTGCCAAGTTCACGAAGGGTGAAGTTGATTGAAAGGGCTCTGGTTTGACTATATGTGTAGGAGGGGCAGCCAGAGCTAGAATTACATACTAAGGCTTAGCATTCTTAGCTTCTTCCTCTTCAGCATGGATATGCTGGCACCCACTTCCATTTTCTCCTTTTCTCTCCCTCATCTTTGCTTCTCCACATCTGTGGTACTGGAATTAGTGCTGGCTGTTCAGGAAAAAATGTTGTGGCTCCTGAGTTGGGAGCCAGGCAATACCATTTCCCATGTCTTCAACTGGTCTGGCTCTGAGGCAAACCAAGGAACCTGTGTCTGTGGATATTATGGTTAGCAGAGGCTAGCCTATATATAGTTTGGTCGATGGCTTTTAGGCAAGCTATGATAAACCATGGTCTTTTTTGGAGAGGAAGAATGAGAGGGATTACACTGACAAGCTTTCGAAACCAACAATTAGTTTATGTTTTAAAAGTATACCCACAAGTGGGGAGGTTGCAAAAACGTGTAGTATTTTACAGTCCTTAATGTAGAAGTCTGTGGCTTTCTTCTCTTGTTCTTTTTGTTCAGTTTTGCTTTTAAACACATGAGACCTGATCTTAGCCTTCACTGTGTTTAGAAACTGCGCATCATGTTGGACTTGCAGCCACTCGGGGAATGTGCTGACCTGCTGGCATGTTTAAGAGACAAAAAGTTTATGTGTCATTTGAGGGTATGAGGGATGTAGAGGAGTAAGCTTACCCAGTAACATTTAACTTAAATCTGCATGGTTGTTAAGAAGGGACAACTCCAAGGGAGTAACATGCTGCTGCTTCCCAATTCTTCCGTGATAGCGTTTGCTTGTCCTATTCCTTGGGTTCGGGAACTGCCAAACTGCCTGTGACTGCTTGGTTGCAGTTGTCGGATTTATTAGAGGATGAAAAGTAATGCAAAATATGAGTGTAAAGAGAAGCCTAAGAGTCCAGTCTTGGAAGAAGATTCTTGTGTTAATGGAATATTCTCTAGTATTTAAGAGACGAGAGATAGATTTAAAAGGGGGAATGAAAGTATTAACATGATCAGCACCAACAACTTGTCAACATCATCAGCTGTAGTGTTGAAGTGCAAGTGTGTGTGATTGTACAGAATTGGTTTTATGCCATTTTTCTAGCAAAGGGGTATATTGTTGCAACCTGTCTGTCAGTCAGTCAGCCTCTCCATTGTAAGTTTCGAACATGCTGGTTTTGTTCCAGGTAAGCTTGAATGAGTTTTGGAAATCTCAGAAACTGAGACTCTTGTAACAGTTGTTGTAATGGCTTCCTTTGTGGCAAGAGGCCAAAAAAAGTTGTAAGGAGACACAGTTAGTTATGCAAATGTTTTGAGGAAGGAGGTCTTAAGCATGGAAGATGCTTACTTGAGAATCTAATGAGTGTTTGTGAAGGCAGCCATCCTAAATCAGCTGAAAAATAGTAGTGTTCCCGATTTTGAGCTAAAATATTAATTAAATTAATATAGTATAATCCATAAAATGGCTTAATGCCTTCCTCTTACATCTGCACACTGTGACAAGAGATACCTTTAATATTTGTCTGTTGTAAGAAACAATAGTTTTGATATATTCAAGAATTTTGGCGAGGTAGCAACATTTCTTCACGTGTGAACATACTTGTCTGATGCCCATAATTACTTTACAACACAATCTAAACAAATGTTGAAAAAAAAAAGATCCAGGTGTTTTTGCCAACCTTA
The DNA here is from genome assembly GCF_028858725.1 of Colius striatus. NCBI lineage: Eukaryota > Metazoa > Chordata > Aves > Coliiformes > Coliidae > Colius > Colius striatus. The sequence goes on along the minus strand of NC_084759.1, from coordinate 95,080,600 downwards.
TAACTGTTTAGACTCTTTATGTCAAAAATAACTTTCCCAAAATCTGGAAAGAGGGGGATAACGTTTCTGAATGACAGTGAGGAGCAGTGGGTATGATACCATGATTGACTCTTTGACTGCCACAGGGCAGTTCACTCACAGAAACAAGAAAATGTTTCAATCCATCTGGACTTCAGTTCTTTGAAAGAGCAGCCAGCATTGCAAGACGTCTTATGTTGAGCATCTTTGCTCTGTATGTG